>NW_003314266.1:1909992-1997988 GCF_000143415.4 Selaginella moellendorffii | reverse complement strand
CCCGCGAAAAGATATCAGCCCATGGCTCGTGTATCCGCCGACAAGTGGTAAACTTATGAAATCTTCTTCTCACTAATTTAAATATAAAGAGTTTGTTTTTTTATTTATTCTTTGCTAAGATTGAGTTTTTCATTTAAAGAGCTTTTCTTTCTTGTCTTCCTCTGCCTAGTAAAAGGAGTTGCTTCTAGACTACTAGAAGCTTTTCTTTTACCTGTAATTCTTTCCACCAAAGGTTTTGCTCGCTTCAAGGATCTACCATAATTATCAACACGCTGTTGAAATTCTGTTGCAGGATGAATAAGATCATCTGGCCTGGCTTTAAAAGTTGCAACCTTTTGCTGTATCATTTCTAAATCGTTGTCAACCATAGATAAAAAAGCTTCTTCATCAGGAAGATCTTGTAAGATATCCATCATCTTTTGTTGTAATATCGCTTTTGTAACTTTTGATGGAGTGATATCTTCCTGCTTAAAGTTCATATCAATATTTAAAATTTACTTAGTGTAAATTACCTCTATAGTAGTCCTTAGCTGAATTTCTTGTTGATGCTGTATATTTTGATGGATATCTTCCTGCTCAATATTCATATATATTAGTATATAAAATATGTTAGTTTACCTCTAATGTAGTCTCCAATTGAATTTCTTGCTCATGATAAACATCTTGATGGATGTTTTCCTGCTTAAATTTTTATAAGTATTTCAAAATTTTAATTAATAAGTGAATTACCTTTGTCATAGCTTCCAAGTCAAGTGCTTCAAAATCTTGATGACGATAAAATAAATCATCTAGCCCAGGTTCTAAGATTGTATGCGATTGTGATGGTTGAACCTCATAACTAGTTGTAGTCCAATCGGTTTTTTCTCCTTGTTTTAACATAATAACTTTTGCTTGATGCTTGCAAAAGTTTCCTTTAATTGCCCACGGACAATTACACAAAGTCAAAAAAGCCCAATCACTGTGTCCTTCACCTCCGACAACATGATACCATATAGTTGGATCTGAAGAGGATTGTACATAGGATTTGTGAGTATTGTCCTTATCGAATTTTACTTGAGAGTCGTTAATATTTCTTGCTTTAACAATCGCACCATCGATTAGCTTTTCATATGCATGGTTTCAGATGAAACCATGATCTTTGCAATAAGTAGTAAACCAGTACCTCGCATGAACCTTAGTAGTAAGTTGATGAATTGCCCAATCCATCTTTCGATTGCGAGCATGTTTTTTATTGGACGAGAGTATAGCTTTCATATTTGCATGGAATGCCTCAATCGAACTATTTGTTTCCTTGTTAGCATGAGGGAAATTTCGAGCAGCAACAACCCACATATCTATCAAATATAAATTAAAATAAATTATAAAAATTAAATTATTGATTCACTTACCAACTTTGTCCTTCCATTCGTCTTGAAAATACTTGATAAAGGCTACTTCATTTTGAAAATCCACCTCAAAATGTTCAATAAGTTGTTTAATCTCAGCTCGCATAATATTATCATCATGAAAAGCTGCATGAATTGAATGATACATAATATTTCCAAGATGTTTCCATATTTCCATCCTAATTGTCAGCCACAAATTTTTCCTTTCCAATTTGCCAACTTACCTCGTCTATCCGTCCAACACTGCTTTGGCTTTCGCTAAGCTCCCTTGCCAAGGTTCTTGCCTATGATACCAGCTCCTACTTGGTTTCAGCTACTTACTGCACGAGCAACGAAGTGTTAGCCATCCATCCACGGATTCCCAAATCACTCCCAATCCCCCTCCTTGGGTTAGACTAGACTTAAGGTTCAGCTACACTCCCTGCAAGCACAAGTAGCCAAGCACACCAAACTTCCAGATTCCTAACACCCCTTGGTACCACAAGACTTGATCATGGGACCCTCTAAATCCCAAGTCTTGAGTGCAACACTTGCTTCGGGATGTCAGGGCGAAACACCATGGCCTAGCGGCCCGGTATGGGTACCTCTACCCCCCCACTTCTATCCCGAAGGAAGGCCCAAGCCCCTAGGAAGGGCGAGGACCAATGAGCCGCGTGGTACTCAAGTGGGGCACCACTCCACCTGAGCCGGGAGCACCGCAATCGGTTTCCCTTTCGGGAGTGGGAGCTACTCTTGAGCACTTCCTTGGATGGCCCCTCCAGCACCAACCAAGTCCATGCTCACTCCCACCCAAGGCCCCTCGGTCCCAGTCTCAACCTCAAGTCGGTTTGGGAGCCCCACTGGAGAGCCCCTTCAAAACTGGTTCCTAGACCTCACTATCCCTACTATACTTTTGGAACCCCCTGCAGCCCCCCCCCCCCCTGGGAGACGCACGCTTTGGGCTTTCACCCTTTGACCCGTATTAGTATTTGGACTTGGTCTCTGGCTCGATCTCGGACTCGATTTCGGATCCAACTTCGGATTCGGTCTCGGACTCGATCTCGGACCTGATCTCGGACCTGATCTCGAACCCGACCTCGGACTCGACCTCGGACTCGGTCTCGGACCCGATTTCGGATCTCGAACTCGGTCTCGAACTCGGTCCCCGAGTCGGCATTGGACTCGATTCCGGACTCTATCTCGAACTTGGTCTCCGAGTCGGTCTTGGACTCGATCTTCGACTTGGTCCAATCCGATGAACTCTTTGTCATTTTGGTCATGCTTTCGGGGTTCTTTTAGCCTACGACACCTCGGCGAGTTGGTTCCTTGCAACTCCACCACCCATAGAAGAAGTTCGATGCCCACATCGAACATCTCTCTTTTGATCCTACGACTTATTGACCATGTCTCCGGGGGCATCCCCCCACTTAGCGGTGAGCCTAAGTTAGCCTCCCCGGCCAAGAGCCCATGACAACGGAATATAGGTGTCCCTATACTCTTCACCGCACCACGCCCTAGTATGGGGTTGGGACTTGAACCCAGCCTTGCTTTACTAGGGGGTTGGGACTCGAACCCAACCTCCGTAGAATACGTCTACGGATTCGACATCCCCGCAGGGAGTCGGGCCTAGCTCCCTACGCCTGGTCGACTTAGCTAACCCATGCTAATTAGCTTACCTTCGGCGCGCCTTCGGGTCCCAACATATGCCACTTGCTCAACTTTGCAAATTAATATTTTTAATTGAACTTTGCATAAGTACATAGAGTTCTGCCTTGCAGAAATTCCTCCACTAGATCTCGCGCATTTGCCAGGTTCTCCTCCGATTCCCATGTTGCTTCGCAGTGTGGAAATCTTTTCCACTTCACAACTCTCTCACCTCGCGTCCTTGTCGATTGCTCTTGCGCGCCTTTCCCAACCTATCGAATAGGTCCTCAATCCTTGGCAAAGGGTACTTGTTCTTCTTTGTATACTTGTTGAGCAACCAGTAATCTATGCACATGCGCATAGATCCATCTTTCTTTTTCACAAATAACACCGACGCCCCATATGGCGACTTGCTCAACCTAACATACCCTTTGTCCACCAACTCCTCTAGTTGGCACTTGAGCTCCTTGAGTTCTTTTTCGTTCAAACGATAGAGGGGACAAACCACCGCCTCAGCACCCTCGACTAACTCAATCTTATGTTCTATCGGTCATGCGGGGGGCAACCCCGCCGGTAACTCCTCCGGCATGGTATCCTGGAATTGGTTCAACACCCGCTGGATCACTAAAGGTACTTCTTCCGTTCCTGTCTTTTTTGTCACTCTTCACTCTTTTTGTCACTATGAATCACCCAATATCGAATATCTGCTGAAAGCTTCTGAGGAAATAATGACTTTCCTCCAGTCGGATCAAGTTGACCATGACAAGGAATCCCATTCTTATCACAATGTTCTCTATGATAATATGTAATCTACACATAATCAGGCCATTTGTAAAACTGTTTGACCAAAAAATTGCAAAGGCAACCCCGCTTATTAGAAGTTCGACCTGGTCTACTTCCAAATCCTGACTTTGGTGTAGATTCAGCAACCATAATAGAGGATGTTTCATGAGCATCTTGTTTTCCATATTCACACCAATACCTGTATCATGAAGTTAGTAATTATATTTTGTTAAAAAGATATACCTGATTAATGATAAAAAGCTTGTGTTTTTGGGTCGTTTCAAATCTCCAGGATCACGATTTTTGTTAGAAAATCGCCAAAAATCCACTCTATCACCCTTTCTCCTCTCACCATCTAGAAACTTATTCACATCTTTCTGGAATATATACACAATAGGAGCTATAGTTTCATTTGATTTAGACAAATTCCAATCTAAATCATCTGCACAAAAATAATCTTTTTCATGGAATTCTTGCACCTCATCAAGCCATGGGGGATCTTAAATGATTTTCTTGAATCAATATGAAATTGAATTGATTGCTTACCTCTGGAAATTGATGTGCTGCTGCCATGCTTGATCATAAAAGAAACAGAAACGTTTTTAGGTCAATTATGGGGCAACCATCCGGCGTGAATGGGTGGACCAGGGCGTGCTGATTGAAATTTGGCTAAGTGTTGGGGCTGTGGCCACGTGGAAGTAATTTTAGGGCGCACGCTGGGCGCGGGCGGACGTGCGGGGGCGGGTGGGAGTGCGGGCGGGAGCCGTGAGGGCGAGCGGGCGGGCGGGAGCCGCGGGCGGGCGATAGCCGCGGGCGGGAGTGTGCAGCGGCGACGGACGGGAGAGGGAGTGCGCTGGAGATAAAACAAGGCTGATGCCACGTCATCGCCAGGTAAGCGGAGAGAGAGTGAATCAGGTTGGTGTGGAGGCCTCAACTAGGATCAACGCAACCGAACAAATGGCAAAGCGGAGTTTCGATTCTGGAAGGATTCGCTCCGACTCTTTCTTATTTTTATATTCCTCCAAACAGACACCATACACGACGATTTTGAATCATTGTTCGCGCAACACGGGGAACAACATGCACAGCACGGAGCACTTTGGGTATGCTGTTTAATTGGGACTTTGGAGGGACACCACACCAGGAATTTGCGTGTAATCGAGGAACAACTACGGGTGCCGGAGTTGATTAGTCCAGTGTTAATCTAATCTGAGATTCCCTTCAAAAAAATGCGATCGATCGATGGCTGTTGCTTTCGCTGCTCCTTTTCGGGGCGGGATCGCTTGCATTTGGGATGAGCTTCCGTAGCTGGATGGAGACAGATCTAATGACGCCGAATGGATTGATCTTTTGGGTGATGTGGTATAGATCTTTCGGAGTTGATGAAGGTGTAGATAGACGAGGCTAGCTATGGAGCTACTTAGAGAGAGTACCAGTGGTGATAATTGGGAAGATCCTCCAGGAAATTGTAGCCGATTTGTGGCTGATGAGGTAGCATTGGTGTCGTGAGAGACGACGAAGAAGCCAAGTTGGTTTCATCTTTTGCGGAGCGAGTTTTTTTTTTTCTTTTTTTCGCAAGAGGGTCCCGTTCGAGCGCTGCAGCTGTTTGTGGAGCGACCCCTCGCTGTTGCTATCTTTCTTGCAGAGAGAAAAGGGTGGAAAGGAAAAGAGGCGTCTGCGTCTCCAAATTTTTGAATATCTACGCCGGGAATCACATCGTAGTCGTGATCAATCTGCGCAGGATTTTTAAAGAGGTTGGGTGGGATCGCTCGACGCACAAGAGAAAAGATCACCGGTCAAAATGCCCAGGCCGGGCATCTGCTGTGAATCAAATGGATGAGCGCCGCTGACCGTGTTCTTGCGCGTGGGTCTCGCCGATCGGGCGCGAGGATGTCGTGCCAGATCCTCGCCGCGGTGCTGGGATCGTGCTTCGCGATCTTTGCCGTGGCTTTGGGTGATGGGTCGGATCAAGTCGTGGCAATGCTCGCGCTCAAGAGTGGAATCGTGGATCGCTACGATCGGCTGGCGAGCTGGAAGAGCTCGGACAAATCCCCGTGCGGCTGGGAGGGCGTGGAATGCGTCACTGGAATCGTGGTGGCCATCAACATCGGATCGAGGAATCTAAGCGGCAGCATCGATGGCCTCTTCGACTGCTCGGGGCTCTCCAATCTCTCCTCCTTCGCCGCGTATGACAACTCCTTCTCCGGGGGATTCCCGGTGTGGATTCTCAGCTGCAAGAATCTCGTCTCGCTGGAGCTCCAGAGGAATCCATCCATGGGCGGAGCTCTCCCGGCCAATCTCTCCGCGCTGTCGCTCCTCCAGCACCTCGATCTCTCCTTCGATCCCTTCACTGGAACCATTCCCGAGGAGCTCGGCGGCCTCAAGAATCTCCAGCGATTGCTCCTCTGGAGCTGCAAGCTCGGGGGGCCACTGCCATCTTCGATCGGTGAGCTCTCCTCCCTCACGAATCTCACGCTCTCGTACAACAATCTCGGCCCCGAGCTCCCAGAATCCCTTCGGAACCTCTCCACTCTCCAGTCGCTCAAGTGTGGCGGATGCGGCCTCTCGGGGCGAATTCCTTCCTGGCTGGGCGATCTCCGCGAGCTCGATTTCCTGGAGCTCACGTACAACAGCCTGTCGGGAGAGATTCCATTGGCGATCCTGGGCCTCCCCAAGCTGACCAAGCTCGAGCTCTACAACAATCTCCTCACGGGCGGCATACCGCGGGAGATCGCGGGGCTGACGTCTCTCACGGATCTAGACCTCAGCAGCAATTCTCTCAGCGGGAGCATACCGGAAGAGATCGCGTCCATCCGCGGCCTGGCGCTCATCCACCTCTGGAACAACTCGCTGACCGGGGCGGTACCGGGCGGCATCGCCAACCTTACCGCGCTGTACGACGTAGCACTGTTTCAAAACCGCCTCACCGGGAAGCTGCCGCCGGACATGGGCAGCCTCTCCAGCCTCCAGATCTTCGACGTCTCCTCCAACAATCTCTCGGGAGAAATCCCCAGGAATCTCTGCCGCGGTGGCCGGCTGTGGCGGCTCATGCTCTTCCAGAACAGCTTCTCGGGCGGTATACCGCCGGAGCTGGGGTCGTGCGAGTCGCTCATCCGGGTAAGAATCTTCGGGAACTCTCTCTCCGGGGCGGTACCGCCGGGGCTGTGGGGGAAGCCACTCATGGTCATCCTCGATATCTCGGACAACCAGCTCGAGGGCGCGATCGATCCGGCCATTGCCAAGTCCGAGAGGCTGGAAATGCTGAGGATCTTTGGGAACCAGATGGATGGCGAGCTGCCCAAATCGATGGGCCGGCTCCGGAGCCTCAACCAGCTCAACGCCAGCGGCAACCGGCTCACCGGAAGCATCCCCAGCGAGATCGCGCAGTGCTTGAGCCTGACGTATCTCTTCCTGGATGGAAACAAGCTCCAGGGGCCGATCCCTGGCGAGATCGGCGAGCTCAAGCGCCTGCAGTACCTCAGCCTCGCCAGGAACTCCCTCTCGGGATCCATCCCAGGCGAAGTTGGCGAGCTCTCCAATCTCATATCGCTGGATCTGTCCGAGAACCAGCTGAGCGGCAGGATCCCGCCCGAGCTCGGCAAGCTCCGGCTGGCCGAGTTCACGCACTTCAACGTGTCGTACAACCAGTTAACTGGGTCCGTACCGTTTGACGTGAACAGCGCGGTGTTTGGCTCGAGCTTCATCGGCAACCCGGGGCTGTGCGTCACCACCTCGGGCTCTCCTTGCTCGGCCTCCTCGGGCATGGAGGCCGATCAGACTCAGAGGAGCAAGAGGAGTCCGGGAGTGATGGCTTTGATCGCTGGAGTGGTGCTCGCCTCCGCGGCGCTGGTGTCTTTGGCGGCGTCGTGTTGGTTCTACCGGAAGTACAAAGCGCTCGTCCACCGGGAGGAGCAGGATCGAAGGTTTGGAGGACGCGGAGAGGCGCTCGAGTGGAGCTTGACGCCGTTCCAGAAGCTGGATTTCAGCCAGGAGGATGTCTTGGCGAGCCTGGACGAGGACAATGTGATCGGGTGTGGCGGAGCTGGGAAAGTTTACAAGGCGAGCTTGAAGAATGGGCAGTGCCTGGCCGTGAAGAAGCTATGGTCGTCGAGCGGTGGCAAAGACACGACGAGCAGCAGCGGCTGGGACTATGGATTCCAGGCCGAGATCGAAAGCCTGGGACGGATCCGTCACGTAAACATCGTCCGGTTGCTGTGCTGCTGCTCCAATGGCGAGACCAACGTCTTGGTTTACGACTACATGCCCAATGGGAGCTTGGGCGATCTTCTCCACAGTAAAAAAAGCGGGATGTTGGACTGGTCCGCGCGGTACCGCGCGGCACTTGGCGCCGCGCACGGGCTGGCGTATCTACACCACGACTGTGTACCGCAGATACTCCACCGGGACGTGAAGTCAAACAACATTCTTTTGAGCGAGGAGTTTGATGGTTTGCTGGCGGACTTTGGGCTGGCGAGGCTGCTCGAGGGATCATCCAGCGGGGAAAATGGTGGCGGATACTCAGTTTCATCGCTTCCAGGATCTTTGGGCTACATCGCTCCAGGTTGGTCTTTCGATCTTTGCTTTCTTCGATCGACCAAAGTGATGGAATCCTTGTTTTCCTTGCAGAGTACGCGCACAAGCTCAAGGTGAACGAGAAGAGCGATATCTACAGCTATGGAGTTGTGCTGCTCGAGCTCCTCACTGGGAGGAGACCAGTGGACGCTGGGTTTGGCGACGATGGCATGGACATCGTGCGATGGGTGTGCGCCAAGATCCAATCCAGGGACGACGTGATCAAGGTGTTCGATCCCAGGATCGTGGGCGCCAGCCCGAGAGACATGATGCTGGTGCTCAAGATCGCGCTCCACTGCACCAGCGAGGTGCCCGCCAATCGCCCCTCGATGCGCGAGGTTGTGCGGATGCTCAAGGATGTGGATCCCAGCCTCACTTCCGCGGGAGATAGCGACGATCAGATCGACCAGAAGAGGTTGCTGATAGATGTGGTGTAGAACCCTAAAATCTAGACTAGTATTTTTAGGGTTCTTTAAGAGGTAGATTTAAATCAAAAGGGTGGCAATCGCATCTTCAAACTCACGAGTGTGAGCATCCACATCGCCCTTGGAGCTCGTTACAATCACAGCGCTCACTGGTCTGGCTATTCCACATATGCGTCCCAATTCCAGCTTTGAGGGAACGAATACATAGCTAAAGTTCTTCATGGTTGCTTCGGCTATCACACTCGAAACGATCTCCAGCGGCTCTGTATCGGATGCTATAACGACGAAACCTGTTTGTCCTCGCTCCAAAGTCTTGAGAACTTCATTGATTCCTTTCCTCACCAGGTTGAGTTGAACAGCACTATCCAGGATGCTCAAGACTTTGTTCTTGATGTGCCCAGTAGCAAGTGGATAATCCATAAACCCTAGAATGGAAATCCCCGAGTTCTTTTATAGAGGTATAGGGTTTTGGAAAAGGCTAAAGTATTTTGAATTTTAGGGTTTTTTGAGAGCTTGGCTATGGCTTCGTCGTTGCGCGCGAGGAAGGCGGCGGGCGGATCGAGCGCCGCTGCGATCGAATCAAAAGATAGGGTAACGGCTGATTCACCGGCGCGGCGGCAGGATCCAGCGTCAGCGCAGGTCTTTGTGTGGGGCGTCGTCGGGATGGTGATTCTCGGACTCGCGGTGCATTACGTCCAGAGCATTCAGCTCCCGAGGCCGCTGCCCGCCGAGGAAGCTGGGAAGCTCGGTTTTTCGGAAGAGCGCGCCATGGGGCATTTGAAAGTACTCACGAGCTTTGGGCCAAAGCCTGTTGGCTCTGAAAATCTCGACCACGCTTTGGAGGTATGCAATCTCTTGTTGTTGTTTCTCCTATGCAAAGATTGATCGATCGTGTGGCAGTATATAGTTCGTGTCCTGGAGTTCATCAAGAGCAAAGCGAATTCACGGGTTTTTATGGAGATCGAGCGTTTTCGTGCGAAGCCTGGAAGAAATCGTTTGCAAGGAGGGCTTTTCAAAGGAAAGACTCTTGCTTATGCCGACTTGAGTCACGTACTCGTTCGATTGAGCTCCAAGCACTCGGACGATGCCGAAGACAATGCCATTCTTGTGTCCTCTCATGTCGACACGGTCTTCACATCGTAAGTGCTTTTTGCGAACTTCAGTTTAAAGTTCTAGACAGAGAAAGATTCTAAGTTGGAACTCTAGAAGCGGAGGAGGGGATTGCGGCTCCTGCGTATCTTCTATGTTGGAGCTTGTCCGAGCGCTGTCCAACATAGCTCAAGGATTCAAGCATTCAGTGGTATTCTTGTTCAATGCCGGAGAAGAGGAGGGCCTTGATGGTGCTCACAGCTTTATCACTCAGGTGAGACGTCTTGTTTTCTAAAAAGCTTATTTCATGTTTTTGTTCTTTTGCAGCACCACTGGAATTCATCGATCAGAGCTTTTATAGATCTGGAAGCCATGGGAGCAGGGGGAAAGTCTAAATTGTTTCAGGTAGTTTTCATTTCTCATGTTTAAAACAAATGTAGTCGATTTCTCGAAGGCTGGACCGGACAAATGGCTTGTGGACGTTTTTGCTCAGACTGCTCGGCGTCCGTCTGCCAACATAGTTGCTCAAGTACGTTCTAGGCATGCAAAGAATGTTTTTTTATTTGTATTTACCTATGGCGGCAGGATGTTTTTCAAGCAGGACTCATCAAATCTGCAACAGATTTTCAAGTCTACAGGGAAATAGCTGGCTTATCTGGCCTCGACTTTGCATATGTCGAGAATGGGGCTGTCTATCACACTCAGGTAAACAGGTTTGAGGGTTGGTCTTACAATTCTAACTAACATTGGTTTTCGCAGAATGATGCATTAAAACTTGTTCGAGCTGGATCATTGCAACACCTGGGAGATAATATTCTACCCTTCCTTGTGGAGGTTGCTTCGTCTCCCGAGCTTGCTCATCTTGGAACGAGTCAAAGCTCAAAGCTAGAAATGGTCTACTTTGACGTCTTGGTATGTCTCTTGTGATTTTTGTTGTTTATATTGGCTTTCTGACGACAGGGACAATATATGGTCACCTTTACACGAGATTTTGCAAAGCTTCTCTACTCGTCCGTCCTTATCCAATCACTGCTACTCTTTGTCGGATCGATGATTCGAGCCGACCAGTTCTCTTTACCAGCGCTATTACTCGCTGCTTTTGGGGTGATACTGTCTTGGATATTTTCTCTATCATCTGCTGTGGCAGTGGCTGCACTACTTCCACGTCTATGCACATACTCCGTCCCTTATCTAGCTCATCCGATATTGGCAGTGGGCCTGTTTGGTGCTCCGGCAGTTTTCGGTGGTGTTATTGGCCATACACTCGGTTATAAATTACTGCGTTCTTACTTGGTTCGTTCTATGCCGAACAGCGCGAGTGTGACTGCGGAAACCGAGAAGTTTATGTTCAAGGCCGTATTCTTGATGTGGCTTTTAGTTTTTGGACTCGGAGTGTGGGCTAATGCCGGGTCTTCGTATATTGCAATGGCTTGGCTAGTTATACCGTCAATAGCCTGTAAGTCCGTTTTCTTTCATAAGTTTTCATATACTTACTGGTAGTTTTCACAATGCAGATGGTTTGAAAGAATCTTCACTGTCAAAGAACCAAGCTCCAAGGCAATTAAGCTCATGGACGTTGCTGCTGGGCCTACCCGTGCCTATAGTTTTGACCTCCGATATTTTCCTCAGCTTGCCAAACGTGCTGATTAGCAACCTTGTTCGGTTTGACAGGTTTGTAAAAACGTTTCCGGTTTTCTTGACGATATGGCTTTGTATCTGCAGACATCCAGGTGGTGGATCTCCGTGGGTAGGAAATGCCGTGATAGCCGTCTTGATTTCCGCAATACTATGTCTCTCGTTGAGCTATTTGATGCCTTACATTCATAGAGGTAATTTCTACGATATGTAACGTTTTGTTTACAGATCCTTTTGTCCGCTCAGGTGCCGGAGTATGGATTTCATTGTCAACAATATTTATTTTTCTTGTATCATTGTCGGTGGTGTCGTATGAATTGGTGCCCGCATTTACAAAGGACGTCGCCAAAGGCACATACGTAAGATTTATTTTCATTTTTGTGTTCTCTTTCTAATTTTGCTCCTGCAGGTTGTTCATGTGATTGAAGCGAACATGGACAAGCTGTCCTCCGAGTCGTATATTTCAGTGTCATTTACGACTCCTGGTGGGCTTGGGAAAGAAGTCCAGTCTCTTGCTGAGAGCGGCTTCACGTGCGGTGGTACCGAGAGACCAGATTTTGTGACCTTCGGCGTTAGGAAAGGCTGTGAAAAACCCAGTGATCTGGACGAGGATTTATGGCAAGGTCGTCCGAACCTGACGATCCTCAGCGATCATACTGTCGGCGACCAGAGAACTACATCTGTCCTCTTAAAGACGATGTCTTCCAATCGGTGGTCTCTTTCTATCGACACTGACAGGATTCAAGCTCTTCAGGTGGACATAATCACCGAGGAAACGGGTAAAACACTTTCATCCTGCCCAGTCGGTTTTCTGCGACATTAATGCGATTGTGTACAGGTACGAAAGAGATGCTGGTGCCGAAGGACGACATCGCTGGAATAGACGGGGTTCATGTGCTCCAGTTTGCGAGCGGTAAAAATGGCCCTCACGTATTCAATATTGAGTTGGTCTGGCAAAAGGGAATCTCTGCCGAGACGAGCAGCAAGGAGCTGCTCAAGCTCAGGACGGACCTGAATGTTTTGACTCCTGACGCAGCAAAGACACTGAAGCTGCTGCCGGATTTCTGTACCTTGTTTGGTAAGTCTACAAGTCCTTACACTTTGGCTTACCTCTCGAGGCTTTCACTTTGAAAAACTCGGGAGTTTAATATCGATATTGTATTTTATTTATATTGAGAGACGACGAAGATCTTGAAGGGTCAGATTAGCATGCGGTACGTAAGCTTTACTTTAGCGAAGACAAGTTTGGAGACAGCTAGCTGAGCATTGGTTCAGCCACCCATATGGAAAACGACAAGGCAATTGAGGCTCAAGCTCGAGGTGTCTCGAGAAGTCTGACGGTAAGCAATGAATTTCTTTGGTGAATTGTATTTCTTGCTAGCAGTAGTCTATTTCTTACCAGCGCTGTGCTTGGCAACACCTCTGGTCCCTGCGCTTTTTATCTTTGGAGATTCACTGGTTGATGTTGGAACCAATTATTTCGTTCCCAACTCAACTCTTATAGCAGATATTCCACCGTTTGGTGAAACGCACTTTCATCATCCAAACGGACGTTATTCCAATGGTTTGATCCCGTCGGATTTTCTGGGTAAGTTCTTCTGGCCGGGAAGTTTGGTTACTGAAATTCTTGCTGTTGGTGCAGCTTGGTTTTTAAATTTACCATTGGTGCCACCGTATCTGGATGGAAATGCAAGCCACGCTTTTGGTGCAAATTTTGCGTCCTCCGGCGCAGGACTTCTCGACATTACAAATGAAGATAGGGTATAACGTGTTCTTTCCTTTTTCCTTCGTTTTCTGCGTCACCTTGTCTTCTCTAGAATATCATTTCGTACACCCAGCAGATCAACCAATTCTATAGCTTGGTTTCAAAATGGAAGGCAGGGCAACCGGCTGCAGCAGTAAACGAGAAAATTGCGAAGTCCATCATTCACATCAATATTGGTAGTAACGACATTATCACTACTTACTTTTCGGATTCCAAGTTCCAACAGGTTCCTCCAGAATACTATGTGAACTTCCTGATACTTCTTTACAACAGAAGCTTCAAGGTAAGAAGAAAAATCTCTTTCAAAGAAAAGTAGGTATCACTTCCTTTTTTATATTGGGCACAGGCACTGTATGACGCAGGTGCTCGAAAATTTGCAATCTCTGAACTGGGACCTTTGGGATGCACGCCGCTGTCGAGACATTATGTCAGCTCAGAGTTGAAAAAGCAAGGGTGCTATCTCCCTTTGAACTCCATGGCGAAGAGCTTCAATTTCAAACTCAACGAGATGCTAGCACAATTGCGAGCAGAGCTGCCAGACGCGAAGATCATCACCGTGAAGTCATATGAGATTTACATGGACATGATAAGAAATGCAAGCAAATATGGTAAGCCAAGCTCGTCTTTACGTCCTTCCAAGGTTTTCTATCCTGTAGGATTCATCGAGACGAGGCAGAACTGCTGTGGAGCTGGAGAGTTCCACGCAGAGGTAGCCTGCGGCATGCCTGTTCCTCCAGACAAGCCGTTTAAGCAGTTTCTTTGCCAAGATCCTTCCAAGTATCTCTTCTGGGACCTCCATCCCACGGAACAGGGCTATAGATTTTTCTCCAACTATTTGTGGAGAGGAGGCTCGGGAGCAGTAGCGCCATTCAATCTTCAAACGCTGGTCACGTTATAAACAAGGTGGCGAAACCATCGTCAATTATTTTATGGTCTTCCAATTTTTCCAATGATAACAGGGGTCCTTGCAAAATCTTCTTTTGTTTTTTTCTTTATTTTTTCTCCCAGAGCCTTATTCTCAAAAACATTTTCCAAGGCCTTGTCGTGTAGGCCTGCTTCGCAGCCAAACAAAAAGGAAACGACGAAAAAAACCGAAGAAAGTGAAAAAAAAAGGAAGAAAAAAAGAAAAGAAAGAAAGAACAAACCAGCTCCAAATCTTCCCTGGTGGAACTTCTCGCATCAAGAGGGCGGCATCGCAACACAAACCAGCGAGTGTGGCAGTAGAGCAGCCTACTTCTCTGCCGCACCAAAAGTTGCTCGCCTAGACTGGAATCGCATTGGCCGCCGCGTCTTTCTCTCCTGCCAGGCTATGGAGGTAGGACTTTCGTTGCATCGCCGCAGAAGCACTGGCAGCAGTGGTAGTAGTAGCGTTGCCTTCCGCGCTCGTGGAAGCCAACTTATTGTCTGTAAGATTCTCTGTGCTGGTGGAGGCACTCGTCTTGTCGGTAAGATTCTCTGCGCCAACCACGTCCCCCGTACTTTTGCTCAAGAGCGTCGCGCCATCCTAAATCCAAATTAGTGCGCGTCAATCACAAAAAGGAGAGAGTACCTGCTGCTGCTGCTGCTGCTGCTTTTGTGAGCTCCGTGATCTCTTCTCCTGCATTAGTATCTGCCGGTTCTCGTAGTACTGGAAATCGTCCAGAATTGACGTGCTAGAGTTGTAGTTCTTGAAAATCCTCAGCATTTCAAGTCCCTGATCGAGTTGGACCTGTGGTGTGGAATGGAAGTTAGTACTGGCGGTTCTTCCATTTGAGAAGCTACATTTAGATTACCTCTTGAGTGTCTCTGCTGTTCGTGACGGGCTTGTTATCGTTGTTCTCTAGAATTATGTGCCGGAAGTGGCCATTAGTGATATCCTTGATGAAATGCCACTTTACTGAGAACCGTCCAGTCCACTTGTCTTGTTGCCAAAAATCGACGCTCCGGAGAAAGTCCATTGGTCCGCTCATTTCAGCTACCCCGCAAAATTGCCCGCTCCCGTTAACCTGAAACGAGGCGTTTTCAGGATGTCCAGGTAAGCAACAAAGCTATGGAACCTCACCGAAAAAAAGAGGAAAATAGGAAATTCTCCGGCCGCTTCCTTATATGCCGCGTCCAGCCTCTTGTTTCCATTTGGAGTACTCGCCCACACACCGTACTTGATGCTCTTATGTACATCGTCTTCGCTATACGACTTGATTATGAAAAACTTCGCGTTGCTGTAGGACGTGGAAAAGTCGGGCTTATTGTACTGCTCCTTGGATACCACAAAATTCTCGCCACCTTCTCCACCTGATCCTTTCTTCTGCAGCTCAGGATATATTCGTTGAGGCTTTCCTTTTGAGGCCCTTGGTGCCCTGTTGTGCTCGGCCTCGACACTATCTCCTCCTTTCCCTACCGGCCTACCATCTACATTGCCCCGTTTTCCTTTGCCTGGTCCAATAGAGTTGAGAGCCGACCTTGTCAAAGGTGGAAAACCTGTTCCCAACTCCCCAGGCTTCTGAGCCGGGGCTGGCTCTTGCTGTGAAAAATTAAAAACCAAATTTTGGTGACTTAAAAGAGCCATAACTTTTTGAAAGCTTACCTGCGTTTTGTTGCTTGACCTCTGATGAGAAGAGCTTCTTGAGTCAACCCAAGGAGGAGCTGTAGCTCGCAGCCCTTCGAAACCTCCACGGCCATCCTGCCTGGAATTATGCACAGGCATGGGATAATGTATGTAGGGCCCCATCACTGCAACCGGTCGTTGCACATTCTTCGTCGGAATAGCACCTGTTGATCCATCATTCTTCAAGGGATCCACCTCTACGAAGTGATACTGACCGTGGTACACCGGAGCAGGAAAATGAAAAGCGGACTGTCCGTAGAGCTGACCATCGGCGTAAAACGGAGCTGGGGAGTACTGGCCGTATGGCTGCGAAGCATAGCCATAACTTAGAACAAGGCTCTCGGGGTTATACAAGGCCTGCAAGCAAGACCACACACAATTGAGCTCCAAAACTCTCAATGGAAAACAAAGTAGATTTCTTGACAAGCTTACCGGATCTAGCCCATTAAGGCCAACGTAACGAGGATACTCCTCCCAGTCCGTCGTCCCTGGATATATCAAAACAGAGGAAACGATCAAAACGTGTGCTTTATGGTACACGGATCTCGATCCATACCCCCTTGAGCAGCATAGCCATTTGTGGAATAAAAAATGCTCGAATCCGGATTAACTTCGTGAGTGTTGCTAAGAAAATCACCACTAGACACTGACGCGTCGCCGCTACTGTCCGAAATATTGCCGTCCTGGCCCGCGTAGAGCTGCCCAGAGTTACAAAGAGAGACGAATGTAGAAAACGTGGCGGGGAATCGTCGGCCTACCTCTGGAAACTCCGATTTCTTCCCCCGGGGCTCGACCTTGAGGTTCTGGAGCAGATCGTTCACTTCTACAAGCAAAATTTCCACCGTCAAGACGAGAAAATCCGAGAGAAAGAGAATGAGCACTTACGATCCTCGGGCGTAGGAACCGGTCCCATAATCCGTGGGAAGACCTCGCAATGCGGCGCCAGAATTCACGAAGAAGCGCGCCGATTCTCCTCCTCTGCAACGAACAAGCACATCAAACAAACCGCGGCGGCGCGGGCGCCCTAGGCCGCTGGCATCGATCGATCGATCGATCGATCGGGCGCTGGATCGCTCGCTTACTTCCTTCCCTAGGCGCGGCGGCGCACGGTGGAGGCGCGCATCAAAAGAATGAGGAGCAAAGGGTTAGCGAAAAGAGACACCGGCACCAAGTCCTTTCCATGCCGGCTCATTGTTTTGGCGAGAAGAAGGCGGGGAAGCTTCGGTGCCGAACCTAAACCGCGCCGGGGCCGGGGCTAGGTCTGGGAGCGCCCGAGCGTCGTGGCAGGCGCAATATCAGCCGTAGATGGCCCCATCGGGCGGCTTCCATTGGCCCCTGGCGTCCCACTTTGGACCGTGGGATTTTCTCTGACCGGCGGAAAGCCCGGAAGAAAGAATTCGTTATTTTTTTCCTTTCACCTTTTTCACCCTTTTGGATTGGTTGCCCTAAACGACCTTGGGATATTCTCTCGCATCTTTTTCCTCTATGAATAGATGGCTTGAGGCAATCCATTGTTGTAAGAGCCTCGCTGATGCCACTGACATCCACGCATCAATTTCCGCAGCCTTCCAGAACGACACTTTCCTCCTCAACAAGCTCATCCAGCTCTACGGAACGTACGGCAGCCCTCTGGATGCGCGCCACGTGTTCGACCACATTGCCGCCAAGGACACTTACTCATGGAATCTCATGCTCTCTGCGTACATACGAAATGGCCATGTCGCAGAAGCCCGGGAGCTCTTCGACCAAATGCCTTGGAATCTGTCGTCATCAGCAGATGCCGCAGATGGGCATCTGCGGGAATCTAGAACTTCTGTTGCAAACGTGCCAGCGAGGGATCTTGTGAGCTGGACTACCATGGTTTCGGCTTGTGCCGATAAAGGGCATCTGCACGATGCCAAGGTGCTGTTTGATTCTATGCCTGGTTATGACCTCATTGCCTGGACAGCAATGCTTGGCGCATATGCTCGGGCCGGACTGGTTATAGAGTCTCGAAACATATTCCTCCAGATGCCTGAGAGGAATCTTGCGTCGTGGAATGCAATGCTCTTGGCATATTCCGATGTAGGGAATCTCTGCGACTCGTTTAAGGTGTTTTTAGAGATGCCGGAGAGGAACCTGGTGAGCTGGACGGTACTTGTGGCTGCATTTTTGGAAGCTAATAACCTAGATGGTGCCAAAGAAATCTATGACAAGATGCCACAGTGGGATGTGGTTTGCTCGACTGCTCTTCTCGCGGCATATGCCGAGAGAGGACGCGTTGAGCTCTCGAAGCAAATATTTGATGAGATGCCATACAGAAACTTGTTATCTTGGACTGCTATGCTAAAAGCTTATGCCCATGGTGAAAATCTTAGAGAAGCTATAGATATATTCCAGAGAATCCCAGATCTAGACACTCTGGCTTGCAACGTAATGCTGTTAGCATATGCTCAACATGGAGAAACCCAACAAGTGGATACCATGCTTGGGCAAATGCCGTGTCTGGATATTGTATCATGCAACTTGAAACTTTCTCTTCTTTCTCAAAACGGAAAAATAGATAAAGCACAAGAGATGTTCCATAGCATGCCTCGGAAAAACCTAGCGTCATGGACATCTATCCTATCAGGTTATGCCTATGCACGGGATCTCGAGTACACTAAGTACGTATTTGACAAAATGCCCGAGTGGGACTGTTTTTCATGCACTACCATGTTTGCTGCATATGCCCAAAACTGGCATATCCAGGAATCACTGGGAATTTTTGCTAAAACGCTCCAGAGGGACACCACCTGTTGGAACGCATTGATATATGCATATGCCCAAAACGGGCATCCGCTCAAATCTAAGAGTATTTTCGACTCCATTCCAGATCCAGACTCTGGCTCTTGGTCAGCACTGCTATCCTGCTATGCCCAAGGAGAGCTATCACAAAACAAAATAGATCTCACGTTAAGTTCAATGGCTGCTCACTGCGTAACACCCAATGATTCATGTGTGGCTTCGTTTCTCATTGCTTGTAGCCGTGCGGGGGGATTATATGCTGGGAGGTGTTGCTTGGTCTCAATGGCTATGGACTATGGAGTTTCACCAACTAGGCAACACTTCTTTTGTATGGTTGATCTGCTTGGGCGAGCTGGTTTCCTGGCTGCTGCTGAGGACTTGATCCTCAATATGCCCTTTGAGGACGAAGCACTGGAGTGGGAGTGCTTGCTGGGTGCATGTGCCATGTATTATGATTCCTCCATTGGCACTCGGGCAGCAATGAGAGGGTTTAGTATTTAGTCACTAGCACTTGATTTAATTTTAAGTTTGATATTTTAAATCAGGATAGATATGGTGTTATGTGATGACCTTAGGCCCTGCAGCACCCAAGAGGGGCTGGTGGCATGTGGAGGCTGGTTTGGGAGCGGCCAAGAAGCTTCGAGTGCTAGAGATGTTGTTTTTATGTTTGCTTAACACTCTTCTATTCTTGGGATCAACTTTTCCACTCAGAACCAACTTTACACTCTACTTTATTCTCTCTACTGTAAAAATATAATATTTAATTTGTAGTTAAGCCTTTTAATATGCTTAGAATATGATTGGCTATTATATGATATTCTACCATCTATATTCATTTAGATTAATTTTCTATTTATAATTTTTTTATAAAATTTCTTAAATAATTCTTAGTATATTCTAGTTTATTTTACCATTTAATGGGTTCATATATAATAAGATTAATCTTGTGTTTATAAATTATAAAGTATGTTTACAATTATAAATTTTTGATTGATTAAACATGAATAGCACTACTATTAAGCAAACCAACCATTGCTTGCAATGCACAATAATTATTTTTTAATACATGTATAAATGGGAATTTGTAATTACCTACCTATATTTGAATTTATATATGGAATCTCTGAGAAATAATTTACAAGATTAGCTAGTACTAGTCTACATCAGATAGAAAAGGATAACTTTGAGGGTGTAATATTTTATTTATTCTTGAGGTAAATATTATCTGTGTATATGTGGAAACATGCAAAATGTTAAATTAGTGACACTTAAATTGTAATATTTGTTAAGGAATAAGGTTTGACATTTGGCAAGTGTACACTATCCTCAAGTCTTGTATAAGTCCCCTTTTAAATAACTTTTGTTGCAACATGCACTCATAACTCAGCTATTTTAGTCTATATCTAAAGCTTACAAAAGAAAATGTTAATAACTAAATTGTTGCAAATATAATTTCAAGCTAGCACTTTTAAAATTCTCTCCTTAGTGCCACAATTGTAAAAGGTTGTTATTATTGATTCTTTTCATCATTCTCCATTTAAGCTAATTGTGAAATTAGTCATATCATTGTATGCACTTGATTAAATGAGCAGAAGGATTGAATTCCAAAGTGTGATAATGTTGAAAACCGATTTGATATTGAGTTAGTCTCTTGATATTGATAGATTAGTGTGTCTATCTAATATATTTACTGATGTGTTGGTTTCATTTTGGTCCCAATAGTATTTATAAAATGTGTCCGAATTGCTAGTTATGAAATCCTAAACATAATAGTGTTATTTCATAATCTAATACCATTTTATATTTAATAAGTTTACAGATTTTTTCTCAGAGATATATAAGATTGACTTATGTTCACCCAACCTCTATAACATGTTAGCTAATGGAGTACTACATCTTTATGTTGAGATAGTGTTATATTTCATTTTACTTTGTTTTATATATTGGGATTTAGATACTTTAGGACTATTTTATTGTTATTCTATATTGTTGTTTGTTCACTCTTTATAGAAGGCCCTAAAACTGTTTTACTTCATGGCTATGATATACACCATGGTCAAAATCACATGCTTTACATTTTTATAAAAATAAATAAAACAAACTATTACTCACTTCTTTAATACCCTTAAAAAAATCAAACAAATTAGTTTGCTTGCCAAATAAGAACTATGTGAGGTGGTATATAATATATTCATGTTCTTCATCAAGCTAGCAGGAGATTGTCATCACATTCTTTGCTTGCGGATCACAGTAGCCAGGGAAAATAGCTGATCTTGACATCTGGCAAGTGTATAGCCCTATTACATTGTTACAGGCTTTCATTACATGATAAACAGTTTAATCTCTTTTATACAAACAAATGACAGACAAGTTGCTTTTTCATAATGTGAAGTTTCTTAGAGTTAACAAAAAATACATGATGAGGTACTACTTTCTTTTTTTCTTTTTCTTTATGTTTATTTGCTCTTACTTTTACAATAGAAATAGATCCATTTGTAGATTGAGGTGACTTTCTCAAGTCTTGCAAAAATCCTTCTTACAATGATAAAACAAAAATCTTGGTTGCAACACACACTCAAGAAAATAATTTTCCTCACTATTCAACTCTTTTACTAAATATCCAGGGATTGCAATCTTGCAAAGAAGATGTTGACAACCAGATCGTGCATAGCTTATAAATTGATATCCACCAATCTCCAGAGCAATACCATTGAATTTCTGTGTCAAGAATGTAAATGGAGAACTTCACTGTGTAATTGTCTCTCCTAGAAATAACAAACTTTAGATTTTTTAACTAATATTATCTTCTGGTTTTGATTGTCCCTTTAGATAGAGAATAAGTGACGAGGATCATTTCTCTGAGAATTACTTAGTCTCAATGGTAATAATAATAATTCAAATACGAAAGAGTTAAACATACACAAACATTAGTAAGCATCCTCCCCATAAACAATGGAGTCATTGGAGGATACGTTCCATTGCAATGCCGCAAATGACTTGTTCTCGAGCACCGTCTCTGCAACACGCAATGTCCCTCCCAACTCAATCGGAACGAGCGGGATCAAGGAATTCACAACATCCGCAATGAGTGGCCTATAACTCGGCTCTGCTTGCACACACAGCATTGCTACTGCAGCAACCTGGAAAATTTACACAAGCAGGCCATCAGACAACCTTCTACAAAGTTTCTCACCTGATGGAGATGCTTTGTATCCACGGTTCCTTGGAGAACAGGATCTATCACGGTTGGCAACGATGCTCGATCCCCCAAGAGCGGCAGAACCTAGAGTAAGTGAAACCTCTCAGAACCAAAAGGCTCAAGACAAGGATTCGACATACCCAAGTAACTAGCGACTCAGATCCCGTTGGCATGGATGGATCGATCGGCTTTCTCCCAGTTATAAGCTCCAGAAGAACAACTCCGAATGCATACACATCACTTTTTTCCGTGAGGCTCCCTGCACAAAAGTTTTCCGCAGTGAGCTAGTGTTGCGCAATGGATATGTTTTGTTACCATTCAGGATGTATTCCGGGGCAACATAGCCAAGAGTTCCCTGAACGATCTCGTCCTGCCTGATTCCAGTTGGAGCAGACAGTGCAAGCCCAAAGTCTGCAACCTGTGTAAAGAATGAAGAAAAACTTAATTCCGATTCAAGTCACATGTTTCATCCGAACTTTGGCATTAAAGCTTGCGTCCAAAAGGATGTTGGACGATTTAAAATCCCGATGGATTACAAGAGGGTTGCAGTGCTCGTGCAAGTGTTCCAAACCTCTGCAAATGACATCGACTATGAGCTTCAGAAAACCACAAAAACGTTATCCAAGTTACCTTGCCGAGTCAAGTGCGATTTTCATTCTCAGGTGCCACGAAAGAATCGATCCCTTTAGAGGACCTTGAAAATGGATAAAAGCGTGTAAGCTATTTGGACAATAACCTGGATAACATACCATGGAGTTGATCTTGCAAAGATCCATTCTGCATATACTCGTACACCAGCAGCCGCTGATCTCCGTGGCTGGAAAATCCTAGCAAGGAGACGAGATTCGGATGGCGAATCCCACTCAAGAGTTCAACCTCAGCCTGGAAAAACAGCACCCAAGAAGATAAATGTCTAGTCGTTCTTCAATATCTAGAAAAACCAACCTGGAATGCTTGTTCCGCTTGTTTCCCCTCGCTAAACAATAATTTAACTGCCGCAAAACAGTCGTCGTCTAGTCGTGCCTTGTAAACGCGTCCAGAGCCACCCTCTCCTAACAAGTTCGCAGTACCGAAATTGCTAGTTGCTGCCTGGAGCAAAGGAAACTCGAAAGAATGAGCGAGTTCCTTTCGAGGGGCATTGAAACTACGTCCCCACAGCCACGGTGCAAACGGGCCTCGTCCGGAACCACCTACAAAAGAATAGCTCAGTTACAAAACCGCAACCAGCGAGTACCGACGTACCGGACGAGTATCCGTCACTGCGTTGGCTACCAGCCGGCGAATGCCTCAGAGATGGAGGCCGGTGGCACATCCATGCAACGAAAGTCGAGAACAGGATTGAGCCCCCGAGCAGAGTTGGGACGAGAACAACTGTAAGCAGCATGCCTTTGGTGAGCTTTGGCAGCCCCTGATCTTCGTCAAGCTCATGCTTTGCAAGGAAAGGCCCTGCACAGGAAGAACAAGCTCAATTCTTCAAGTTTCCTTGTTTTTCCTCGGAGAAAACGTACCTGGTGAATGAGGACTTGGAGCTGCAGTCGCTAGCCAAGCAGGAAGAACCACCGCAGCAGGCTTTTGCAAAGGTGATGTAGCAACTGGGAATGCTGGAGATGGAGGAGAATAAGAAACCGGTGATTGGAACGACCGTGGGTCTTCACTGGGAGAAGGAGCTACTGGAGGTGGAAGAAAAGGGGCCCAGGACCGAGGATCAATATCCTGATAGGGAGCCAGCAACGCAGAATCCGGCGCTTGCAAGGCTCGTCTACTGTGGAAACGAATCCCAGCAGCGCCACTGGAATGCGCTAGCATCGATCCCAGACAAAGCGAAAGAAGGAACCGCGCCATGGTCATCGTCGGCAGCATCAAGGACCCATCTACACACACAATCGTGAGAATGCAGGTCGAAATACCAAGCTACATTCTCGCAGGCCAGAGAAAGAAGAGGAAAGCAAGAAAGCCGCATACCTGTGCTGCGCTGCAATCGATCAAAGTAGCACGCCGTCGACGGTCCACCTCCAGCAGCAGCGCCTCGATCGCGCCATCGCGACCGAGAAAACGCCCGGGATTGCCAAAGAAGCAGCAAGAAACGCCCAAACCCTAGCAAGAACCAAGCGCCAGCGCCATTAAAGCTCCATAGCTGCGATGTAGCAAGCGAGCAAACGAGAAGAGGATAATCACCCGGCTCCAAAAAAGCTCTAAACTGTCGCGGTGTGAACAGGGTCACGGCCGCGAATATCCCCGGCATCATTCTCGACCCCAGGTGATTCAACCATGTGAGAAGTACCTGGTAAAGTATAAAAAAAAGATAGAAATGGTCAGAGGCCTCTCTGGCTGGATTGCTTGGTAGTGAAGAAGCTTACTCTCTCTTTTCTTCGTGGATCAAGGAGAGCTAGCTTTGAGCTGAATCAAACTGTCACACCACGGGATTTTTAAGCGATCGATCTCTCGGACAGTGTGGAGCGCGCGGCTTTATCCAGAATTCTTGCTGCTCCAGCTCCTGTGGAGAAAGAAAAAATAAAGTAGAAGTGAGTGAGACCCGTGTCCTCGTTCTCTCTAGTCAATAGAAAAAGGAGTGGGAACTTACCATCTACGATTCACGAGAGGGAGCTGCTTGTTCTGGAGTTGCCATTTATTGTCACATTGACTTCGTGTTTTGGAAGTTGGATGATTAAGTTTTGTGTAAGCGAACGCTGCTGTGTTCCATAAGCTTGGTTTGTAACGAGCAGAGTGAGACGTTGAGTTGATCGAGAGCGTTGCTAAACGAAGTGTAACAGTTTTGTTGTTTGTTTGCGGTCCCGTTAGTTGGCCACGGAAAGAATGAATCATAAGCCCCAGTAAGTATAAAGAGTGCTCTCTCGGTGCGTGCGATGCCCGAAAAGAACGTTACTTGTTGAGCTCTTCGAGAACTTAGTACAATAGCCAGGATGTTCTCTGCAAGTTAATGTTAAATTCCAGTGTCGAAAAAACAAACGAAGTCCATACCAGACCATATTTTTGTCAGAGCAGACATTGGTACTATATGCTTCGTAGCTCGGAAGTCATTTCAATAAAAACGAAAAAGCATGTCTTTAGATAAAACTTACCATTTCATGCCGCTGGATTCCATGAGCAACGGTGCTTTGCGTTGCATCTTCAAAAGGTTGAGAGAGTGGATTCAAGCACCTTCTGCTAGCAAGTTCAAGGACTGCTCTTGGTGTGATGTTAACTTGTCCAGAAAACGCTTCTTGTCGAGCTCTTTCAAGATATATGTTGCCTTCGTCACATACGAAAAAGAAGATCCAAATATATGAGCAGCGCAGGCAGCTTTGTAGGTAACCATCTTCCACCGCTTTGCTGTAAGTTTGAGACTTAAGTTGGATCGAAGAATGAAACCAGCATACCGGATTCGTCGGCCGCTATTAAGTTTTCAGGGAAGTGCTTGGTTATCCACCAATTTCTGTCCAGGAACACAGAAACAAGCTCCTCAGCCGATATATCTCCCACGTCGTTGTTGATATGTGAGCTGATCTCGATAAAGCAATCGGCAAGCTTACGCCAAACATGAACTGAGCCAGGCTCCACGTCCAGATGGGTGGCAATAGCTTTGATAAGCGATTCAGTAGCATATTCACCTGTAATACTATCGACTGTCAGCTACAAATACTTCGGATATGGAAGTCAACCTTTCTCGTGCAAGCCGATTAAACCAGTGATGGCATCCACGGACGACGGGTTATGGCTCAGTATCTCCTCGTAGCACTGAGCCATTCTATTCCAGTCCTTCTCGGAGAGCGACTCGAGCAGAAGTATTCGTAAGCTGTTAAAGGCAAGTGACAAATAGTCACGACAAGTGCTTAGATCCATACCTTAATGGTATGATATGCCCTGTAGCCTGGTAGCATATTTGGATCTCCTTATTAGCACCCTCAGCATCGCCAGTCGCAAGTAACAACTGCAAAAACGAACAAATAAACATAAAAATAGTGAAAAGAAAAATTACTACGAACTTGCACGAGGCAAATCAGCGCTGCTAGCATTTCTGGTGCCGACGCAATCGCACGTTGTAAGTGTTCAACGGCTTTATCGTAAAATTCCTTCGAACGAGGTGATAAAGGAACTATATACTCAACATTGGGCTGCTCGTATGGTATTTGCACAGGAAACAATCTCCTATCCATAACTGAAACCCCGGTTAGAAGCCATATCCCCACGAGTCAATACAAAGGAAACACTTACTTGGCTGTATTTCGACTCTAGCATTTGGCCAGAAATCGTCATCCTCAGAAGCCTCCGAGTTCTTCCGCTTTCTGTTCAACGGCTTGTCCCTGGTTACTTCGGCTAAGGTGGAGTTTCTCGATTCTTCGCTTGCGTCGTCTACGTCTCTGACTAGCTCTTCCTCTCCGACGGCCTTAGCTTCATCGCCACTTCGAGTTTCTGGCTGCCAATCCCCAAACGAACCAGCACCTTCGCTCACGTCATTAATCCCTGCTTCTTCACATACTTGCTCGTACCACAAATGATGCAGCACCTGGCCATACGTTAAGTTCACTCCCGGATCGTCACGCAAAGCACCATCCGCTATTCTGTGATCCCAATCAAGAAAAGTTTTAGTTTGCGTGGGAAAACGAAAGCAAAGAGCACGAAGAAGTTACGTTCTTAAAGTGTTATAAGCACCTTCCCAGTCCCCTACACTCAAGAGATAAATTGCTAGGTGGAATTCCACTTCGCCTTGAAGTCTCTGGACATTTTTCATGAGAGAAGGAAGAAAGAAGAAAAGCACTTACTTTTCCCTCGAGGTGTCTAGTTTGTGGCTGGTGACTGTACATGAGACTAAAAAGCTTCCTGTATCGGGTGTGATTGTCCTCATCGGGTTCTATTTTCTCGAGAATTTCTAGAGCCATCTAGAATGGAAGAACAAAGTAACACAAAGTTTGCACAAAACACACAAACGCACACAAATACCGTGAACAGTTGCCTTGTGTCCTTGTGGCTTCTGGACCACAGCGATAGCGAGCGAAGCAATGCGCTACAAACCCCGGATGCCTCACCCCAGCGGTGCTCCAGCACGGCATCTTGCAAGAAACCGATGAGCCGCTCCTTGGAGTAGGAATCCAGATAGAGCAATCGATCATCGGCGCCGAAATCGTCGCCGACCCGGCCGCCTCTCGCAGTGTCGGAGGCAAAGACACGGCATTTCGGCAACTCCAGCCTCCGCGCCCTCCTTCGCGCCTCCTCCATCGCCGTCGCCAAGAGCCCTAGCTAAACCCTAGAGAGCCACAAAAGAGGAATATCCGGTTTTTTTAAATTTGAAATTCTCTTCTCAGGGAAATATCCCTTGGTCTCCAATGCTCTTTGCGATTCTCTCGATTGCTACCAGATACGCAGCCTTGCGAAAACTACAGCCCTGCGAGAGAACAGAGAGAACGAAAGAAGTTCTCAGCTAGAAATCCCGGAAGAGTGTATTTCTAACCTTCTCTTGTGCTGTTTTCTTCACATTCTCCCAGCCGGTGACCATCGTTTCTTCCAAGCCGGAATGGACAAAGTCCACTTCCGTGTTGCTGCTCGCAAGAAATGAAAAAAAAAAAAAAAAAACTAAGAAACGAGAAAAACAGGATGACTGAAAACTTACCCCCTCGATAATTCGTCCCGCAGGCTCGTCGGGATTTTATGTCCGTTACCATATTGGTTTTCCAAGGCACTGAGAAGAACCTGTATCAATCCGGCTTAAGTTCGGACGATAAACAATAGAGAGGATTAATAGAAGCTTACTCTCTTCCCATGCTCTTCCATTCTTCGAGTCATGCGTCCAAATTCAATATGATTCAGGTTCTTTAGCCACTCGAAGTAAGAGACAGTGACTCCACCCTGCAAGAGCGTTTGTCATGTTCCGAGAATTCACCGCCGTTAAGTACCCAGATACCGCATTCACGAGCAAATCCGGGAGAATAACGACGCCTTTGCCTTCGAGAATCTTGTCTGCGGCAGGCGTGAGAGGTCCATTTGCAGCTTCTGCTATCACTTTAGCCTGCAACAGAGAAACAAGGGTGCGTTGGACAATGAAAAAGAACCTTTCTCGAATGCAATGCACCTTGATACGATCAGCATTCCCGGAATGAATCTGGGACTCTAAGGCTGCCGGTATCAGCACGTCGCACGGGAGCTCCAAAATTTTCTCAGTGTCGGTAATCTATCAGACAGTAAGAAACGTGATGGAAAGATAAAGTGCTTTACTTACGTTTTTGACGTTGGGCAATCCATTCAAGGTACCGTTTTTCTTGTGATAACTTTTAACAACTTCAATATCCAGACCTTTCCCAGTCTCGTCAACAAGTCCTCCGTGGCGTTCAGCTATGGCGATTATTCGACCTCCAGCCCTGTGTATAAACTAAAAGGAAAAACTTTATGCACAGGTATACTTTTAAGCTAGCGATTTACCTCGCTTGCATGAAGACCAACGTTTCCCAAACCCTGAACAATAAAAGTTTTGTCTTTTACACCTCTAGTAAGTCCGACTTTGCGTACAAGATCCTGTGGCAAATGCCAGGAGCTGTTAAATTGTTGATTGAAAAATCAGAAGCTACCTCGTCATTAAAGAACTCTCTCAAAACAAAAAATGCACCGAGTCCCGTAGCTTCCTGCCTTCCTTGTATTCCCCCCTAAAAGATTAGAAGTTTAGAAGAACAACGAAAATCCAAGTGATCACCTCTGATATTGGTTTTCCGGTCACGCACCCCGAAGCATTTATGTCAGTGTGCCTTAAAAAACTGTATGTGTCCTACAGAATCCAAAAGGGCTTTAATCCATGACAGAAAGTAGAAAGCGAAGCCCACCTTAATCCATGCCATCTCCAGCGAACCCGTTCCGTAGTCCGGAGCTGGAACATCCTGAAGACAATGTAGAAGTTTCTTTAGAAGGAGGAACTGAAGGACAGATCATACTATTGCAGGACCCATGTAATTTCTTCTGACAAGCTCGACAGTATAACGCCTTAAAATTGCTTCCTTCTCTGTAGAAGTGTACTTGGAGGGATCTTCCAAATTCAGAAAACACTGTAGGACTTAAAGCGACTATTAGCAGACAACCTACCTATCCGGACGCTGCCTTTGGCACCTCCAAACGGAACATTGACTACTGCGCACTTGTAAGTCATTAACGCCGCAAGAGCCATAGTCTCGTTGGCATCTACATTTGGTCCCAGTCGTATCCCTCCCTTCACTGAAAACAACGGAAATACTCAAACACCTTCTAGCCAGATATTGATTGAAAACCTGGAAGCCTGTGATGCGAATGCTGAGCTCTGTAACCTTCAATAAGCTCCAGTTTCCCACAAGCGCGCTTCAAGGGAACGTGGAACTTGATAATGCTGTTACATGCCTTAAAAAAAAAAAGAGGAAACCATTATTCAACAGCAACCATATATCATGTCTACCTTGATGAATGCGAGCAATCCCTTGTCCACGGATGATATCTCTGCAGCTTTGTTGAAGTAATGGTCGACAGAGTCGAGGAATGACAGATCACCTGTTCACAACCTTGAGCCAAAGTTCGTTACTAAAAGACAACAATTCTAGCCATTTGTTGAGTGCGAGTTCCTGAACAGTCTTCCAGCCAACAAAACAGGCCTTTTAAAACTCAACATCTTTCGTTTCTGCTAGCCGCAACCTGCATTCAAAAGATCTCGCTCAAAACAACAGACATGTATGCAAAGACTTACAGCAAGAACGAGAACAAAAGGAAACGAACCGAGGTGCTATGTTGCCGACTTTGCATTTATCTTTATACCAAGAGAGAAGAAAGGAAGCCGACCTGTCCCGTGCAACCTGCGTGAAACTACTGCAAAGCTTTTTTTGCGTGAGTTCATTCCGTATGATTTCTGCAAGCCTCGAACTCGGCACCACCCCCATGGCTCTCTGCAATGTACCAGTGATCATCGCGACTGCATCTTACCGGTACAATAACAACTTGGACGAAGAATTCTCCAAATTATGAAGGTGGAGGATCCAAATCCATCCAATTGTAAGACACAATTGTGGAGATGAATATAATGTCCAAGCTTCGGTGACGTAAATAAGTATAGTTTCTTTCTTCGCCGCAGAAAAAACAGAAAAATCGCTATTCCAAAGGGAAAAGGGAAAAGCTTTGGTCTTTCACTTGAACGACCGACATTGCTTCACTTCGAAAATAATTGGGACGCATCTTTTGCATCGGGAAAACCATATATATAGATATGTTGTCAAAAATACTGATATCACCAGAATATCTGATATCTGAACTAAGAGCAGCTTTCAGTACAGTAAGCATTCCCAGACCTGTCATATAAATCAAAGAAAGTCTTAAGATCGAGTCTGCTGCGCAGAGATGTCTGGAAATTTGCACATAATTCTGTTGAGGTACTTAATGATGGTGGAATCTGTAGAGTTCTTGAGTTGCAGAAGGACGCGGAAAAGTTCTAAAGACCGAAGATATTGCCTGCACGGAGCATGTATGCACATATTCCCCACTGAGAATAAGGCAATCTTCAGTGGAGACTCGGCATTGATTTCTTTCGTTCCCGATGACAGAGCTACGGACGAGCAATCAGCTATTACTTGAATCAGAGCCTGGGAATCACAGTATGCAGTCTTCAGCATCTTAAAAGAAAAAAAAGAAGACATTCCGACCTTCATTGCGCCTTGAGAAATAATATCCTCACAAAGCTTGCTCGAATTACGGACTAGATTGCTGAGAGCGCCTGCAGCATTGGCTTTGGTTTTGTCTTCCTCGTTTCCTAGTAGAAGATTAGTGAGATGCGGGATTGCGCGTCGTAGTTGCTCATACAGTTGATCATTGTGGTAAGCGGCATTTCCAACCTAGGCAAGAAAACATGTAAGCTGAGAACACAACTGGGAATGAGCTTACTGCAAAGCATGCAAACTTTCTTGTATGGCGATCGGGGTCTGCGCACCTGTCTATTAACAGCTTGATAAGGTCGTATGAGACCTGTAAAATAATTAGCAAACTGGGAACGCGAATTTGGAAACCTTACCAAAGCCTCGTAGAAATAAGGTGTATGCCTGCACATGTTGCCCAGAGCACTGCAACACCTGGCACGAACGTTTGAATCCCCATGAACCAGATAAGTCTTAAAAGAGTCCCAAATGCAAGCCTCTCCAATCGGCTCGTAGAAGTCCTGGAACGGCAACATAAGCACGACATAAGACTCAGGAAACGATTATCGAACCTTAGACATTCGCGCAAGATTTGAAACTGTCATCAAGACGTCGAGGACAACGTCCTTCGGACTTGAAGGATCTAGCATCTTCGCCATCAAAAGTGGAGAAAGTAAACCTTCTTTCACAATGTCAATGGCTAGAAGCCTGGAGCTTTGAACCATTCTGGACACAAACGCAACAGGTCTTATCATGTCGTTCATGCTAAGAAACTCCAGGCATCTCACCAAAGGTGATGCGGCGCGACACTGCAGAAACGTATTAGCAAAAACCAGCTATACATCTCCAACCCATACCTCGTGCAGAAGTTGCCAGTACAGAGACATGTTGGCGGTAATAAGTTTGCCAAGCTCGGTTTCGTTGGCTTTGCTAGGGGAATTTGCCACCGCAGAGGAGGAAGTTGTAGAAGTGCGTGGCGATCCATGACTGCTCTGTGATGAAAATGAGAACTCCAGGATATCTAAGACCCTGTGTACAACTTCCGTAAGACCGGTACTGCCCCCATTGTATCCTTCCCAAACTTGCAGCTGCATTAAGTGCCGCTTCGAAAGCAAGCTCAGTAACGCGAGAAGCGACTCCTTTCGAAGTAATATATCACGATATGCACCTCCAGGTAAACAGAGAGCGAGAGCTGAAATTGAATATAAGACCCCAGAGGGAGATAATCCTGCGCCACCTTCGAAGGCTTCACTTTCCGAGCAGTCATCCGTTATCTTTGGAGAGCTTCCTAATAGAGATATAAGAATCAGGTGAAGTCCTGCCGTGCAAGCCTGCTCGGAACCGAAGGTTCCCCCACAACTAAGCCTTGAAAGTAAAACTCCCACGTACCCGTCCCTCATTCCATGCCAACTGGTTAGCATACCACCGTTCTTTTTCCATACTCCCCTGTCGTCGACATGGCTTAGAAGGCCCATGGTGCACGGAGAGCTTTCCAAACCATGGCAACTAATTTCCTTCAAGGAAACGAGCGATAACGTTGCATCCGAGGTTACGGAGGAATTGTCCGCGTTTTGTTCCAGCATAAGGATCGCTGCCAGTGCCAAAAATGCAGCAGCTGAGCGAGGTTGCCGTAAAGCTGCTGCACCCTGCTCTAATGAAGCCAGCTGTGTCAGCGCTCCCAGTCTTGCCCGCTGTTTAGGAACTGACGTTGTAAGCATCGATGACAAGCTCAGTCTTCCTTGTGCTGCCAATCCTTGAGCAATAGCCGCAAGTGTGAAAGAAGCATACGAGAGAAGACCGTCAATACCAGAACCTTTGTTGCCACCTTCCTGACTACTCGCCAAATGCACAGATACCATCCTGAATATGGCAGCGACCACAGTGCCGTCACCACCACCTGGAGCTTGATTCGAAGCGCGATCTTTAGCTGAGATACCAGCAAGAACTTCACAGACAATTGGCGAAATTATGCAGCACCTTAAGAGAATCTGAAACAAACAACACATAAGCAAAAACCAAATATCACGGAAAAAGATCAACGCACCTGGAGTGTAGAAGACAACGTGGACTCTGAGCCATGAAGGAGCGAATGACAGAGGCCAGCCTGAACACCTTTAAGTTTACAGATGCTGTCGGTCACCACTTCCATGACGCCATCGGACAACTTATTACTGTCGTTCTTAGCTTCTGTCCAGCCTCTCAGAACTGCAAGTGGAAAACCTTGGGGGTGAGTTTCTTTACCAGTCAAAAGATTTAGGCCGAGAGTCAAGGCCCACATTGCCTTGCATGCTTCTCCGGCAGCAGGTGAAGACGTCCATAAACTAGACATAAGGTTCGACCCCGTGACATTGAGGCAAGAGCAAAGATGATCGGCGATGGAAAGGGATCGAGCCTGTCCCACAATCTGCGTCATGATTTGAACGTCTCCTTTGACGTCTTGTGCAGAACCAAAGAATTTGGAAAGCCCCGATGTAATTCGCATAAGGAGTTGAGCGACACACGCAGTCGACTCGAAGAGTACACGTCCGGACGAGTCATGTTGATATGAAACAGCCTGCAAATTTTGTGTGGTTCAATTTTAAATACATATATTGCTGAATAACTTACTTGAGGATAAAGTCGCAAGAGTGCAACACTGTGGTGTAGGTAAGAACTTTCCATTTTATTGGCACCAATTTCCATAAGCTTGCCTAAAACGCCCAGCCCCTGAAAACGTTGTTACAAATACATACAATGAAACGCAATAGAAAACTTAACCTTTGTAAGCAAGGCTGCATGGTCTGAAATATTTGATCCCAAAGTAGCTCTAGAAAGACCAAGGATCGCCGGTATGGCGTCTTCTACGGCTGCTCTTTGTGATACGGCTCCTGCGCCGAGTAAATTCCACAAGACACGCAATGCTTGATTAGCCCCCGCACTGGCTTGGTCACTATGCAACAACAGTAACGTGTTAAGCTCCCATAGTTGTACTAGTCCCGTACCTCGCTGCAGTTCCTTTACTATTAAAATTTCGAAAAGGATGTAAAACGTGAGCGAAAGCACCTCGGTCCTGGCAAATAGCATTCGCACCTTTGGCAGTGCGAGAAGAAGCTTCTAGCTTATCAAGCACGGAAAATTCTGCAAAAGGACAATGAAAATTTGTTATACCGACATTAGCCTTACCAGTATTATCGAGAGGAGCTGTGCACGCCTGACTAGTATTGTCATCAGATGGACACGGCACTGATTCTGGCCTTTCGGTAGGAGCTGGCTCCACCTTGTCTGTTTGCAGAGTTAAAGCGACTGCATCTGACGCAGACATCATACCTGGTGTTCCCAGGGGTGCACGATCGAGTACATTAGCAGGTGAAGCTAGCACAATATTAGCCTCGCCTTTCCAGGCAGCGTCACACCCTCTTTCGAATGCAGTCGCAGCTCTTGCTTCCTGCATCACATTTGTCAACTCTGAGCTCTTTTAGCAATGTCTTACTCGTGCTGCTATTTCATCAGATGTCTCCCGAACAAAAGGGTGATCCAACAAAGCTGGCCAAGTCAGTCTACTTTCAGAAACCTACGCACGCTTTGTCAGATCCTGTGGGTAACCCGGTACAAGAACGAACCTTGTTAAGGAGCCCTTTCAAGAAACTCTTAAAGTTCGAGCTAATAGTATCAGGATATTTGACTGGATCCTGCTCAACAGCGATAGATAAACTTATAACAAAATCGCAACAATTACCTTTACTATATGGCGAATAAGCGTGTATACGGAGTTAGTATAGAAAGGAGGCTGGCCAACATAGAGTTCATACCTGTTTTATGACAATGTGCATTAAATTAAAACGAACATAAAAGGAAAACTTACAATATCACACCAAGAGACCATAAATCTGCCGTATGGTTGTAAGGCTGCTCACGAACAAGCTCGGGAGCCATGTACAGTGGCGTTCCTGTAATAGCGTCACGGTTTCATGAATGTATAGAACTCTAAAAGACAACCTTTGATCGAGCGAAGAACCATTGTGTTGCAAGACATTGCCCTCGCAAATCCAAAATCGCAGAGCTGATTTCAGCAAAAAATGACATTCAGAAAAGTTCACAAACCAGAAATGTACCTTTACGATGCCACCGGCACCGATCAGTATGTTTTGTGGCTTCATATCCCGGTGGATAATGCGATGAGAATGAAGGTAGTGTAGTGCTCGAACCTACGATACGTATTCCAGAAAAGAATATATGGCTTAACATACATACCAGTTGCTTTGCTATCGCCTGGACTTGAGCTTCGGGGAGGCACTTGTCGTCTTCAAGAATCTCAAACAATTCTCCCTAGAAAGAACAATGATAAAAATGTGAGTAACCACACACTAGAAAAGAAAAATGAAAAAATACACTAGAAACAACAAGAAAATGTTACACTTGCCTGTGCAAATTCTGTCACGACACAAAACTCCTGTGGGCTTTCAAATGCATCCAGCATTTCTATAATGTTCTCGTGCTTTAGTTGCCGCAAAATCTGAAGTAAAATCTTCTTAGAAAAGAAGAAATCTCTCGGAACACTCGCACTCTACCTCAATCTCTTGCCGCAAATTCTCGATGTCCTTGTCGCTCTTGCCGTGCTTGAGAATAAATTTCATGGCGACAGTCTGGTCGATCGATCGATCAGGGGCAAGCAAGAAAAACAAAATGTAGCTCACAGAACCTGGCCAGTGAACTTGCGCCTTCCCTTGTAGACCTTCCCAAACGATCCCTCGCCGACGAGCTCGATCACATGATAGTTCTCGACGCCCATAGCTCCGCCCTCTCGCCAAAAACCCTATCCAAAAGCCCTAGAGCGGTTTGAAAGATACCCATTTTGAAAATGGAAGATTCGCTTATTCGTTTGAATCGAATGAATTGTGACTGTACAAAGGGCTCAGTGCTTGGGCTGGAGACGATCGACGAGCTTGTCGATCGTCAATGGCTTGCTCACAAACTCATCAAAGCCACTTATCGCGCACTTCACCATATCGCCATCTAAAAACCAGGGACAAAAAAAGGAGAGATCCTCAGAACTCGAAAGGAGAAAACGAAAATTTCTTCGTACCGCTAACGTTTGATGTAAGCGCAAAAATCACCATCCTCTTTCTCGGGGGTTCTTGCTCGGCCTCCCAATCCCGAAAGTATTGAACCTGTAGAATCGCTGTGAGCTCACAAACTTGAGAAGAGAGAGCGCTAGCACTCACCGCTTTTGTTCCGTCCATCACTGGCATTAGCAAATCCATCAAGACGAGATCGAACTGCGGAGGTATCTCCTTTCCTTCCTCAATATCCTCCGCCTTCACTGGTGCTCCCTCTTGTAATATATCCAAGGCCTCCTTCCCATTGCACGCTACTTTCACGTTACACTTGAGATTCTCCAGAAGCCTCTGTGCTATAGTTCTGTTAACTCGGTCATCCTCAACCAGCAAAATCTGCAATGAAAAACACTGACTTGGTTGGCTCTAAACTTAAATGTAGAAAGAATGTCACCTTTTTTCCCCAAAGAAGATCAACCTCTTCGTTAATTTGTTGTGCACTAGCGGGCCTCGAAGAAGCAGCTACTTGGGAAGGAGTACCTGGAACCTTTGGCTTTGATGCTCCACCCTCGTCGTGTACTGCCTTTCCTTTTCTCAGTTTCTCCACGGGCTGTGTTTCGGATCTAGATAAGAAATAAGTTCGACAAACGACTCGTGATACACGATAACAGCCGGCTTAGGAATACAGACCCTGAGAAGCTGAGATGAGATGAGATGGGCAAATTCATTCCCTGAGACTAAGGAAAACTTAAGTCAGTCTCAACACCTACTAGAAGATGAACAAGGTACCTTGAGCATGACTTGGTTTTCATCAGCCATGTTATCGGGTTCCAAGGAATGTTGGCTTGCGCTGTGCGCTTCAGCATTCTCACCGTTCCCTCTGCTCTTTGAAGGCCTGGTTTGTCTTTCCAAACCGGGCAATGATGCCAGCGGAGAAGCAGGACGAGCGGTGCTGTTCCATCCTCGTGTATTTCCTTCGGCTTCTAACGTGGGCCTTTGGGTGCTAGAAAGCTTCCGGGAGCGAATACTTGGACCACCTTCGGAGTCTGCTGATCTTGTTTTAGTGCTAGACTTGCTTGCTGGCAAGGACAGAGGAAGATCTGATAGAACGTCGAGTGCCTGAGGAGTTCCATTCTGCAAAGACCAAGCCCATTCAGTTAACTTCCTGAACTAGTCCAGCCTTACCAATGCGTTGTTGTTGATAATGTCTTGTTCCACCCAGGCATACCACCTGAAAAGCGAGGACAAACAGTTTTTCTGAACAAGCCGAGGCAGTCAGAAAGGAACTACCTGGTTCCAACAGCACGGCCAGTCGCTTGAACAGTAGCATACGAACGATCCTTTCTAAGCCTTCTATACACTAAAGAAGTTCCAGTTGTCGCACATTCTTTCAACAGCAGCATCTGCAATACCTTAGCATGTAGAAATTCCTTGTGTTAAAAGGATGAAATGAAACAAAGGAGCTTACACGCTGCAAAGTCGGAATGTCCTCCGTGTGACAACCATCCCAAGCAGGAACTCCCAAAAGCTCAGAAGCCTTCCAACCAAACGCGCGCTTCACGCTCGGTGAGACATAGCAAATTTGCCACTGAACGCGAAAGTGATTGTGAGGACTGAGTCAAACTTTTGAGAAATCGATCACCTGGGAACGCTCGGCCACAAAAACTGTCCACGGGGAAGTCGCGCTTAGCATCAAGATATCTGTAACTAGTGACAGATTCAACCCGTCAACACTCGGTAAGGAAGGATCAAATCCATCTCCAGTTACTCTGAAGCGAGAAAGAAAGCAACCAGAAAACCTTTAGTCGCCAGCATTCCAAGTAACTCAGAAACAAAACAAACTGACTGGGCGGAAGCACCACTTACGATTTGGGCGCGATCGAGGGCAAAATCGACGTGATGTCCGTGAAGAGCATTATAAGCTCCTCCAAGCAGCGAATCTCGGCCTGGAGCGCCACAAACTCGGCATCGCTTGGGCCCAATCCTTCCTGGTGGAGTTGCGCGAGATGCTCGTCCAGGTCATGGAAACACTTACGATAGATGCGAAGCCTGTCCGCCGATGTGAGCGACAATCCAGCCGGCCCGACGGCGGTGGAGGACTCCATAGCCCGGCGCCACACAGCATTCTTGAAATACCCTAAATCTCCCTCGCTTGGAAGGAGAAACGATTGGATTTCCCTCGCAAACGGGCGGCCCCGATCGCACCGCGTAACGGTACACCACTGTTTGACTGACCATCCTTTTGACTGAGTCAACGGGTCAAGAACACTTTAAGCATATTCCTTTATTTTAAAATTTTGGGCTCCTCGAGGCGAGAGAGCCTAGAAGCTGTAGTTCTCGTAACGCAGGTAGCACGTCCTCTCGCCGTTCCTGGAGCACATACGCGCGCCAACAGCGAGCGGCGCCACGCTATCGAAATTCGCCCTGATGTCGACCAGGCACTGGACGCAATCGCCGGGCGCCGTGAATCCGCCGAAGCACGCCGAGAAGCCGTAGACGCGATCTGGGTCGACGCCGGCGTTGTAGGAGATCGATCCCTGGCGGAATGTGGCGCCATTGATGATCCGGCGGTAGACGTTGGAGAGATTTCTCTGGAAGGCGCTGCCCGGCTGGGTGTTGCGGGTGTTGTAGTAGACCACGTTGGGGCTGGTGTCGCTGGGGCAATCCGTGAGCTGGGCGCCGCAGTGGTGGATCGCGATGAAGAGGGCGAGGAGGAGAAGCAGCGACGCAGATTTGGTGCTAGAAGCCATTGCTATCACTCTTAGTGGCTGTTAGTGGAGAGAACACTGAGTTATATTGTGTGTGTGTGGCACAGTATTTATACTTGGCACTGGATGTTTCGACTTGACTTTTATGAGCCAGCCCGCAAATTTGGAAGGCGGCAATGGTTAATTAGTGGTGTGACTTTCGCTGGAAGATAAAATTGGAGCTTCTGCCGCATTTCTAGGGTTGAAATGCGGCAGAAGCTCCAATTCTATCTTCCAGCGAAAATGACAATCACAACTTTGGAACGAACTAACAAAGATCAACTCCATCAATGACTAGAAGCTTAATTTATGGTGACGGTCGTGCTACTAATTCTAAACTGAGACTAACTAAGATCAACAAAGCTCAATTACGTTGACTAAAGTCGAATGGTCAACAAAATTGACTATAAAACAATGTATGGTTGAATAGGGATCAAAATCTTGTCAGGAGGCTACCTAGTACACAACTAGGGGCTCTCCAGGCGTGAGATTTCTGGATATGTTACAAGGCAAGTCAAAAATCCTCGCAAGAACGATCTTGAAAACCTTATGTACATTGATGTTGTAAGGAGTGCTGGTGAAGAGCAGTGGCGCGCCCATTGCTTGAGCGTACAGCCGTGCCTACCATTGAAAAAACAAAAAAATTCGATCTCGGCTATAAAAGCTTGGTGATTTTTACCTGCTTAGTTATGAGAGACTTCAAGCCTTCTGGCATTTTTATGAACTGGTCGAACTTGGTGCCAACTAGAACTGGAATTGCGCCCTGCAAAAGCAATTAAAGTTTTACCCGGATCATCTCTGGCGAGTGTTTATAAGCTTTACCTGGTTACATTGTCGGGCAAGCATAAACCACTGCTTTACACTGTAGAACCAAAACATTGGATCATCAAACTTGCGAGAAACTCTCGAGAGATTTAAGTTCCAAAGGTACCTGTGGAGAGTGGTGCGTCTAGTGAGGTCGAAAAGGATCAAAATCGCTGCTGCGTCATTGCAAACAGCTGGTACCATCGACTTCTTGTAGCCTGGAAGATTTCATCTATCGAATTCCAAGTTCTACAAAGTGAGCTTCAAATCTCTTGCTTACCTCCGAGCTCCCAAATGCTGAGCGCGATCTTGGCGACATGGATGTCAAGAACTTTGTCCATCGCATTCACGCCGAAAATGCTCTCGTCTCCATTGCTTCTATCTCCGACTACGTAGTTTTGCTGGAAAGAACAGTATCAAACACTCGAAAAGAACAAGAAAATCTTCTAAGAAGAGAACTTACCATGAGGCTTGTTTTTCCAGTTTGGCAGTCTCCCACAATGCCAACCTTGACCACCACAGTGTCCTCTCCATACGCGACTTTGAGGCCGCACGATTCGTGCACATCATCCGACGGCTGGGAGGGCTTGGGCGCGTGAGCAGTCGCGTGGGGGAAGATCTCTAGCCGATGGTATGGAATCGACGACGACGAGGAGGAAGAATTCGAGAAAGAGCGAGGCGACCAGCATGCAGTGATCGAGAGCTTGGATTTCTTCCACACCGCGCGGCCGATCCACACTATCCCCCGCTTGAATTCCCTGCCGATGCAATCCGCCGAGACATAGAAACGCGATTGTGGCCAGCGACGGCTAGAGCTCCTGGGCCGGCTCAAGATTCTCCCGCAAACGACCTGCGATCTGTCGTCCAGCAAGCTAATATTCATGGACGCGCATCGATTTCCCCTGTGGATGGAAGAGATAGCAGCAAGAAATTCGAGAAATCCCTTGCGAAATTCCTCCTCGGCCCTGTGCTGTGATGTTCTTCGATGCGATCAATCTCCAGAAGGAAGAAAATTGGACCGCGCACGACGCGCAGCGAAGAAAGAGAAAAGAAAAGAGAGAGAACGCGTTGATCGATTGGAACCCTATGAATCTCCAGAGAAAAACGTGCGTGGGAATGGGAGGTTTGTCAGGCGAGCCCTCCCATCACGGGACTAGCTCAAAGGAAGGAAGGCATGGCCGGCGGGGATATTCCTCTAGCATGTTGGGCATATTCCCCGGTATACCGGTAATGGAATTTTTTTGAATGTGACAATCACAAGTCACTATTCTTTACACTCCATTAGCGACGGGGATTTATCACTTTGTCTCCTTTAGCTCGTGGAGAACGTCATAGAGATTCTTTCTCGAGAGCTTTTGGAAACACCTCCTCGTCGTCTTCCTGGAACAAGATAACTTTCGTGATCCTCCATTCGAGATCATCCTCAAGTTCTCTTGGAAGAACTTTCTTAAGTTCTCCTTCCCCTCAAGTTCTCTTGGAAGAACTCTCTCATTGTCTCGAATATCTTAGTCGCGGCACAGCGGAGAGATCACTCAGTCGCATGATATGGCCGAGTTACCAGTCATGCTAGACACGTCTCAGGATGAAAAGAAGTAAACAAAGGCTTTAAAGAATAAAAAACGTAACATCAGTCAAGATTTACCAACGAAGTCGTGACAGTAGCGATTCGAGCGATTCAACACGGAACTTTTCTTGATCACAATTCAGTGGATGACGAACCATGTACTTCTCTACGACACGGAAATGTCACCATCCTCCCCGCAAGAAAAAAGAATACTAGAAAACTTCATTTCTTACGCAGTTATGGCCGCCAGCCGCCGACTCGTGCACAGCGAGTCATTCATGATCATTGAAGCTCCGTCATTTTCTCTGTACAGAAAATAAACTATGAAAAGTTGTCCGCCCAGTAGGTGTCTCAAATGGAATAAAAAGCATACCTTTGGAGATAGAAAAGTTTCTCTGCTATGAGTCCTTCGCTGGCTGCCTACGATTTCCTCAGTAGCTCAATCAATTCCGCCTTTCTCAACCTGCTGTAGCCTCTCAGGCCCCGCGACTTGGCAATGCTGCGAAGCCTTTGGATCGTCAGGATAGACAGGTCCGTTTCATCACTAGCAGCAGTGTCATCGTCCGACAGCTCGATATCTGTATCGGCAGCTTTCAAGTTCCCGTCTAGAGTCGCGGGATCATTTCCGTCCTTGAGGAGCTCGCTTGAGACTTTCTCCACTTTCTCTGCCTCTAGCAGCACACCAGCGGGCTCACCGTTCGCAACTCCTACAGCCTCGACCAGGACGCTTTCCTTCTGCCCCAGAATAATTTTGATAGCATCTGTTGGAGTCTCGACGATCACCTCCGTCACCACACTAGTGTCTTCCGTTCGTAATACGGTTTCGTTGGACGACTTTGCAGAAACGTTGGCCGCCTTTGACTCCTGGTCGATTTTCTTAGCAGCTCTTCTCTTTCGTCTCCCGCTTCTGGCGTGAGTAATGGGCGACTTCCGGACGAAAGTAGCATGCGGCCTCGACTGAAGCCTGGATTTGTGTTCCTCACTTGCACTTCTGCTGTCGGAGACAGGAGACCCCTTCTCGGACTTGACAGCAGTGTCGTTCGACGAAGCTTTAGAAGACCTTCTTTTCTTGCCACCTTTGCCCGGTGTGATCGGAGACTTCCTGGTGAAAACGGACGTCGGCCTAGGCAATGTGCCATTAGTCGACTTCGACTTGGTTGTCGCCAGATTGTCTTCGAGAAATAGTGCAGCTGAACTAGAAGATTGTTCGGAAGCTCCAACATGCGAGGACCGTGATTTCCTTCGACCTTTGCCAAACGTAATGGGCGACTTGCGAATGAAAGTAGTTGCTGGCCTGGAAAGCCTCGGTGTTTGAGGTTCCCCGGCTTTTGACTCCGTAGTAGTCGTGTCCGAAACCTGCTGGACGGCCGGAAGTTTTGATTTTCCTTTCCCGCTGACAGTGGTACTTTTCTTTGCGTCTGGAATTGGTGACTTGCGAGCAAAGGTGGTCTTCGGCCTGAATAGCTTACTCCTAGCAGCTTCAGTCACTTCTTCTTCAATCTGAACGTCCTTGAACGCCAAAACTGGCACGGAATCGTCCGACGCCAGCTCCGAGTGTCTCTTTCGTCTGTGAGAGATCGGTGACTTCTTCGAAAACGTTGATGGCACTCTGACCGGCACCTTCTTCTCAACACTGCTGGGAACCACCAAGGCAAGCTCAGTCCCTGTGTACTTCTTTGTTCTTTTGGTAATGTAAGAAAACTCTTTTGAGTACCGTGATGGCGGGCGTGGTGGTAGCGTATGAGCTTTGGCGGCATCCTGAGCCTTGGGGGAAGATCGTGCTGCTGCTGGCGCTCCAAACGAGATCAAGAGGCTCCCATCTGCAAGCTCTGCGAGTTCATAAAGCTGCATGAAAGTTGATACCTTAGTTCGTCTTAGTGTCCTAAGTGCTAGCATGCCAAGGAGAACGATACGGAAGCAGGGAATTGAATACTAACTATGCTATGCAGCAAGGAACTTGATAGAACAGCACGAATCATGAAACGAGAAAGAAAACTTAGCAATACCATGAAAGAACTTTTGCATTTGCTGGGATGCTTGCTGATGAACATCGCGGCCCCAGGCAAGAAATCGCTTCGCAAGTGTACTGGACGATTTATCTAGGAGCACATTTGCGCGGGTCAGGAACAACGTAGCGCGAACAAAGAGCAAGAGCACAGCGGGAGATTTCGCGCTAGCGAAAAACGAAACAACACTGCTCTAGGACAAGAATGTGAGCCGATCTTACCGCGCATGGAAAGGATTCGCGCTTCGTCTTCGTTGATGGCGCGAACGATGAATCGCCGGCCCCTCCTATGCGCAGACACCGAGCCCGATCGATCGAGCAGCAGGCTGCCATGGCCTCGCACTGCCGGAGGCGACGAGAAGCCAAGCCCTAGCGCCATCGCCATAGCTCTCGAGAAAAAAAAGATGGGCAGACGAGATCCTGTCCGTTGAATACGAAATAGAACCGTCCCGACCGTCGATCTCGCCCTGTTCTTACCAATGAATGGAGCTGTGCGATTGCGTGGAGCTCATACGCTCTTGCAAGACCCTCCCCGACGCCAAAGCCGCGCACGTCAGAATCGCATCGCAATGCGAGCTCCCATCCAGATCTATCGTCTTCCTCTCAAATCTCCTACTCCAAATGTATGGAAAATGCAAGAGCCTGGAGGCCGCTCGCCAGATTTTCGACGCGATCGAGACCAAAGACCTCTACTCCTGGAATCTCATGCTCGCGGCATCCGTCCAGAACAAAGATCTAGCCAGCGCCGAGCAGATCTTCGCCGCGATGCCGGAGTGGGATCTAATCTCCTGGAACACGATTCTCACAGCCTACTCGGAGAGCGGCAAGATCCAAGAGGCCAAGAACGCTTTTGATTCCATGCTGGAGAGGGATCTATCATCCTGGAATGCGATCATCAGCGCAAATGCCCGAAATGGGCATCTGGAAGATGCTAAGAATCTCTTCGAGTCCATGCCCGAGCGAAACCTAATCTCCTGGAACAGCATCGTGGCGGCATATGCCCAGAACGGGCATCTAAAAGATGCCGTCAACCTCTTCTACACGATGCCCCGGCGGGACCTCGTGTCCTGGAACTCCTTGCTCACGGCATATTCCCACGCTGCGCAGCTGGAAGATGCCAGGTCGGTGTTCGATTCCATGCCCCAGCGCAATCTCATCTCCTGGACGGCGATGCTAGCGGCGATCGCGTCACGGGGGGATCTCCGGGACGCTCGCCGCGTCTTCGATCGAATGCCCTGCACGGATCTCTTCGTCTGCAACACGATGCTGCTGCTCTTCTCGGAGAATCGGCTGCCGCGCGAGGCGAGGGAGGTGTTCGATCGAATGCCGGCGAGGGATTCGGCGTCCTGGACCGTGATGCTGTGCATGTACTCGCAGATCGGGTTGCTCGACGAGGCGAGGAAGATCTTCGATCAGATGCCGGAGAAAGATCTCATCTCCTGGACTGCGATGCTCACCGGGTACGCGAGAAATGTGAAGATCCATCAGGCACAGTGGATCTTCGACGCGATGCCGGACAGGGATCTCGTCTCCTGGAACGCGATTCTCGTGGTTTATGCCCAGAACGGGCATCTGGAAGAGGCTCGCAGCGTCTTTGGAGGAATGCCCGACAAGAACCTTGTCTCCTGGACGACAATGCTGTCGGCGGTCGCACAGACAGGGGATTTTGACCAGACAAAATCTATCTTCGATTCGATGCCGGAGAGAGATCACGTATGCTGGACGGCATTGCTCGCACTGTATGCCCAAAAGGGGCATCTAGCGACCGCCAGGCGATTGTTTGAATCGATGCCCGAGCAAGACGTTGTGTCATGGACCGCGATCCTCGTCGCGTACGCGCAGAGAGGGCAGCCCAGCGACGCAGTGGAGTTCTTCTCGGCGATGGCGGTGGAAGGGATCCAGCCCGATGAGACGTGCTTCACCTGTGTTCTTCACGCGGTGTGCAGCCACACGGGCGACGCCAGGTCCGGGCGGAGCTACTTCGGATCCCTGATCATCGATTTCGGGATGAAGCCGAGCAAGCAGCAGTATGGATGCATGGTCGATCTGCTGGGGCGAGCTGGGCATCTGGTAGACGCCGAGAACTTGATCGCGAGCATGCCCTATCTCCCGGAAGCCCACGACTGGATTTGCTACCTGGGGGCGTGCACGAGCTATAGCAATGTCGATCGAAGCGCCCGAGCGGCGGAGAGAGCGATGGAGCTGCGGCCAGCGGACCCGGTGCCCTACGTTCTCTTCTCTAACACTTGCCGCCAAAGGAAGCAAAACGATTCTGCGAATATGAAAGTCTGAGGTGGCAGCCACCTGTGCCCTAATCAGACATGTTTACGTCGGCGGGCGCCCTATCCCACATGCCATGGTGCAAACGCGTGCCAGGGTTTGAGTATATAAAGAGAGGGCTGGACATGTAAAATTCATACCTTTCTCAGCCTCTTGGCTTAGATCGTGTGTAGTATCTGTTCTTATCAGTTAGTAGCTGATATTGGGACCATGTGTTCCAACGCTATTATCTAATTTTTTGTGGGACGGGGGCTACCGGTAGCTTGCTACCCGGCCTTCCGCGTGTCGGGTTGGCCTTACACTAGTGCCTTCCCCGGCACAACCCAGCCCAAATTTCAACCCTAAGAAGCATAAAATCCTTTGATATGTTGAGGCATCATGCTCAGCGAAGATCCCCAACAGAATTTGCGATCCTGGAGTCACCCTCTGGTTTTACAGTTTCTTCCAGGTGATCGTTTCCAACACGGGTGTGAACAATCGCACTAGATGCATATGCATCCTGAAATTTTGTAGCCCGGTCACAAAGTCGTGATAGCCTATAACAAATGTTTAACAACGACTAGTCTGACGAGGTGCATGAAGCTCTTGTGGCTTACCTAATTTAAAGATATTAATTATTTGTGGAGAAGGCATTCCAGCCATTAAATTTCTTGCTTACGAGAGAAAGGAGCGTTTCTAGCTCGAGAGAGCATCACCGATGAGGGGATTTGAATTTGGATCCGCCATAACTTCATTTCTGTGTTGTGACAGATAGCACATCCGAGTGCAGGGACTGCCGTGTCACCAAAACTCCGTGGCTGTTCACTCCTGGTTCTCAAACTCAAAATGGTCAAGAGCTCTCGAGTAGTCTTCTCGTCTTCAAGATAGTCAGGCAGACGACCTCGTGGCTTGACCTGGCACATTTGGATGAAATTGGTAATGTGAATCGTGAAGGTTTAGTAGCAATTATGGTTTGCTTTATATTTAAATTTAAGCAGCATTTTATTTTTAAAATCAGCATTTTGTTCTTTGCATGCTAGGAGGACGCTCATTAATCTCCATTTAATTCTAGAGTGAAGATTTGCGGTTTGAAAACCTAGATACTTGCGTTTCAATAGAGCCACCTCAATGGAGAGCCATAGTGGTGACACCAGTTCCCATCATCTTGCCTTGATGCACAATAGCCACATTAATGTAGCTATTTCTCAACCTAAACAGCCAGAAAGGTGAAGACGAAGTCCTGTGTTAATATAATGGTGTTTTTATTCCTTTTGTTTTACAAAGTTTACAAAGATTCCAAATATTCCATTGTGATAAAAAAATAACTTGTACTTTATAATTAAGAAGAAAAATTAATTTTTGTTTATCCTTTTTGTATACACTCACGTTTCTTTATAACCAATTGAGGTAGCTTAAATTCCTAGTCATTTCGTGATGTGAGATGCATGGTCTTTATTTCTTTGTGCAGTTCCTCAGGCTTCCCCTTTGGGAACGATTGACTGTGATTCCACTCATGTATGAAGTGGTGGATTTCCGAAGCAACCATAGTTACGAAAGAGCTCACGAGAACAGCAGATATTGTTTGCAAAGTAAAACTTTCACTCACTTGTATCGTATTTTCTCCAGGCATAAGTGGATCGATCCCTTCAACTCAATGCTTCTAGTTGGACTTTCCGCGCCTGGAGAACAATGCGGAGCTACGCTCGAACTGCTCTACTATTTCATTCTTGCGCATCAGGTTCGCTGGTATAGTTAAAGGTCGGGAAAAGTTCTCACAGGAAGGTCTTCGATCAAATGCCGGAGAAGGATCTCACGGGGTACGAGAAATGTGAAGAACAAACAGGGGCAGTGGATCTTTGACACGATGCCCGACAGGGATCTCGTCTCCTGGAACGCAATTATAGTGGTTTATGCCCAGCATGGGCATCTGGAAGAAGCTCGCAGCGTCTTTGGAGGGATGCCCGACAAGAACCTTATAAATCCTGGACAACAATGGTGTCGGCTGTCGCACAGACAAGCGATTTCTACCAGACAAAACCTATCTTCGATTCGATGCCGGAGAGAGATCACACATGCCGGACGGAAATGCCCAAAAAGGGCATCTAGTGGAGGCGATTGGTAGACGCCGAGAACTTGATCGCGAGCATGCCCTATCTCCCGAAACACGACTGGATTGCTACTTCTACATTCTCTTCTCCAACACTTGCCGCCAAAGCGATTCTGCTGCTGGCGAAATGTCAAGAATCGCTGTATATCATATGAGAAAGAACAAACCTTGAATCTGTTATGGCTCGCGATATTGATGAAAAAAGAATTGCTGTCGACCAAGTGGAAGATGATTTGTTGCCAACCTGAGCTTCACCCTGGTCGCTTCTTGACATAGATATGGTCACAAAGTAACTTACCATGTAAGTTTTTGCGAATAGTAGTAGCTCACAAAAATTCTTCATCCATTAATACCTTTCTTTCCTTTCAATCTTTTAGAAGAAGCTCTCGCTGGAGAAGATGTTCATTCTATGCTAAACTCTCTCGGGGAAGTGTGACCGACAAATACAGATGAAGGGAATCAGATGCTTCGGGAAGCCAGTCTTCCCACCCCCAGATATACTCATAGAGCTCGTGGAAGCACTGAGCTTCGCGCAAGTCTTGCTGTGCGCACTCCACCAGTTCCTTGTCACTGGTCTTGAGATCCTTGAGAAACTGATAGACATCCCACTCATCCCTGGCTCCGGAATGTAAAGTAGCGCGGACATTGTAAAGCTCCAAACCATGAATTATGCTTTCAATGTATACGCTAGAATTTCAAGGGTCAACAGGTAGCCCTAAAAGGTCAAAATAAATAATCAAAGAACGATCAAATCTCCGTGGTGGGTTAGTATTTTCTAGATTTGATTTTGCACAGTTGATTCCCGATCTCATGGTTGATTCCCTCCAATTGTATCACGTTTCAATTTTGTACTGCTGAGTGATCCCATTGCATCACATAATCCAACTGAGGCCAAACGTCAAACTCTTGGAGGCACGGATGTATGTCCCTGAATTTCCTGAAAAAGGCATATTTGCCACTATGTAAAGCATAATGCTCTTTGGCATCACATAATAAAGAATCCATTTTGAAAGCACTTCGTTCTTCCAATTCTCCGTTTTCTCTTCCAGCCAGCGACTGCGTTCTCCACCGCCAGAATCCTCAGCGTGCCATCTTCCTCGAGCTTGAGCAGGACAAGATCCAGTGCTGCCTTCACTCAAAGACGCAGGGCCGAGAAGAACGCCCTCGAAGAGCTGCTGAGCGTTGAGACTTGCAACCACATCCTCTCATGCCCGTGTGCGGTAATGCTTGAGATCGTCGCCGAGAAGCCGCTTGTGGAAGCGTACCATGCTTATGACCAGCTCCTCTACGTTCCATCCGATCAGCTTATCGGTCCCCCGGTCACGCTCGCAGTCGAGCCGGACAGCTCCGGCCCATCTCTGGATATCTGGAAACTCCAGCCCGCTTTATAACTTCTCGAAGTGCTCCATGATGTAGAGCTCGCCTTGCGATCGCAGATACGGGCAGAGGATATGGAATAGCCGCCGCTCCTCGTCATACCAGAAGAGTTTCATGCTAGCCTTCTCTTGCGTGAACTCGTGACCACCGAGACCACCAAAGCCATTCTAGCTGAAAGTTCTTTCCGATTCTCAATCTTCGTGATAAATTTGCTGTAGAGCTTGTGTAAGCACCTCTGATCCTCTCGATGAAAGCCTCCTCGTTGCTCTTGGCCTCTTCGTAGAATCGCAGCAAGCCCGGCATGCCACCCGTCAATCTCTCCACGAGCTCCAAATCCAGGTGAGCTTTCATAAACTTCATAATAGAAATGAAACCCTTTAATCCGGTTTAAAAAACCCTTTAATCAGTAATTACTATTTATAAATTGTGTTGGACTACATTTCGTACTCTTTTGCTCTTAAAAGCAAAAGAGAATTGCCGCCAGATGACTCGGCATATAGGTGTACCGCGCGGCATGCTACTCAAAGATCATCCGTGCTCGGACATTACTGGCGTAGCGCTGAAGTGAGATTCGAAACGTTTTTCTAGGATTGAGCAGCAGACTAGGGTCATTTTTCTGAAAAAGTGAAGGTAGGTAAATTACACATAAAACATGGCATACTAGTTAGTCAATCGGCAATTCTTGATCTTTGACGTTCCACTTGCTCGTTACTGATATACTTCAAAGGTTTGGAGCAGCAGAGAAAGTCTCCATGAACCTCTTGGTGGCCACTGATAAGTATGGTTCTTGATCTTGGAGGTTCCAAGTCCTGATCGTTGACGCCTTTACTCTTGCAAGGACTTCTTCACGCGGAAAGCCCAACCGGAACGTCAAAGATCAAGACTCTTGTAGCACTCGAACTCTCGTGTCACTGGACGTGGAAGCCGCCTTGGATTGCCAGCAAGATGCAACTGGAATCATGCTTGACACAGCTCCAGTGGTACCATAGCAAGCAACATCGCACTGGACCCAGTCACTATAACCTTCCTCCTCGCAACAGCAGCACGCATCGCTCTTCTGCAAGAACAATCGTAAAACTCGTCTCAAAACTCTAGAACTGGTGTACCTGACGAATCGAAAAGCCTGTGATCTTGGCCAGCGTGTTGTCTATCACTCGCAGCGTGCTACTCAGCTCGCCAAATGACATCGTCACGCAGTAGTAGCTCAGACCATCGTACTGCACAGACTCCATCAGGTGAGACGTAAACTTGCAACACGGCATGACATACACGAGGATCTTGAGCTTCTTGCCTGCAGCTCGAAACAATGCTTCCGCCTTCTCAAGCGTCCCATGGTGACGTCACTCTCCATTCCGAGCAACCAAGACCTGGAACGCTACGATCGCGGTACGTACACGCGTGGTTGCGTGCCTCTAGACGGCAAACGGGCCGAGATCTCTCCCCGGAAAAGCTAAAACGAAGGCACCCCGGCCCTCACGCTGAGACCACTCCCATAGCGGATGTCGAGTTTTTTTAACTTGAGCGCTACAAGCACGGCCACCTCCGCATTCCAGCCGATTCGTATCATGTTGTGATCCTCGGCCACCTCCGCGAGGAGGTCGTGTGCTCGATCAACGTCATGGTCCTCTATCACAGCCGCCAACTGTTTGGAGCAGAACGACCGCAGCTCGTCCGTGATGCATTCCAGCGTTACCATCCTCACCGACACACAAATACTTGCTGTCCACAACATGGTTAAATGGTAGGAGCTTTCTCACCCCTGCTAGATCTTCGACTAGACTGTCGTTTCCGGTGCTCGTGTTTGAGAGGTTTCTAGCCAAAAACTTGGTAACCTCGGCCTCCAACGTTGTACAAGAGTAGCAACTTCGGATTTGTCCCAGGCCTAGATAAGTCGACCTTCGTCAAGTCGATCTTGAATAATTTACAAAACGCATTCAGCTCCTCATTCTAGAAAGAGAGCTCGATCATACCTTGCATGAGAACTAAATCACACACATACCTTGAGCGATCATGAAGTTCTGAATTTTATGATGCCGGATTACGTTCATCCAGTCGCTAAGCGCAGTAAACAAGCGCGCATGTAGGCACCAAACTGGCCAGGAAATACGCAGTGTCGCTTGAAGCGGAGATTTTCTCGCCATCGTCCACCACATAATATATACCGCAGACGAGACTCTCGTAGAAACGAGTCCAAGACTTGAGAAGAGCCAGCTCCTCGGAATCCCCATCGCGATCACAGGCTGCTTGGATAGCCGCGATTACAGCCCTCTCCGGGTTTGCCATCGCTCGAGCAGTATTCACAAACGCAATGCGCCTTGTCACTGGCTTCTCGGCCGCGTTGCAAGTGGACAAGAACTTGGCGGCCGCGAACACGCTTGTAGATTTTCCCGTGAAATCCCACTTCATCCAAGAATGTAGTTTCCTCTGGGGGATCGCCGAAAATACATTCCACCAGGATTGGCACTTTGACGTCAATGAAATCCACGATCTTGGCGGTGAGGGATCGTCTAATGTGAAGCACTCAAACTCATCAGCCTCCATAAACCCTAAACCCTTGGTATACTTTTAAAATTTCTTTAAACCCTTTACGTGAGGTTTTTCCACTGGCGCGCTTCTTGCGGAAGAACCTCTTGGTTCTCGAGAACCACGGCCTGGGCGACTTTGCTTCCCAGCCACGCGTGGTATACCAGGCCCCTGGAACCAAGCCCTCCAAAAATCCACAAGCGAGGAGGCCGGCATTTGCCATTCCTTACTGGTGACTCCAAAGTTCTCACATCACCATCCAGGCTTCCAACCAAAGGGATCGCTCCCAGATCACCATATCGCGGTGGCAACGCTCGGACGCCTTCTCGCAGGCCAGTTACTTCCCACTGTGAGATGCCGGGATAAAGCTGCCTGGCTTTCTGGTAAAGCTCTTCCAGGGCTGACAAATCTTGTGCTCTTGGCGATGGCGAGATGAAGGCCTCTTTCGTGGCTCCAAGCAGCAGCCTTCTCTTTCCCTGGAATGCCAACCATGATCGGGACAAAACACTAGGTGCCGTGCCATTGAACTGTTCACTGACAAAGCAAAGGTGTTCTTCAGTATGGTCGACGAGAAAAAAGTGCTTTTTTTTTCACCTCCTTTTCTCTGGCAGCTCCATTTTTGCTACGACTCCACGGCACGGTGTAAGTGGTAACTTTCCCTGGAGTTCTGGTAACAATAGAGCTTGAGCGCCCAGGCAAAGTACCACAGCGTCGTAATCTTCGAGAAAAAAGAGATGTTCCTGTTAGAATCGACCGAAGCTACTGTTACTTCCTACCTGAGAGATCGCAGATACTGGCGATGCGACGCTTGTGAAGTGATGCTTTCGTTCCAGGGCAGCCTGACACTCGCGCGGAGTTTGCGAACGAGAGGCATGCTTTCCACAGTGCCTGTGAGATTCGAAACTTTGCTCTGTAGTTCTAAGGAGAAACGAAGATAACTTACTTCCAGGTAGCGCTTTGGATCGACGTTGATTCCCGCGCGGATGTGCAACGCAAGGAGATCGTCTTGCATGGAAAGCCCTGGAAGTAGTTCTCTGGCCTCTCTTGCGGTGAGAATTCTTGGCGCTCCAGCGCTACCATTGCTGCAATCCACATTCTAGTGAAAACAAGCGATAGAAAAGAAAAAAAAAACTTGAGGAACTTTAGCCAACCTTTCGGAAGTTCCGGGTGTGCTTCTCGCAAAGAGCAGGTCTTAAGATCCCCCTATAGACGCACAAACTTTCAGAGAAGTTTCATACGAACAAAGAAAAAATTGTTCTAACCTTTTCCATGAGATTGGCTCATCGTCTTCTGGGACCATCGACTCGGCAACAGCCACCAAATCCAGCGATGCTCGAAATCCTTCGGCACCTTTCCAGAGTAATTTTCCTGGCAAGAGAGCAGCAAATCTTCAGGAAAAAACACACGAAAGAAACTATCAAACCTGTTGGAGAAAACGGATGGAGCAATCCTCCGGACGCACCGGACGCTCCAGCGGCAATGCCTCTCTCATCAAAGAGCTCAACACTGACTGACACGGATGGATTCGTGAACTGCGCGAAAGTAAAAACCAAAAAGAAAACCTCTAAGGAAACGCGTGACCGATCAACGATCATTGCCGAGAAAAAGAACCTGTAAGAGATGCCAGGCCACGGAAACACCAGCAAATCCTGCTCCAGCCACAGCATACCTGAAAAAAAGAAGTTTTAAAAATCGCATCTTTTCGCCGAGCATTTGCCTCACCTGCGCATTCTCGGCGGCGCATTGATGCATTTCGTCTCCGCCATAGCCTCCATCAATCCATCAATCCGCTAGGATTTTCACTCGTTACTTAGCAAATTAAGCTTTTTTAATTCCGCAGCTTAGCGCCTGTAGCTCAGCGGATAGAGCGTCTGTTTCCTAAGCAGAAAGTCGCAGGTTCGATCCCTGCCTGGCGCGCATGTCCTTGGTAGTTTCTATCATTAACTAATAATTTAAATTTACACCTAAAATTTTTAAATTTTTGACACTTACTAAGTTTTAAAAGATAATAATAACTTTTTCTTTTTCGTATATTACTAATTAATAATATAAAGTCAAATGGAAATCCTGAGGAGAGCGTACATTGATCTTGGATCAGATGGACTACTGACTTCGAGATCAGACCAAAGTTGTTTCTTTTTTACCGCTGGGGGCGTAATTTTATAAGAGATTCACTTCATTTAGGCTTGCACCCACCTTGCATTTGCCATGTGGTTTAAAGTCAACTTTTGTGCCAAGAACATGAGGTCTGATTTGATGCCCCTGCATGTGCACACTTTGATTCTCCTTCAGGCCTCAGGTTAGAAAACTCACCTGCCTTTTGTAAATTGCAAGCAAGTAGATATTGCAGAGTTTAGTAGACCAAATTGCAGGATCAGAGCAACCCCCCCCCCCCCCCAACTTATCAAATCCTAATCCTTGTGGTGTCAATGAGTGACTTGCAGTTCTCTCTTGTACGGAATGATCGTTCTTCACACAACATCGGCCACCTTTTCTTAAATTTCTTTTGTTTCCTACCATGCTTGTTTCTACTGCCCCCCTATGCTATGTGGTGTGGGATGCAAATGCAGCGACTCTCATAAAGTTTTTTTGCTCCTCTCTGGCAGTACTGAGCATTGCTGAACAAACTTTGGCAATCTTTGGCTTTGTAAAGAGATAAAACTAGGAATTCACCTATTATTGTGTCAGCGTATGAGCAAAGCTTTGAAACTTAGCGGCTGGTAAACATTAGAAAAGATTTAAAAGCTCCGTAAAGCATCAAAACGTGTTAAGTTGTCACAACCCAAGAGTTGTTACCCACCGTGCCATGTCGTTTAGCAGCGTGTGTTGAGTTTGTGGTTTCTTTTCTAGACCAATGGAAGTTCGAGAGATTCGATTGATATATACCGAGAGAGAGGGTTTCGAAGTGTTTTCAAGGGTTGGCCACCGTTGGAACGTCAAAATTATCACGCAACAATACGCTCAAGGTCTCAAGTACGTATGAGAGAGAGAGAGAGAGAGAGAGAGAGAGATTCTGGAAAATTGGCGGTGGGAAGTCGCAAGTCGAGACTTTGGAAAGTTGTGTTCTTCGACCAAACGCTCTGAAATGTCTCCTCCAGTGGTTTCTCCACTGAAAAGGAGGAGGTTCCGGGAATTTTAAGGCATCCCTGGCGGCATCTTTTATTTTTACTAAGCCAGACCCGCCCCGCCAGCCAGCCAGCAAATGGATGGAGCAACGCTACTTGTCATGGGATGGCTGTCGAGCACCTAACTTCTTATAGTAAAATGTTAGAAAAAAACACACACACAAAAAAAAAAAACAAGTAAAAGCCACACTCCCGGACATTCTGATGCCCGGCCACATTCCGCCCCGGAATGTCCACCGCGCGGTGCGGCGGCGGTGTGCGGTGGTGGTCAGTCACGTTCGCGGCACGTTGGGCCGGCTGTCCGACCGGCCGACACGGCGGTGCCGGCATCCCCACCGTCGGATCTTCCACGTGTCGGGGATCCGGAGACGCGGGAATCTCCGTCGGCTGGAAGCGAGAAAGTGGCTGGCACTGCGCGCCAGACCACGTTGGCTCTAAAAGAAACAAAAGGAAAAAAATTTAAAAAGTGGGAAAATAAAGCCAGGAAAATAGAAAAGAAAGAGGATTAAAGAAAAATGGAGGAATTCTTTTAAGTTTTGCGCTAACATAACAAGATCTCTGTTCCCACCTGTCATGCCTTAGAAGGAAGAATTGTTGGGCTGTTATGCTAAACAGTTACAGGATCACCGCGGAGAAATGGACGAAAAAATCAAGCAAAGAAAGAATTTTTGGAGAGAAGGCGAGAGGTTCTTAGCGGCGAATGATCGATCAAGCTAGCGTTAAGTAGTTTAAAAATCTCACCAAAAAAATTCCAAAAAAAAGCTTTAGTGCTTTTTTTTTCTCGCTCTCCAGGCTAGAGTGTAGCTAATAAGCGTAACAGCTTCTTTGTGTCAGTGGTGGTAGTGTAGTAGTGGTGCCCAAAGCTTTTTTTTTCCCTAAAATCACACAAGGGAGAGAATGGAGGAGGAGAGGCGAGAGTAGAAAGAGCTTTCTTTCTTTCCTTTGTTTCTATCATCTTTGTGGAGGAAGCGTGAGCTTTAAGCTCACAGAAAGGAGGAATCGATCAATCGAGAGGAGCAAGAGAACCAACAAAGCGTAGAGAAGAAAGAAGAAGAAGAAGAAGAAGAAGAAGAAAGAAGAAGTGGTTTTTGGGGGTTTTGGGAGGAGATTAGCGTTGTCCGGGAGCTACTTGTCAGCTTGCTGCTCGAGCTCGCTTCATTGGGTCTCTCCCTTCTTATATTCTTTTCCTCCCTCGCTATACTTGCCAATCGATTCCATCGATTTGCGAGGAGCCACTGTTGTGGGCGGCTCCAATTCGGGCGCCTCGCCTTGTGGGCGGCTCTCGATTCGGCGCCTCTTGGATTGGATGAGCTGCATTCCTGTGCCCAGCTGCGAATTCCAGCCGCAGGCCATCGCCCACCAATCGATCGAGGAGATATTCCCCTTCGTCCTTCTCTTCTCTCTCTTCTCTCATCGTCACCACCACTACCACCACCGCCACCACCACCACGCGCTGGGACGCGCGACTTCGTCAAAGCCAGTCGCTGAAAACTTCTATGCCGTGGTGGAGTGACTCTTCGCCTCGATCGTCTCCCATCGCCGTGTCCTCTTGATCGAAACAAGTCGAGCGTGAGTGACCGTGTGTGTGTGTGTGTGAGAGAGAGAGAGAGAGAGCTCTAGCGAGAACTTCTTCTTCCTTACCTAACAAGGTTTCTTCCGTGTGAGCGAATTCCATCGCCCAATTCCTTGCCGAATTGGGCGCCTGGGAATTCGAGAGAGGAAAGGAGCGCTAGCGGTGGGCGAGAGCGCGCGGCGCTCGGGTTTTGCGGGGTTTATCGCGGTCGCCATAGCGCAGCTTTGGAGGTAAATGGAGGTACTGAGCAGCAGGCACGCCAATTTCATCGATCTCGACTGTAGCTTCAAGCTCGGGGTGGAGGTTTTCCGCGTGGACGATCTCCTCGACTTCACCAACGAGGAGATTTCCGGCCCCATTGCCAACTTTAGCAGCAGCAAGAACGCTTCCACTGTTACCACTTCCTCGGCCGCCATCGCCAAAAGCTCCGCCACCATCGCCAAGGTGGAAGAAGGCGATGAAGAAGAGGATGGTCTGGTCAATGCCGCGGCGGCGGCGGCGGAGGAAGGAGGCGATCGGCAGCACAAGGAGGAGGACGAGGAGGAGCTCGATCCGGGGGAATTAGAAATCGCGGACTTGGACGTCGGGAGCAAGGAGGAGCTGGAGCTCATCGGCATGCATGTAAGTCTCCTTTTTTTTCTTGCTTTTCTTCCTCTTTTCTCTCTCGGCCAGCTCCATCTCCATCGCTCGCTCCTTTTCATTCATTTGCTCACTCGTTGCGCGCTCCCCATTCATTCAATTCCCGGGTCACTCACTCATTCACTCACTCACTCACTCACACCACTCGCTCGTTTGGTTTCGCTTTGGCTTGTTCGTGAATCGTGGTCTTCTCTTCTTCGTTTCTGGTGGTGTTCTTGGTGGTGGCGTTTCGTTTCATTCGTTTTGCTCCTATCCAGATTGGTTCTCTGGACCGGGAGTGGAAAAAGAGAGCGAGAGAGAGAAATGGTGTGCTTGCTTGACTGTTTGTGTGCGATATAACAAGGGAGTGGTGTGAGTAGTGTGAGAGAGTTTGTGTGTGAGTGTGAGAGAGTGGTGTAACATACATGACATCTTTCGTTACTGGAGCCATTTAAGGCCACCTCTCCTGGCCGAAATTTATTGCTCTTGTTGAAGCCATGCCATGCCTTCACTCTTTCCACTTTTCTTCTTTCTTTTTTCTCCTGGAGTTTTTTCTTTATAAGCATTTTTTTTTTCCTTGTTTTTTTTGCTGCTATGATAAAATACGAAAGCTAACTTAATTTCTTGTTCTTCCAGTGTGACGAGATCCCGGAGCTTGGATGGCTCACGAACTTCGTGGACGACTCGTCGTCGATCGAGGACGCGGTCCACGCCGCCGCCGCGGAGGAGGCCAAGTTCTCGCCATCGCCGGCGTCCACTTATCCGTTCAAGAGCTCGCTGCGCGACCACCACCACCACAGTTCTTACGTGATCCCGGCCTCGTCCGAGCCGGCGCAGCTCGAGTCGAGCTCCACCACCGCGTCTTGGATCACCGATGATCACAACAAAGCTTCTTATAACGCCGGGATTGCGCACCACCGCCGCCACCTTGAGCAGCAGCAGGATCGTCAGCCTCGCTCCAAGCGATCGAGGACTAAGGCTTGGGCGACGACCACGTCCTCGGTGCCTCCTCGAGCTCCAAGCAGCTCGAATTGTACCACGGCGAGCGAGGATGAGGAGGAGGAGGAGGAAGAGGAGGAAGAAGAGGAGGAGGAGGAGGAGGACGATGACAACAACTCAAACTTCTCCACCGACGATGAGCTCGATGGCTCGTCGTCGCTGCTGGACGACGAGACGACGACGAGCAACAACCGGAAGAAGATCCACTGCTGCTCCTCGTCCTTCTCGGCGGACAGCGGCCGCTTCTACAGCCTCCACGACGACGACTACGAGCTGGAGCTCAAGAACTCGCGCCGCCCGCCAAAGAAGAAGTCCAAGACCAACAACAGCAACAGCGCCGCCACCACCTCGGGCAAGAACAGTGGCATTACCGGCACTTCCAAGAACTTTGGAGGGGGTGGCGGCGGGAGCGCGGCGGCCAAGAGGGGCCTTCCGGATCCCAATCAGCCACTCCAAAAGTGCCTCCACTGTGGGAGCCAGAAGACCCCGCAGTGGAGGACGGGGCCACTGGGACCAAAGACGCTGTGCAATGCTTGTGGCGTGAGGTTTAAGTCCGGGAGATTGTTCCCGGAGTATAGGCCGGCGGCGAGCCCGAGCTTCGTGCCGCAAAAGCACTCCAATTCTCACAAGAAGGTGCTGGAGATGCGCCGCCAAAGGGAGCCAACCGCGACCGCTACCACGACTGGTACCGCGACTGTTACCGCGACTGCTACCACGACTACGGATGATGACGAAGAGGAAGAAGGCCGACGATTTTGAGAGCGAGCGAGTTTGCTTCTTTGCAAGGTATCTCTTTGTTTCTTTGTTTCTTTAGAGCTGGAGAGATCTTAGTAGTTTTCTAGAGTTTTTAGTTCTCTTATTGGAGGAGAAAGTGAGAGAGTGTTAGGCCAGTTTTGGGATCTTTTGTGTCATTCGTTTTCATTCATTCATTCGTTTCTTGGTGGGAAGTCTCTTGTACGGAATGATTATGCCGCAGGATATTCCCGCGATTTAAAATGTCGGAAAAGAGAAAAATCGGAGATTTTGTGGACAGGAGAACGAACAGTTGGGTAGGCCAGCACTGCATAATTTCATCTCTCATATTTTTCGAAGTGTGTTTTTTTATCACCACTGGTTGCGCGTACGAGCACAGCATAGTTTGGTAGAGATTGATCTTCACAAACATTTTTTTCCTTTTCTTTAGATTTGTTGCAACACATCTTTCCGGCACACAGGAATCAACATCTGATTTGATTCCACAAAGAAAGGTGGCTCATCAGTCCCTGACCAAGAAGGAAAAAAAGGAAGAAAACGTTCAAAGCTTTCACACTCTTAAATATACTTTGCGTTCTCTCTTCTGGCAGGCTGCTGGGGCTCAATTCAATCGCCTTGACTTGGAAGCCTTTTGGAAAAAAAGCTAGCAAAGATTAAAGATATATCATATCACAAGAGACAACAGCGCGAGCTACTTGCACGAAAAGGAAAGAAAAACTGGAAACAAAAGCCACAAACCTCCAACCCAGGCTGAATCACATGTTGGATTTGGACTGAAGTTGAGCCGCGATTCGCTGGCCGAGGGACTTATCGCACTGCACGCGTTAAGCAGAAAGACAATTAGCATGCCGTGCACTATCGAGACGGTCGAAGGATAAAAAAGAAAGAATAGAAAGACAAGCTACGTACCTGGGACCAATACGAAATCCACACGCTGCGTATTTCATGAGTAACGCGTGAATCGGATAGAGCGTCCACCCAATTCTCAATGAACCTCTCTTGCCTGCCAAGCAAAGACAGTCAGTGTAACACAAAAGTTAGGAAACTTTGCTTTGCACGACCACCAGATCCTCAAGCGAGTGAGAGAGAGAAATAGAGAAAGAAGAGAGAGAGGGAGAGCGAGAGAAATTAAAAAAAAAAAAAAAAATTGGAAGAAAAACATGGGCAGAAGTTTTTGCACGACATTGCTCGCTCACCTGTCAGCTGGCCATGATCTGTACCTCACGCCAGGTTGTGCGAAATTGTTCTCCTTTTCCAGCATCACCTGTGCACGCACCGGTCAAGACTTTGAAGCTGGCATCCAGGCTTAAACAAGCCAAAGCTTTTCTCTACCTTTTCTCGGCGGCCACTCACAGGACGTGAGGGAATCGGGACTTGCTCGGCGTGGCGAACTGCGTCGAATCGTGATGGAAAATAGTTCACCTGTGTTTGACAGTTCACGACGAGTGGTTAGAAAAATCAAAAAGACAGAACGAGTACAAATCATTAAAAAAAGCTCAAACAAAGAAAAAACTGGAGAACATTCCACCACCATACCTCCTCATCCCTGTGCATGAAGTTCATAAAGCCTTCGTGATGATTATTGTGATGTGCGCACTTGGGTGCATTTGCAGGCAGCATGAGATAGTTCGGTCCAAGTCGGTGCCGCTGCGTGTCGGCGTATGAGAAGATTCTAGTCTGGAGCATCTTGTCGTCGGTATAGTAGACGCCAGGGACGATGAGCGCCGGACAAAATGCAAGCTGCTCGTTCTCAGCGAAGAAGTTGTCAATGTTTTTGTTGAGCACCATGCGGCCAACCGGTTGGAGCGGGAACATTTCCTCCGGCCAAGTCTTCGTAACGTCGAGCGGATCAAAGTCGAACATCTCCTCGTTGGAGGGGTTCATAGTCTGAATGAACAGCTTCCACTCTGGATAGTTCCCGGCCGCGATGGAGTCGTAGAGATCCTTGGTCGCATGGCTGTGATTAGAGCCGCCGACGACCACAGCCTCTTGCTTGCTCAGATACTTTAGTCCGCAAGTTGGCTTCCAGTGGAACTTGACATACGTACACTTGCCGGCGCGATTGACCAGAGTGAACGTGTGTACCCCGAAGCCTTCCATGTGACGGTAATTGAGAGGAATTCCGTGGTCGTCGAAGAGAAAAGTAAACATGTGACAGCTCTCCGGATGATGCGAGAAGTGGTCCATAATGCGCCAAGGCTCTTGAACATGCGTCTTTGGGTTTGGCTTGAGAGCGTGGATCATGTCAGGGAACTTGATGCCATCACGTACGAAGAACACGGGAATGTTGTTTCCAACCAGATCGAAGTTTCCCTGCTCGCAAACAAAGCGAAAAAAGTCAAAGATGGAATTTCGTGTCCAACTTAGCAACATGACCAGATAGTTTACTCACCTCCCGCGTGTAGAACTTGACGGCAAAGCCTCTGGGATCACGGAGTGTCTCGGGGCTTCCACGTTCGTGAATGACGGTGGAGAACCTCACAATCAGCGGTGTCTGGACTCCAGGTGCACGCAGGAAATCCGCGCAGGTGAGGTTTGAGATGTCGTGGGTGACTTCAAAGTAACCCTTTGCACTTGCTCCACGCGCATGGACGACGCGCTCGGGAATGCGTTCCCTGTCAAACTGAGCAAGCTTCTCGATCAAGTGATAATCTTCCAGCAGAATAGGCCCTGATAAAACACCATGTGAGAGATCGTTGAGAAAAAAAAAAATTAAACGCTTACAAGAAAGAACGAACACTATCATAACGTACCTCGTGACCCAACTGTCAAAGAGGAATTGTTGTTCCAGACGGGAGTGCCAGAGTTTGTGGTGAAAAAAGAAGAATTGAAAGCGCTTGATGGAGTGTGCTGGAAAGACGAAGAAGATCAGAGCACTAAACGTGGGGGGGAAAAAAAAAGAAAAAAAAAAAGGAGAACTAATACCTTGTAAGGATCCATAGCTTTGCTATCAAGAAAATAAAGAAGGAATCATCAAGAACAGCTAAACGGACATGTACCTCAAGGAAAGAAAGCGAAGCCTCCACACTGCCAAGCCAAGGAACCCTCAAAAAATTATACTTATGTCCCGGCTCTCCACGTGTTGCCTCCCGAGTCGAGTTTTCCCATTTGGGACCCTGCCATTCTTCTCCTTATCTGATTAAGTTGGCTGAGCGAGAAAAAATGTAAAAAAAGGAGTCAGTGTTGATTGAACACGATTAACTTCTCCACAGAAAGATTTTGCCACCGGCAGTGCCACCGGCCAGAACTCCAGGTAAAAGAGGATGCCGTGCCAGTCTCGAGGGTATGGAAGTCATTTCCTCGCTTCGAAGCGATGCAACCAGTTTGTTCTCGCGAGTGGATATCACATCGATGGCTCTGCTCATGTTTGCAATGTAGACGTAGTTGTCACTCCAGCTCCAAATTGCCCTGCAACGCAATTTAAATCCGCATTTCGAGATTTTTACTCAAAAGGTTTCCCACCTGAACGTCGCAATCCAGCGGTTTGTCTGATTGTTGTGGCTGATCATGACGGGATCGTTATTGTGCTTTCCACTCCAGAGGCCTACGTGATCGTCATAACTGCGGGGATCGAGTAACTCAGCCATAAAGGCAACTTTAAAACGTTTTGAGTATTTACCTGGTCGAAGCCAGTTGATCTCCCGATGGTGAGAAGTATGCCGAGTGCACGGCTTTTCCGTGGGTCATGGTTGCCAGGTTCCTCTTTGTGACGCGGACGTCCCACAGGGAGACTGTTCCATCTCCGGAACTTGTAGCAACCTGGTGAGGCCGCTGCGGCGTAGAGTCTATGGAGTGAATGCGTCTCTCGTGCAGCTTCCAGTGTGACGCTACCGTGGAGCTTCTTGCATCCACTAGTTTCATATCTCCTTCGTAGTCACCAATGGAAATAACGTGCGTGCTCTCTGCGAGATAGCTCATGGCACTTAAGGACTCGTCAGATAAAAACACTCTGCTGAAAGCCGCTTTGTCAATGTCCATGAGGAGGACAGAACCATCACAGCTGCAAGTCGCAATCTACAAAGGCAAAGGCGCTGTTAGAAATAAAAAAGGAAAGTAAAATAATGTATTCCATAACTCACCTGTGTAAAGCTCGCAGGTGCGCTTGCTATTGCTGTAACAGGTATCCTGTGAGGCCGATAAATGTGGACAACACTTTCGTCACTCTCGTCGTTGTAATCAGCATCCCAGAGGCCGATATTTCCCGCTCTGTCCCCGGCAGCCACCACCAGCTTTGAACTCAGAGGAAGGAGAATCAGGCTGAGAATTTTCTCCGGCACAATCCTCACGACGTCCTTCTCAGCGAGTTTCAAAGATAGCGGCTCAAAGTCGTCCTTTGGTCGCTGGTCCTCCGAGTTTACCAAACACTCGCCTTTTACTGCCTCGCCAATGCGAGCACGCACTGAATCATCTGAGGGCTCGTCGTTGACACGAACGTCAGAGAAGGAAACAGGCTTCTCCCAGTTAAGTTTGTCAAGCTTCTCTGGCTCTGGCACCACTTTGGCATCGGAAAGTTCGTCCTTGAGAGGCCCGACCTCTGGAGAGATTCCTCGAGTACGCAGTGACCTCCGAATTACAAGCGGCTGTTCATCTCTGGGCCTCTTCTCAGATTTATACCCTTTGGGTTTTCTCTTTTGCTGCTCCCTGGAAACAGAATGCGTCGAGTGAATATAGAATCAAACAAGAAAAAAAATCCTGTCTTTTGGAAGAAAATCTTAAACAAACAACACAAATGCGGCAGACAAGCAAGAAATGCTCGTGGAGTGAATATGGAATCAAAAAAGAAGAAATCCTCTTTTTTACTTTAGCTATCTTTTGGAAACAAAAAATGAGATCTCAAACGAACAAAACAAATGCGGCAGAAGAGATCAAAGCACAAGGATTCAAGAAAATGCTCCCCATGCGTCGCGTGAATATAGAATCCAAAAAGAAAATATCATTTTTTTGCTTTCGCTATCTTTTGGAAACAAAAGAATGAAACTCTCAAACAAACAACACAAATGCCGCAGAAAAGACCAAAGCACAAGGATTCAAGAAAACTACACGACAGCATTGCGATCGCTGGAGGAAAATTTCTAAATCTCCACTCATCGGCTAGAGAACTAGGGTAAGACGAAAGAACCTGATTGGAATCTGGAGAAACTTGGCCGCCTCATGGATCCCCAGCTCCGCGAGCTTCTCGGCGTTCCTCGCCATGTTCTCGGCCCTCTTGCGCGCATAGTCGGACATTCTTGGATCAGCCATAGCCACCGGCCCACCGCCGCTAGGGCTCAAGAAGCAATTTAAACTTGGCGCCAAACCTCCCGCCAATGAAAACGCTCCATTTGTGTGGCCCTAAATAATGGCTCACTCGCTACTGTCAGCGATGTACTTGCAATCATATCTTCCTTTCCAAAAGGAGCTCGACAATGGATCGCCATTTCCACTGGTTCTAACGCCGGCGAAAGGATCGCCCAAGGGCGCTGGAGCTCTCGCCAGCGCCCTGCGAATCCAGGAGCAGCGATCGCAGCTGGATGAGTGGCTGATCAGGAGCGGCGCGATTTTGCTGCGAGGATTCGACGTATGGACGGGGCAGGAGTTTGATTCGATCATCGATGCCCTGGGATGGGAGGAGTACAACTACTTGGAGCTCGGTGGACTGGCCAATCGAAAGAGGGTCCATGGAAAGGTTCTCACCGCTAATGATCTTCCCCTGGATTGGTACGTTGGTTACCACAACGAGGCAGCCTACGTAAGCTAGTTCATCTCTTTGTTTGTTCTTGAATCTCAAAGAGCGCTTTGTTTGTGTTCTTAGCTCACGAAATTCCCTTCAAAGCTGGCATTTTTCGCTGCGAAGCCTCCGGAGCCTGGGACTGGAGGAGCCACTCCGATCGTTCCAGGGCACGTCGTGTACAAGCGAGTTCTTGAGAGAAAACACTTGGCCGAGCAACTTCTCGACAAAGGCCCTGTTGTAACTCGCTCCTATCTCAGCGACAAAGCTTTGAGAACCCAGGACAGGCAAACCGTCGAGACCAGGCAAGCGAATTCTTTCTCAACTTTCCACAAGATTGCGATACTTTAATGTCCTGCGAGGTCTGACTTTCTTGTTCTAGAGCCATGAAGCAGAACATGACTCTAACTTGGCTCCCCGAAGGCGGTGCGATTCTCGAGAGCAAGCCCTTGCAGCCATTGTTTAAAGAAGATAGTGCTGGAAGGATGGCGATCTTCACCAGCATCGGATCGTACGTAGAGTTCCGCAAGATGCAGGAGGACTTTCCGAAGTCGACGATCAGGTTTGAGGATGGAACGGTGCTCCGTGATGAAACCGCCGACGAACTGGTGGAGATAATGCTGGAGGAAGAGGTGGCGTTTCCATGGGAGAAAGGTGACATTCTTCTGGTGGACAACTCTGCTGTTCTGCACTCGAGGCAGAAATGCACGTCTAAGGAGCGAGAAATTCTTGTTTCTCTTGCTCAATGAGTGGCATAAGTTCTTACTTTAAAGTTCTAGATAGTTCGAAAAGTTTGCGTTGAAAGGTTTTAGCTTTTCTGAAAGATGTGCAAACAAAATGTAATCGCTCTTTATTTTCTTAAATTCTTTTCGAACGATCTAGAACTTTAAAGTAAAAGCTTATGACACTTATCGAGCAAGAGAAACAAGAATTTCTCGCTCCTTAGACGTGCTCTTCTGCCTCGAGTGTAACACAGCAGAATTGTCCACCAGAAGAATGTCACCTTTCTCCCATGGAAACGCCACCTCTTCCTCCAGCATTATCTCCGCGAGTTCTTCGCCAGCTTGATCTTCGAGCAGCGTTCCATCTTCAAACTCAAGCGCTGTTCTTGGCGAATCCTTATGCGTCTTACGAAACTCCACGAAAAACCCAAGGCTCGAGAAATATGCCATCCTTCCAGCAGTATCCTTTCGGAACAGGGGACCCAGTAGTTTGCTGTCGAGAATCATTCCTCCGTCGGGAAGCCAGGTTATAGCCAATTGCTTCTTCACGGCGCTGGATCATCGAGAGGAGAGTTTTGAGCCCAAAAAACTCGAAGAAAGGAAGTTTCTTACTTGGTCTCGGCGGATTGCTTGTCCCCGGCTGAAAGTCGCGACTTCCAGGCGTTCTCGTCTAGAAACGCGCGGTAAACAAGACGGCCTTTGTCGAGAAGTTGCTTTGCTAGATGGGTTTTCTCAAGAACTCGCTTGTAAACGACGTGACCTGGGACAATTGGAGTGGCACCTCCAGTTCCAGGCTCTGGAGCTTTCTCCGCAAAAAATGCGATCTTTGCCGGTGGTTTCTCGAGCTAGAACACGAAGAGGAAACAAAGAAATAGAAAGCGAATCGCTCTAGAAAAAAGAGAAAAGAACGAGTAAACCTTACATAAGCTGCCTCGTTGTGGTAGCCAATGTTATATTGACGTGGTAAGTCATTGGAGGTGAAAACTTTCCCAAACATTTGCTTTCGATTGGTCGATCCACCCATCTCCAAGTAAGGGTACTCCTCCCATCCCAGCGCATCGATAATGGAGTCAAGCTCCTGCGCTGTCCATACCTCGAATCCTCGCAGCAAAATCGCGCCACTCTTGGGTAGCCACTCCTCCAGCCGCAATCGCTGCTCCTCAGTTCGCAGCGCGCTGGCGAGCGCTCCCGAGTCCTTGAGAGAACCGTGGGCCGGAACAAGGACCAGCGGGAATGGGGATCCATCCTCGAGCTTCTTCTGGAAAGAGAGGGATATTTTTGAGAAGGAAGCCATGATCGAGCGTTTCTTAAAACGCACGAGATCACAACCACTATACCACTATTGATTCAAAAAATTCATTATCAGAGGGAGTGCATGATCCTGGCCATGGAAAGGGAAGCACTAATTGGAGGCCACAGATCTGATGAGAAAGGAACGCACTAACATCTTTAACATTGATTTTAAACATGTGCAGAATAAATTGATTCATTTTCTCGTTGTCCAAAAGTTATTCTTCCAGAAAGGTTATTCTTTCTTAGTGGAAGGAGCTGTAAGGATTGCTGCAAAAAGTTGGACATTCACTCTGATCAGTCAGAGAAGACTCATCAGGAAAGATTAAAAACTTTAGCTAATTTGAAATTTAAATATTATATAAGTCATCTGGACATTGGGTGTTAGCCAAACTCTGACAATAGATTCTATCTCTTGTTAAATGTGTTGCCATTATGATGGAAGTGTGGTATCAAAAGATTTTGGGTTATAATATACTAGCACTTGCCCAGCATATGCTGTGTAATTAGCAAAATATTTTTTTTATTTTTTAATATATTAAAAAATAAATTAGAATAGTATTTAAACAACAAATATTATATTCCACTTTGATTGAGAGAATTATGCCTAGAAAATGCTAGATGAATAAAAAAAATAAACTCTTGTACACTTGATAATATAACTATTTAGACAAAATATATTCCTAGGCATAAATAAGATAAAATATTCATTCATAAAAATATTATATACAAATTATTATTTGGAAATATGAATATATTTAGAAAACAAATTGACAAATAAAAAATAAAAAACAAATAAAAGAGAATAATTACTGCAAGACATTAATTAATTATAAGTTTTACTCAAAATATAAAACAATAAGTTTTTAGGAACATTAATATATTACTACCCAGATCCAATCAACCTAATAATTATTTATAAATATATATAATAATTTCAAATATTATATTCCATAGTATTATATACTAATAAATTAGTAAAAATATTTTAAAATATTATTTTTTAATCAAATACTACATACATTATCGTAGTTTTTCTGATAATTATAAATAACTAAGGCTACATATAAAAATATAAATATGTACTTTTATTGTTAAAGCCCCCCACAGTTGTGATTTAGCCAAAAAATGATGTCTGTTTGAGAGAAACCCTAATCATTTAGTAATAAACCTTACTTTTTAACTTCTAATATGGTTTCAACATTTTGATCTTTTGCACTTTTGATCTAATGTGGTCTAAAAGTAAAGTGACTACTTTTGAGTGAGGATAGGCAGATGCCTGTGCAAAGTGCCTGTGAAAAATTAAGTTAGATTTGTGCGGTTCATAAGATTTGGGGAGTTCTCATCATGACTTAGTTTTCACTCTTTGTTCTCAAGTAACGAACTTTGAACTACAGTCTATATTGCGGTGGGGGGGAGGCAGGGTTTCACTGTGAGTTAGTTCAACTTGGAATTTTTCTCACACCTCTTACTGCCATTTTCATCAGGATATACAGCAAAAAATAGTTCGGGAGATACAAAATATCTCCTTATTAACTGGAACTGGTTTCATTGGACTTCTTTGCAGGTTAAGACGCTTTTTCAGCCGATTGTGTCTAAAATGCCCATGCCTTACACTGTTCTTGAGTCACTAAAAGACATCAACGTTTGATGCGGGAGACATCTAATGGGAAAATGTTCTCGATCTTCAGCTGCATGCTCAAGTTCCTCCGGGAGCTCATCGCCATCTGGACTTCGAGAGCCCCTGGCTGGTAGTGACGGACATAGTGAACGCGTCCAAAGTGTATTCCAGCTTCTTATCTTCAGTGGGAGCATCAGCAGATGATGATGATGAGAGGCAGATGATCGTCGTGGATGGCTAGCTGGAGTTTGAGGCCGCAGCTGGAATCGCTGTGCACATCAAGGAGAGTGGACGCGCTGCTACTGGAAAAGACCAATGGCTTCTAGCGTGGTAAGAAAAAGTTCCATGTAACTGATTCAGTTTCCTTTTGTTAGAGCTATGGCCCTAGTGACTCATGAAACTTTCCTGTAGAGATTTTGGAAGCCACTTCCAATGCACGTAAGTAGAGCCATGCCTGTCGCCGGGTCAGGCTTGATACTAAACTGCACTCCCAGGAATTCTTTGATGTGTTGCAGCGTCTTGATATCATAAGAAGAGAGCTTCCCGACCTTGACTTTGGAAACATCTTCCAGGCACAGAGCACAGAGGATGAACAGCAACCCCTGTATGGCAAATAGGAAAGTTTGTGAGATCGCCTTCTTTCCTTTCCAGCTTCACAGATAGATACCTGGTGAGTTGAATTTACAACTCCTCCCAGCTTTATCTCCTGTAGCAAGGACATGGCTGCTTGTGTCCCCAGGTCCTCTGGAAGCTGGAGCTCGGATGCTCCTGAATGCGTAGCCGCGCACTCGGAGCTTAAAATGCAGCCGGTGGTCGTTTTTGTCACCAGTGAGATCCCATAGCCCGGAGATCTGTGCCATGACAAAAGAAGCAAAATGAAAAAAGTTTACTTTGCAGCACAAAATCATGGAACTTACTTCCCGGACTCCAAACCAGTGTAGTGATCAGTAAAGATGTACACGTCGGGGAGCAAGCCACATTTGATTGGCCATATGAGGTGAGATGCGTGTGGAGTAACTCACTCCTCAGATACGTTTCACCATGCCCTCATCCACCCATGTAGCAGCTTGGCGAAGGATTTTTAGCGAGGAGAGAAAGAAAAAAAGAGGAGTTTGGAGAAACTGACCGTGAGGCTCTTGGGAACAATGGGAACTTTGAGGACGACTTCACTGCCACCCAAGGGAGGAGTTCCGCAGGCAACAACTTTGAGTTCTAGGAATTCGATTGGAACACCAAAGTGCTTAAGCATTGGCAGTGTTGCTGTGCGAAAGGTGTCGACACAAGGATCCCTGCTGTCATTTGCAATGCCTGTCACAGGCCACAAAGAATCCTAGTTAACAACTGGCGCCTCGCAAGCTGCCACATGCGGCATACATGTCAATCAGCACAGTAGACACGATCAAGCTCGAATCCCAGCCCGCAGCAACCATTTGGGAGTGGATTTGCTTACCCACCGGAAGAAATCGCGGTCCACAGCACGCTCCAAGGGCCGCAATAACACGTGGTTAAAGAAATAACCCCTTTACAGTTACCCCCCATCGGACGGCTATGATTGGCCAGATCCCTGCTGTCATTCGTAATGCCTGTCACAGGCCACAAAGAATTCGTCCAGGAGCAAAAATCCTGCTACTACTGTCTTCATCCCTTGGAACACACGAATCGCGCCTCGCAAGCTGCCACACGCGGCATACATGTCAATCAGCGCAGTAGACACAATCAAGCTCGAATCCCAGCCAGCAGCAACAATTTGGGAGTGGATTTGCTTACACCGGAAGAAATCACGGTCCACAGCACGCTCCAAGGGCCGCAACTTACTTGATCCTGCCCGGAGTGACGCCCTGGAGCAGCAATCTCTAGTCAACACTCACGCGTCGCCGTCCCGCCCCACGCGGCTTGGCTGCCTCCCATTGGCCGGGAGCAAACATCAGCGCGATTATTCTCAAACACGTGGTTAAAGAAATAACCCCTTTACAGTTACCCCCCATCGGACGGCTGTGATTGGCTGGATCCGGCGGCCCACAAAGTTCGGCGTTTGCTCCTTATAGTAGTAGAATAATGCTATTACTAATTTAACTAATGACAAATGAGGTGATAGATTATGTATGTTTTTGGTGGCATCACTAGAATAGAATTCTGTTTAATGGGTTATCGACTGTTATTTTTTTCATGTGAATAATTTTTTTATTATTTTTAATGCTTTATATATACTTATTTATTATAATCTTTGAATATTTTAGCTCAAAATTAAATTTTATAATTTAGTTTAAAAATATTTACAAATATAATAAGAAAATTATATTCTGTAGAAATGGTCTGTCTATGGAGTATAAGATTTGAATTTATAGTTTTTATAACATATGTATTTAAAAAATTATTATCTTTTGGACTAAATCTAGGTAGCAAAATATCACTAAAACATATAAAATCCAAAACCATGTGATTTTATATCAAATGTGGATTGACTTAGTTTTATCAATGTCTAGCAAAACTTCAAGTGTTAATAGAAAAAAATTAAATAAATTTATCTAAATAGTCTTTTTTATATTCTAAGTAATTGAATTTACATATAACATATTATTAATAATAGAAAAAAAATTAATTTATTCTGGGTTAGGTATTTTTAAAATATATTTATATTTCTAAATAATAATTTGTATATAATATTTTTATTAATGATTATTTATTCTTATTTATGGCTAGAAATATATTTTTTCTAAATACTTATATTATCAAGTTTACAAGAATTATTCATCTAGCTCTTAATTCTTCTTTCAAAGTGGAATATAATATTTGTTATTTTAATACTATTCCAATTTAGTCAAAAAATCAAAACAGTATTTTGCTAACTGCACAGTATATGCTAGGGAATATCTAGTACTATGAGTACCACGACCGTAGAGATCACCCATGAACAAGTAGTGCTAAACCTCAAGTGTATCCACCAGAAGAATGTCACCTTTCTCCCATGGAAACGCCACCTTTTCCTCCTGCATAGAGAAACACTGAAGAAATGCTTCCCTTTGTCGATCAGTCCAGCATGGCTGCAAGCGCTCAGGATCAATGAAGATGGAATGCTGCTCGAAGATCAAGCTGCGGATGAACTCGTGGAGATAATGCTCACGGAAGAGGTGGCGTTTTCATGGGAGAGACAACTCTGCTGTGTTACACTCGAGGCAGAAACGCTCGTCCAGGCAATCCTCCATGTATAAATATTTCTTCGTGTGATTTACAAAAAAAGCTTATAGTTAGACAAAGCGTTCTTGTAGTTAGTAAAAGGAAATTAACTCGTTTCTAGCTATACTAGCGGATAAATCACATAAAACTAATAACTAGTAAGACAAAAGGACAGGGCACTTATCCTGGCCATCAAAACCGATATTTGTTGCGGTAGTGTCACCAAACTGTGGAAGAATCATAGTCAATCCACACAAAACCCTGGCATCCATGGTACCCTGACTAATCCCCCAGGAAGCACGGGCATGGATTGCCGCAGAGAGTGGCACACTCCCAGATCCAATGTCTGCCCTCAGCTGCTCCAAGTGTTCCATTGGAAGACTCGTCTCATTCACCATGACGCTCCGCTTCACAGGCACAACACCGTTCTTTGGAAGCACAAAGCTATGAAAGTCAAACTGCTGGCCTGTAAGATCCACCCCGCGGTAACTAACGCCCACGTCGAATTCTGTGAACTTGACCTTTATCACGTTCTCGAAGTTGCGGTGCTTGGAGTTCAGGCACTGGAACTGGAAGTCGAGCTTGGATAAGAGACCCGACGTGGTGTTCGAAGGGAGCTTGATGTACGAGACCTTCACGTCCTGGAACTCGCACCATGGCTCGTGGAGATGGACGCGCCATGCAAGCCACGAGATCACGAAGACACCTACTACAAACAATAGCACAACGCCCAAGGTGACACAAGCCCTTATCGTTTCCGCCAGCGGACCCTTCCGTCGATCCATCTACCTTGATTAGGGTTTTGGACGAAGTTTAGCCTTATATTGTTTACAGTCCACTTAAGGAACCTTGGAAAGATAGACAGGCTAGAAGATTAGGGTTCTTGGACAAAGTTGACGAAGAGCTAAAAATTTTGATATTTGTGATGCTTCCCCGCCATTTTGCACGCGTTAACGATCGTCGTCCACACGAACTCGTCTGCTTTCCCGCAAGGCAAGCTCCGCGCGAGCGCAATGGCGTGATCCAGCTCGTACGCGCGGCACAGGAGATCCACAAGGCAAGTCCAGTGCTCGATCTGTGGAGACACCCCATACTTGGTTTGCATTGCCTGGAAGAACTCCATTCCCTTGGCGACGAGCCCGGCGTGGCTGCAAGCCGTGAGGAGGCACACAAACGTAGCGCCGACGGGTGGAATCCCGCGGCCCAGCATCTCCCCAAAGAGATCAAACGCCATCTTCCAATCGCCCACTCGGCTAAACCCCGCGATGACCGTGTTCCATGCCACCGAGTCGGGAAACTCGGTCGAGTCGAGCACACGCTGCGCCGCCGCGAGATCTCCACACTTGGAGTACATGTCCATGAGGCAGTTCGCGAGGATGCTCTCGCAATCGTGTCCAAATCGGCAGGCTTCGGCGTGGACGGCTCGTCCCAGCTCCAGAGCCACAGCGCTACTGCATGCGCTGAGCGCGGTCGCTAGAGTTTGAGCGTTTGGACGAAGAGCTTCCACCGTTCTCATCCGCGAGAACTCCTCCAGAGCTTGCGCGGCCTCGCCGTTCTCCGCGTACCCAAAGATGAGGGCCGTCCATGACACCACCGATCGCTGCTGCTGCTGGCTCCGGTAGAAGATCTCGCGGGAGTTCTCCATGCTTCCACACTTTGCGTACATGTCCACCAGCGTGCTCGCGACGTAGCTGTTTGATTCGTGGCCGAGTTCCACAGCCTCGATGTGAATCGCCTTCCCGATCTCCAGAGACTTAGTCTTGACGAGCTTGCCTTCCAAAACTCGGCCTTCTTCTCTTGCTGCCAGGCCAGTGCAAGCCTTGAGCGCTGCTACGATGGCTTGCGCGTCGGGAACACAGCACTGCTCCATCGAGAAGAACAAATCCAGCGCAAACTCTGCGTCCCCGTTTTCGGTGGATCCTAGTATCATACTCGTCCAAGTCACTGCTGTTGAGGATCCCATCGCCTGGAAGACGAGCCATGCACGTACCGGAGTGCCGCACTTCATGTAAAAATCTATCAGCGTGTTCCCGACTAAAGTTCCACTCTCGAATCCACGCTGCGTAGCTTGCGAGTGGACAAACTTTCCTTTCGAAAGTGACGATGCTTTGATCTTCCTTCCTTCTGGGCATTCCTCCTTCAGAGCCAGGTTTATGCAAGCTTTCAGCACCGCGACAAACGTAAGTTCTTCTGTAGTGCTGTGTTCGTTGTCTCGAAGCAAGCCAGCGAATAAGTTTAGAGCCCGTTCTTCGTCATCGTTCTCTGCGTAGCCGAGAAGAAGGACGTTCCAAGTCACTAGAGTTTGAGTCCCCGGAAACCTGTCGAAAACTCTCTTGGCATCAACCATGCTGCCACATCTCGCAAAAGCATTCACCAGCGCGCTCGAGATGTAAACATCTCGATCGAATCCCTGTTTTTCACATTCGCAGTCGATGGCCCTGGCCTTTTCGAGTGACAAAACTTTACCGAGCTTGTCATCGACGTCGTCTCTGGTTGCCAAGTTCGCGCAAGCTTTCAGAGCTGCCAAGAAAGTCACAGCGTCGGGTGGCGGTATCATGCGTTCGAAGAGTTCCAGAGCCTGTTCTTCCAGTCCATTTTCTACGTAGGCTCGTACCATAGCGTTCCAAACACCTGTGTGACTTGATGCCCCCCGAAAAACTTCCTTCGCATCCTCCACGCTTCCACACCTAGCGTAGAAACTCACCAACGCGCTCGCAACGTAAGTGTCCGATCCAAGCCCGGACTTTTCTGCTCGTTCGTGGATAGCCTTCCCCTGTGCCAAAGCCACCACCTTAACAATCCTTCCATCGACCAGCAAATCCCCTTGTTCCTTCGCAGCTAGACTCGTCCAAGCTTTCAGAGCAGCGCAAAACGTCACCCCGTTCGGTTCACAGTCCATGCGGCCGAAAAGCTCCAGCGCCACCTCTGGTTGATTCTCCGCGTATCCATTCATCAAAACATTCCAGCAAACCAGCAGCCGAGTACTAGTCTCCATCCTGTCAAAAATCCGCCGAGCATCAAGCAAACTTCCACACTGTGCGTACATACTCACCAAGTTGGAAGCCACGAGAATGTTTGTGTCGAGACCGCTGCTAGCAGCTTGCGAGTGGACAGCCCTCCCTTTGATCAACCCCAGCTTCGATCGAGCACCAGCATTCCCATTCCTTCGAGACTTTCCCAGCTTGGCGCAGGCCTTCAATCCGGCAACAAAGGTGAAAGCGTCGGGAAGCAGCCCCTCAAGCCTCATTCCTACAAAGAGCTCCAGCGCGAGTTCTTCCTCTCCGTTGGTAGCATAGCCCAGTAGCAACACATTCCACGAGACCACCGTGTGATAAGCCATCGCTTCAAAGAGCCTGCTCGCGTTGGCCATGGCGCCACACTGCGCGTACATATTGATGAGCGTATTCGCGACGTACACGTCCGATTCCTGGCCCCTCTCGATCGCATCCGTGTGGAGCTTCTTCCCCTTGGCAAGATTCTTGGAGCTCCCACACGATTTCAGCCCCGCAAGAAGAGCCGATTTGAAGGAGCTCTTTTCTTCCTTGGAAATCTCGGGATTGCGAAGAACAGCAGCCTGTTTAGAAGTGCTATCCATGCCCGATGCCAGAATTCGGATCCAAGATTCTAAGCAGCTAGATCGCAATGCGGCGATGGCGCGGCAAAGAATGCCGCCATCGCCGCTCCTTCCCTCCAAGAACCCTAAAAATTGGAAAATGTTAATATGGATCGCAGCCTCTCTTTGGAGCTTCTCCAGTCATGCAAAAGCCTGTCGATCGCAAGGAGAATCGATGCAAGCATCCGGGAATCTCTTCGTCCGGACGACACCTTCTTACTCAACAAGCTCGTGGAGATGTACGGAAGGTCTGGGAGCGTGAGCGACGCTGTACGGGCTTTCGAGTCCGTGAATCCAAAGAACACATTCACCTGGGTGACTATGATCTCGGTATATTCCCGCAATGGGAATCTAGCGGATGCCAAGTGCCTGTTTGATTCCATGCCGGAAGAGCATCGAGGGATTCTCTCCTGGAATGCGATGCTTTCGGCATATGCCAAGGACGGGAATCACGTCAAGGCCAGAGAGATGTTTGACAGGATGCCGGAGTGGGATCTGGTCTCGCAAACTTCCATGCTAACGGCATATGCCCAATGCGGGCATATTGACAAGGCAAAGGACCTCTTTGAGAATATGCTCTTCAAGAACCAGGTGGCGTGGTGCGCCATGTTGACTACGTGCCTCCGTGCAAGTGATTATAAAGTAGCAGAATATATTTTTGAGAATATGCCAAGGTGGGATTCGGTCTGTTGCACGGCAATGCTGACGGCATATGCCCAAACAGGGCATATGTGCGAATCTTTACGAGTGTTTAACGGGATGCTCGAGAGGGATTTGGTGACGTGGAATGTGCTGCTGACGTCGTATGCCCACGTAGGAAACGTGGAAGCGTCGGAGCATCTCTTCTATCACATTCCGCAGAGGAGCCAAGTGACGTGGAATTCTATGCTAGCAGCATATGCCTGCTCTGGGCACTTGGAGGAGGCCAAGAGAGTCTTTGAAAGCATGCCAGAGTGGGAGCTAATGACGTGGAATTCTATGCTGGCGGCGTTGCTCCGTGGAGGTCTTTCCACACAAGCGTGGAGGCTTTTTAGAAGCATGCCTCAACGAAACCAAGTTTCTTGGAACACAATGCTGGCTGCCGAGGCCCAGAAGCTAGATCACTTGGAAGAATGTCGAGCTCTCTTCAATTCCATGCCAGAGCACGACACAATCTCTTGGAACTCCGTGTTGTCAGCGTGTGTTTTAAACGGGTGTTTAGAGCTTGTCAAGAGTCTCTTTGCAAACATGCCATGTAGAGATCAAATGTCATGGAACATAGTTTTAGAGGCAGTTTCTCAAAGCGGGAAATTGAGTGAATTAGAGACATTTTTTAGTAATATGCAGCAGTGGGATAGTGTGTCATGGAACACACGGCTTGCAGCAAACGCCATAAGTGGGCATCCTGAGGAAACAAAGAGCATATTTGACAACATGCCTTGTCAAGACCAAATTTCTTGGAACAGCCTCTTGACTGCCTATGCCAAGTTTGGAGACATTGAAAGTGCGGAGAAAGTTTTCGTTAAACTTATAAAGGAACGGGATGTTATCTCTTGTAACATTATGATCTATGCATATGCTCAAAATGGTTTGTTTGAGAAAGCTAAGCAGATAAATCGATGTATGCTCCAAGGGAATCAGATTTCTTTTAACTCTATTATTTCTGTGTATGCTTTGGAATGCGATGTTGATGGAGCAAGGAGTGTTTTTGATATGATGCCCGAAAAGGACCTGGTATCCTGGACAGCCATGCTTGTCGCATATGCCCACAATGGGCATGTGGAGGAAGCCGAGAGGATATTTTGGAATATGAATACCCAGCGGAACCAGGTTGTGTGGAATGCCTTTCTATCAGCATACGCTCAGAATGGTCAAGTCTCGAAAGCAAAGAAAGTATTTGACACAATGCCAACCCAAAACATGGTTTCTTGGTCAGCAATTCTGAGTGCTTATGCCTGTAGTGCTAGATTCAGGGAAACATTCCATGTATTTGAGATGTTTCCACTGTATTACAATGCAGATTGTACATGCTTTGTGCCTGCTCTTGTTGCTTGCAATCATGTTGCTTCCTTAGAGAGAGTAAGATGCTATTTCTTGTCTATGTGTGTTGATTATGGGCTGGTTCCAACTAAGCAACACTTTTGCTGTGTGATTTATACCTTGGGGAGAACAGGCCACATCAGAGCTGCTGAAGAACTTCTTGAGACCATGCCATATACACCAGACAGTGTTGATTTCAAGTGTTTTATCTCTTCATGTGTATATTATCAAAAGAAACAAGGAAACTTTTGTAACATTAAGCTCATGGATGCACCAAGCTATATCTTGGCATCAAAGAGCTCATGTCTTTCCAATTCGATGGTAGACATCGAAACTTTTATCTGATTAGAGGAGATTGACATTGACTTTGTGAATCCTCAAACTGAGCTCACCCCTGTTTTCAGCCCGGCGGAGCTCGCTTACTTCCTGCTGCTCCAAGTCCACACCCGGCCTCAGCATACGAAAGATGGCGTAGCTTTTCCGGCATTTGCCGCTTGGGCTGCCAGCACTCTTTGTCCCGTTTGGAATGTGGAATGGAGACATTCATGCTGGTGGAATAAGCGGCGCCGCTGTCCATTAAGTTTAATCATGGTGACCTCTTGCTTGTCAAGGAGTAAGTCTCACCAGCAATTGGATCCTCATCTTGGTTTTCCAATACTAGTGTAGCGATCGCAACCCTCTTCCCAACGTCCCACTCGCTGGCAAGCTCATGCTGCAAGAGAGAATCTATGGATTGAGTTTCCATTTTTGCGGTGTACGCAGAGAGTAGTGCGTTCAATGAGACTTGATCTTGCTCGGGCAAGGAATCAACAATTAGCTTGGCCTCTTCCACATGCCCTTTTTGGGCATGTCAAACATATTCCAGGTTTCCCCGCAGAGAAAATGCGGCAATCATGGCCGTCCACGAGACGTGATTCTGGCAAGGCCGTATGCCCGTACTGGCTTTATCCCGAAAGCACAAGCTTAGCTTTGACCGGATGGGCAATGAGTGGCTTGAAGCTGGCTGTTCGCCTCACGATGTCCTGAGGAGCAGAGGAACGTAGCACTGCGAATTGCGAACGAGCTGAGGCCGGGTGTGAACTTGGAGCATCTGCTGCTGAGCGAGCCGAACGTAACACGCGAGTTCCGCCTGCTTGAGAACAGAGGTTGCGAGGGCTCAAAAGTCAATAATGTTATAATACAACTAGACTTCTCGAAAGTCGTGGCACAATCATGGCTTCCTTCTCGCAAGTATCCCTCCCTTTCCAGAAGAAGCTCGAGGATGGATCGCCATTCCCGCTGGTCCTCGCTCCCGCCGATGAATCTCCCAAGGACGCTGGAGCGCTCGCTGGCGCGCTGCGAATTGAGGAGCAGCGATCGCGGCTGGAGGAATGGCTAGTCAAGAGTGGCGCGGTTTTGCTGCGAGGATTTGAGGTATGGACAGCGCAGGAGCTTGACTCCATAATCGATGCGCTGGGATGGGAGGAGTACCCTTACTTGGAGATGGGTGGAGGGGCTTATCGAAAGAAAGTCTTTGGAAAGGTTTTCACTGCCAATGATTTCCCGCTGGATTGGTACCTTGGCTACCACAACGAGGCAGCTTATGTAAGATCTTTCTTTCTTTTTTTCTTTCACATCTACTTTTTCTTCGTGTTCCAGCTTGAGAAACCACCGGAAAAGGTCATATTTTTTGCGGAGAAAGCTCCAGAGCCTGGAACTGGAGGAGCCACTCCGATTGTTCCAGGTCACGTCGTTTACAAGCGAATTCTTGAGAGAGATCACTTAGCAGAGCAACTTCGCGACAAAGGGCGCATTGTTCACTGCTCTTTCTTAAGCGAGAACGCCTGGAAGTCACGACTTTCAGCCGGTGACAAGCAATCTGCCGAGATCAAGTAAGAAACGTCCTCTGTTCAAGTTTAATCCGTGGGGCTCACTCATCAAAGCTTTCTTTCGATGATACAGGGCCGCGGAAAAGAACATTGGTCTGACTTGGCTTCCGGACGGAGGAGTGTTTCTCGAGAGAAAACCAGTGGCTCCCTTGTTTAGAAAGGACACGGCTGGAAGGATGGCATTCTTCTCGGCCATTGGTTTCTTCGTGGAGGTCCGCAAGAAGCACAAAGATTTGCCAGCAACAACGCTCAAATTTGAAGATGGAACGCTGCTCGAAGATCAAGCTGCCGATGAACTCGTGGAGATAATGCTTAAGGAAGAGGTGGCGTTTCCATGGGAGAAAGGTGACATCCTTTTAGTGGACAACTCTGCTGTTCTACACTCAAGGGAGAAATGCTTCTCCAGGGAGCGACAAATTCTTGTTTCACTTGCTTCATGAGTATCAATATTTCTCGGTGTGATTGGTCCTCTTGCTTCATGAATATAAATATTTATTGGTGTAATTGGTCTCTTGGAGTTGTTGATTCTTTCATAAAATGGCTAGACAACTATAATTGCTGTATCTATATAGGAATTTTTTTATGACAGACTAATGAATTAAATCATGTAAAATTATGAATTAGTGGGTAAAAGATTATAGTATTTATCTTTGCTATATATTTATGGAAAAATATTTATTAAAAAATGTAACCTTAAATAAATTTTTAATAATTTGGATAATTTCTTTGTTTTTATGTTTAAATTAATTTTAACATTAAAATAAAGTAATGTTAATATTAATATTTATTTATATATATATATATATTGAATTATATTTATTTGCAATTATAAGTGTATGAAATATGGAGAGGGAATACAGAAAATATGCATATTAATTAACCTAAAAACCCTAGCTTATATATAGGAGCAAGGGGTCTGGATTAAAACCAATCTAACAATTATTAAAATCCCACTATGCTAATATTAATATATAGCATTGTACCTGTATACTTGGACTTTATCTCAGAATAATGGAAGACCATTAAAGTTCTTTTGTAGATAGACTGGGATCTAGAGAACATTAGGAGGAGGTATTAGTAGATCTATAGGTGGTATTAATTATTCATAATCCCTTTGTACGAAGTTTTTTAATTATTGCATATGCACAATTTCTAGAGGATTAGCTTATTGGATGTCATGCAAAACCTCATAAACTTGCAATTCAACTTGCCACAACACTCAATACAATCCTTTTCACTAAGCAAGGAACTCTTTAGTTAAACCACATACCATAAAATGGGGAAAATGGATTAATACCAAGTTATTCACTTTGTATTCCATAAGTGGACGATGATGGAAGTTGTAGTGTTAACAGAACTTTGCACCCTTGTGACATATGTATATAGAAGAGATGGCAAATAACTATCCCAATCTGAATGCTAAAAGTTCATGTACTTTGCAATCATCCATTTGAATGTCCAACCGAGCTATTCCACCAAACTGTCTAACTGTGGATGATAAGCATTCGTGAAGTGTGGCGTATCCCCAACCAAGACGTCAAAACATGAAATGCCTCAACCATAAATATAAAACTATTATCCAAAAGAATCCACTCTGGACAAAAATCTTGGAACACCACTTGATTGAGAAGGAAATATCCAACAACAGTTGTATGGGTGCTAGCAAAAGCATCAACTTCCACCTAATTAGTCAAATAGTTAAAAGCAATAATAACATATTCATTGCTAGTAGTCAATCATGGAAAATGTCCCATAAAATCAAATGCCACCAACTCAAATGGACGGGAAACTACAATTGACTCCAACCATCCTTATGTAACATGATGGGGAGTGTTATGAGTTTAGCACCAAATGCAGCTACACACATATTGGATAATATCATGTAATATTTTTGGCTAATAGAAAGAGTTAGATAGCTTCTCGGTCACATGATGATGTCCCATATGCCCACTTAAAATAAGAGAACCATGGCAAGCATGGAAAAACTGTGGAATAAAGATTGAATGCACCACCAGCCGTAAATGATCATCAGAATCCATCCCCACAAAATAAAAAAGGTCTTCAAATTGATATTGAGAATGTAAATGCTAGAATGGCAAATTATCAGTAAGTGATGCAGAAATCTTAAACCCATCTTGAAGCCTTCGAATCCATAACTTAATTTTTTGAGCCTCGTGAACCTCGTAAAGAGAAGGTAGATCTTGCTTTGCACCTTGTGGACAATGAACATTAAGCACAATAACCGTTGACGGCACAAAATCCTCATCTAGAAAATCTACAAATGTTGAAATAATAAGCTCGTTAGAAACATGAGAAAAGAGTGAAGAAGAAAGAGAAGCTCGAGAAAGGCATTAGCATCAGCCATAGAACATCCCAAGCGATGAACAACATCAAAATCATATATTTGAAACTTCAAAGCCCACTGAGTAATACAACCAACCTGTAAGTGACTAATTTTTCCATTATACTTTAGTCATTTAACCACACCTCCGACCATTTAGAGGAGTCTCACTCACAACCTCCATAAGTCCTATTTTGGACTTGGGTTTGCTAGCCCCGAGAATGGCATCTCCGCCACTCAACCTTTGCACTTGGTCCAAGTGCTCCACGTGTCCGATCCCATGACCGACACCCTAAGGTACCACTAGCATATCAGCCCATTACACTAAGGCCATGCCCATTCACGTTGGTCATATCGGTGGCCTGACACCACCCACATCACAGTCCAATCTCTCAAAGACTAGGCCATCCGTCCATGAGTGATCATCCCAGATCCACTCCTTAGCATTCTTAAGATGCCCACAGATATGGGGAATAACCCTCCCCAATATCCCCTTTCCGGTCCCCACCAAGTCCTTTTCTACCCATGGCTGTGTTCACCAACATTGCCCCTGGATCAAGGCTCACAGGCCTGACCACTAAGTCCCACGGTCCTCTAGGACTTTCTCACCACACGACTGTATCCTTGGTCACTACACCAGAGGACTACTCCTCTTCCTTTCCATAGTCTGGGCCTTTGGGACAACATTTCAAAACACCGTGGCATTACACAAGCCTTGTGGGTACTCTCCCCGCCTTCCACCTTTGGGTGCTCTAACCATGGGTTTAGAGCAAGGTTCCGATGAGCCATGCCTGGTATCCAAGTAGGTAGTGCCACCCACACTTGGACTGAGAGCATTGGCCAGTCGATCTCCCGGGGGAACTAGAGCCGGCTCTTGAACACTTCACCAAGCTACCCCGCTTGTCGGTCCGTATTCACTCTAGTCTTGGACTTCCTAGTGGTCAGTTCATCACCCAACACTGGGTATGGCTTTCCTGGGCCAAACTAGCCTTTCCTGGCCAAACTGGCTCCACTGGGCTCCAACCCCCACACTCTCCCTATTATACTTTTGGAACCCCCTGAAATAATAATTTGTATATAATATTTTTATTAATGATTATTTATTCTTATTTATGGCTAGGAATATATTTTTTCTAAATATTTATATTATCAAGTTTACAAGAATTATTCATCTAGCTGAGCATAATTCCCTCAATTCTTCTTTCAAAGTGGAATATAATATTTGTTATTTTAATACTATTCCAATTTAGTCAAAAAATCAAAATAGTATTTTGCTAACTGCACAGTATCTAGTACTATGAGTACCACTACATATCACATGATTTGGTTTAGATAACATGCTCTTCACCAGTGGCACTGCATCATTCAACTGATTCGTATGACCGTAGAGATCACCCATGAACAAGTAGTGCTAAACCTCGAGTGTAACACAACAGAATTATCCACCAGAAGAATGTCACCTTTCTCCCATGGAAACGCCACCTTTTCCTCCTGCATAGAGAAACACTGAAGAAATGCTTCCCTTTGTCGATCAGTCCATCATGGCTGCAAGCGCTCAGGATCAATGAAGATGGAACGCTGCTCGAAGATCAAGCTGCGGATGAACTCGTGGAGATAATGCTCACGGAAGAGGTGGCGTTTTCATGGGAGAGACAACTCTGCTGTGTTACACTCGAAGCAGAAATGCTCGTCCAGGCAATCCTCCATGTATAAATATTTCTTCGTGTGATTTACAAAAAAAGCTTATAGTTAGACAAAGCGTTCTTGTAGTTAGTAAAAGGAAATTAACTCGTTTCTAGCTATACTAGCGGATAAATCACATAAAACTAATAACTAGTAAGACAAAAGGACAGGGCACTTATCCTGGCCATCAAAACCGATATTTGTTGCGGTAGTGTCACCAAACTGTGGAAGAATCATAGTCAATCCACACAAAACCCTGGCATCCATGGTACCCTGACTAATCCCCCAGGAAGCACGGGCATGGATTGCCGCAGAGAGTGGCACACTCCCAGATCCAATGTCTGCCCTCAGCTGCTCCAAGTGTTCCATTGGAAGACTCGTCTCATTCACCATGACGCTCCGCTTCACAGGCACAACACCGTTCTTTGGAAGCACAAAGCTATGAAAGTCAAACTGCTGGCCTGTAAGATCCACCCCGCGGTAACTAACGCCCACGTCGAATTCTGTGAACTTGACCTTTATCACGTTCTCGAAGTTGCGGTGCTTGGAGTTCAGGCACTGGAACTGGAAGTCGAGCTTGGATAAGAGACCCGACGTGGTGTTCGAAGGGAGCTTGATGTACGAGACCTTCACGTCCTGGAACTCGCACCATGGCTCGTGGAGATGGACGCGCCATGCAAGCCACGAGATCACGAAGACACCTACTACAAACAATAGCACAACGCCCAAGGTGACACAAGCCCTTATCGTTTCCGCCAGCGGACCCTTCCGTCGATCCATCTACCTTGATTAGGGTTTTGGACGAAGTTTAGCCTTATATTGTTTACAGTCCACTTAAGGAACCTTGGAAAGATAGACAGGCTAGAAGATTAGGGTTCTTGGACAAAGTTGACGAAGAGCTAAAAATTTTGATATTTGTGATGCTTCCCCGCCATTTTGCACGCGTTAACGATCGTCGTCCACACGAACTCGTCTGCTTTCCCGCAAGGCAAGCTCCGCGCGAGCGCAATGGCGTGATCCAGCTCGTACGCGCGGCACAGGAGATCCACAAGGCAAGTCCAGTGCTCGATCTGTGGAGACACCCCATACTTGGTTTGCATTGCCTGGAAGAACTCCATTCCCTTGGCGACGAGCCCGGCGTGGCTGCAAGCCGTGAGGAGGCACACAAACGTAGCGCCGACGGGTGGAATCCCGCGGCCCAGCATCTCCCCAAAGAGATCAAACGCCATCTTCCAATCGCCCACTCGGCTAAACCCCGCGATGACCGTGTTCCATGCCACCGAGTCGGGAAACTCGGTCGAGTCGAGCACACGCTGCGCCGCCGCGAGATCTCCACACTTGGAGTACATGTCCATGAGGCAGTTCGCGAGGATGCTCTCGCAATCGTGTCCAAATCGGCAGGCTTCGGCGTGGACGGCTCGTCCCAGCTCCAGAGCCACAGCGCTACTGCATGCGCTGAGCGCGGTCGCTAGAGTTTGAGCGTTTGGACGAAGAGCTTCCACCGTTCTCATCCGCGAGAACTCCTCCAGAGCTTGCGCGGCCTCACCGTTCTCCGCGTACCCAAAGATGAGGGCCGTCCATGACACCACCGATCGCTGCTGCTGCTGGCTCCGGTAGAAGATCTCGCGGGAGTTCTCCATGCTTCCACACTTCGCGTACATGTCCACCAGCGTGCTCGCGACGTAGCTGTTCGATTCGTGGCCGAGTTCCACGGCCATGATGTGAATCGCCTTCCCGATCTCCAGAGACTTAGTCTTGACGAGCTTGCCTTCCAAAACTCGGCCTTCTTCTCTTGCTGCCAGGCCAGTGCAAGCCTTGAGCGCTGCTACGATGGCTTGCGCGTCGGGAACACAGCACTGCTCCATCGAGAAGAACAAATCCAGCGCAAACTCTGCGTCCCCGTTTTCGGTGGATCCTAGTATCATACTCGTCCAAGTCACTGCTGTTGAGGATCCCATCGCCTGGAAGACGAGCCATGCACGTACCGGAGTGCCGCACTTCATGTAAAAATCTATCAGCGTGTTCCCGACTAGAGTTCCACTCTCGAATCCACGCTGCGTAGCTTGCCAGTGGACAGACTTTCCTTTCGAAAGTGACGATCCTTTGATCTTCCTTCCTTCTGGACATTCCTCCTTCAGAGCCAGATTTATGCAAGCTTTCAGCACCGCGACAAACGTAAGTTCTTCTGTAGTGCTGTGTTCGTTGTCTCGAAGCAAGCCAGCGAATAAGTTTAGAGCCCGTTCTTCGTCATCGTTCTCTGCGTAGCCGAGAAGAAGGACGTTCCAAGTCACTAGAGTTTGAGTCCCCGGAAACCTGTCGAAAACTCTCTTGGCATCAACCATGCTGCCACATCTCGCAAAAGCATTCACCAGCGCGCTCGAGATGTAAACATCTCGATCGAATCCCTGTTTTTCACATTCGCAGTCGATGGCCCTGGCCTTTTCGAGTGACAAAACTTTACCGAGCTTGTCATCGACGTCGTCTCTGGTTGCCAAGTTCGCGCAAGCTTTCAGAGCTGCCAAGAAAGTCACAGCGTCGGGTGGCGGTATCATGCGTTCGAAGAGTTCCAGAGCCTGTTCTTCCAGTCCATTTTCTACGTAGGCTCGTACCATAGCGTTCCAAACACTTGTGTGACTTGATGCCCCCCGAAAAACTTCCTTCTCATCCTCCACGCTTCCACACCTAGCGTAGAAACTCACCAACGCGCTCGCAACGTAAGTGTCCGATCCAAAACCGGACTTTGCTGCTCGTTCGTGGATAGCCTTCCCCTGTGCCAAAGCCACCACCTTAACAATCCTTCCATCGACCAGCAAATCCCCTTGTTCCTTCGCAGCTAGACTCGTCCAAGCTTTCAGAGCAGCGCAAAACGTCACCCCGTTCGGTTCACAGTCCATGCGGCCGAAAAGCTCCAGCGCCACCTCTGGTTGATTCTCCGCGTATCCATTCATCAAAACATTCCAGCAAACCAGCAGCCGAGTACTAGTCTCCATCCTGTCAAAAATCCGCCGAGCATCAAGCAAACTTCCACACTGTGCGTACATACTCACCAAGTTGGAAGCCACGAGAATGTTTGTGTCGAGACCGCTGCTAGCAGCTTGCGAGTGGACAGCCCTCCCTTTGATCAACCCCAGCTTCGATCGAGCACCAGCATTCCCATTCCTTCGAGACTTTCCCAGCTTGGCGCAGGCCTTCAATCCGGCAACAAAGGTGAAAGCGTCGGGAAGCAGCCCCTCAAGCCTCATTCCTACAAAGAGCTCCAGCGCGAGTTCTTCCTCTCCGTTGGTAGCATAGCCAAGTAGCAACACATTCCACGAGACCACCGTGTGATAAGCCATCGCTTCGAAGAGCCTGCTCGCGTTGGCCATGGCGCCACACTGCGCGTACATGTTGATGAGCGTATTCGCGACGTACACGTCCGATTCCTGGCCCCTCTCGATCGCATCCGTGTGGAGCTTCTTCCCCTTGGCAAGATTCTTGGAGCTCCCACACGATTTCAGCCCCGCAAGAAGAGCCGATTTGAAGGAGCTCTTTTCTTCCTTGGAAATCTCGGGATTGCGAAGAACAGCAGCCTGTTTAGAAGTGCTATCCATGCCCGATGCCAGAATTCGGATCCAAGATTCTAAGCAGCTAGATCGCAATGCGGCGATGGCGCGGCAAAGAATGCCGCCATCGCCGCTCCTTCCCTCCAAGAACCCTAAAAATTGGAAAATGTTAATATGGATCGCAGCCTCTCTTTGGAGCTTCTCCAGTCATGCAAAAGCCTGTCGATCGCAAGGAGAATCGATGCAAGCATCCGGGAATCTCTTCGTCCGGACGACACCTTCTTACAAAACAAGCTCGTGGAGATGTACGGAAGGTCTGGGAGCGTGAGCGACGCCGTACGGGCTTTCGAGTCCGTGAATCCAAAAAACACATTCACCTGGGTGACTATGATCACGGTATATTCCCGCAATGGGAATCTAGCGGATGCCAAGCGCCTGTTTGATTCCATGCCGGAAGAGCATCGAGGGATTCTCTCCTGGAATGCGATGCTTTCGGCATATGCCAGGGACGGGAATCACGTCAAGGCCAGAGAGATGTTTGACAGGATGCCGGAGTGGGATCTGGTCTCGCAAACTTCCATGCTAACGGCATATGCCCAATGCGGGCATATTGACAAGGCAAAGGACCTCTTTGAGAATATGCTCTTCAAGAACCAGGTGGCGTGGTGCGCCATGTTGACTACGTGCCTCCGTGCAAGTGATTATAAAGTAGCAGAATATATTTTTGAGAATATGCCAAGGTGGGATTCGGTCTGTTGCACGGCAATGCTGACGGCATATGCCCAAACAGGGCATATGTGCGAATCTTTACGAGTGTTTAACGGGATGCTCGAGAGGGATTTGGTGACGTGGAATGTGCTGCTGACGTCGTATGCCCACGTAGGAAACGTGGAAGCGTCGGAGCATCTCTTCTATCACATTCCGCAGAGGAGCCAAGTGACGTGGAATTCTATGCTAGCAGCATATGCCTGCTCTGGGCACTTGGAGGAGGCCAAGAGAGTCTTTGAAAGCATGCCAGAGTGGGAGCTAATGACGTGGAATTCTATGCTGGCGGCGTTGCTCCGTGGAGGTCTTTCCACACAAGCGTGGAGGCTTTTTAGAAGCATGCCTCAACGAAACCAAGTTTCTTGGAACACAATGCTGGCTGCCGAGGCCCAGAAGCTAGATCACTTGGAAGAATGTCGAGCTCTCTTCAATTCCATGCCAGAGCACGACACAATCTCTTGGAACTCCGTGTTGTCAGCGTGTGTTTTAAACGGGTGTTTAGAGCTTGTCAAGAGTCTCTTTGCAAACATGCCATGTAGAGATCAAATGTCATGGAACATAGTTTTAGAGGCAGTTTCTCAAAGCGGGAAATTGAGTGAATTAGAGACATTTTTTAGTAATATGCAGCAGTGGGATAGTGTGTCATGGAACACACGGCTTGCAGCAAACGCCATAAGTGGGCATCCTGAGGAAACAAAGAGCATATTTGACAACATGCCTTGTCAAGACCAAATTTCTTGGAACAGCCTCTTGACTGCCTATGCCAAGTTTGGAGACATTGAAAGTGCGGAGAAAGTTTTCGTTAAACTTATAAAGGAACGGGATGTTATCTCTTGTAACATTATGATCTATGCATATGCTCAAAATGGTTTGTTTGAGAAAGCTAAGCAGATAAATCGATGTATGCTCCAAGGGAATCAGATTTCTTTTAACTCTATTATTTCTGTGTATGCTTTGGAATGCGATGTTGATGGAGCAAGGAGTGTTTTTGATATGATGCCCGAAAAGGACCTGGTATCCTGGACAGCCATGCTTGTCGCATATGCCCACAATGGGCATGTGGAGGAAGCCGAGAGGATATTTTGGAATATGAATACCCAGCGGAACCAGGTTGTGTGGAATGCCTTTCTATCAGCATACGCTCAGAATGGTCAAGTCTCGAAAGCAAAGAAAGTATTTGACACAATGCCAACCCAAAACATGGTTTCTTGGTCAGCAATTCTGAGTGCTTATGCCTGTAGTGCTAGATTCAGGGAAACATTCCATGTATTTGAGATGTTTCCACTGTATTACAATGCAGATTGTACATGCTTTGTGCCTGCTCTTGTTGCTTGCAATCATGTTGCTTCCTTAGAGAGAGTAAGATGCTATTTCTTGTCTATGTGTGTTGATTATGGGCTGGTTCCAACTAAGCAACACTTTTGCTGTGTGATTTATACCTTGGGGAGAACAGGCCACATCAGAGCTGCTGAAGAACTTCTTGAGACCATGCCATATACACCAGACAGTGTTGATTTCAAGTGTTTTATCTCTTCATGTGTATATTATCAAAAGAAACAAGGAAACTTTTGTAACATTAAGCTCATGGATGCACCAAGCTATATCTTGGCATCAAAGAGCTCATGTCTTTCCAATTCGATGGTAGACATCGAAACTTTTATCTGATTAGAGGAGATTGACATTGACTTTGTGAATCCTCAAACTGAGCTCACCC
>NW_003314266.1:1852469-1909247 GCF_000143415.4 Selaginella moellendorffii | reverse complement strand
AACGTAACAAGCGAGTTCCGCCTGCTTGAGAACAGAGGTTGCGAGGACTCAAAAGTCAATAATGCTATAATACAACTAGAGCTCTTAAAAGTCGTGGCACAATCATGGCTTCCTTCTCGCAAGTATCCCTCCCTTTCCAGAAGAAGCTCGAGGATGGATCGCCATTCCCGCTGGTCCTCGCTCCCGCCCATGAATCTCCCAAGGACGCTGGAGCGCTCGCTGGCGCGCTGCGAATTGAGGAGCAGCGATCGCGGCTGGAGGAATGGCTAGTCAAGAGTGGCGCGGTTTTGCTGCGAGGATTTGAGGTATGGACAGCGCAGGAGCTTGACTCCATAATCGATGCGCTGGGATGGGAGGAGTACCCTTACTTGGAGATGGGTGGAGGGGCTTATCGAAAGAAAGTCTTTGGAAAGGTTTTCACTGCCAATGATTTCCCGCTGGATTGGTACCTTGGCTACCACAACGAGGCAGCTTATGTAAGATCTTTTCTTTTTTTCTTTTTTCTAATTGTTCTTCGTGTTCCAGCTTGAGAAACCACCGGCAAAGGTCGTCTTTTTTGCGGAGAAACCTCCAGACCCTGGAACTGGAGGAGCCACTCCGATTGTTCCAGGTCACGTCGTTTACAAGCGAATTCTTGAGAGAGATCACTTAGCAGAGCAACTTCTCGACAAAGGGCGCATTGTTCACTGCTCTTTCTTAAGCGAGAACGCCTGGAAGTCACGACTTTCAGCCGGTGACAAGCAATCTGCCGAGATCAAGTAAGAAACGTCCTCTGTTCAAGTTTAATCCGTGGGGCTCACTCATCAAATCTTTCCTTCGATGATACAGGGCCGCGGAAAAGAACATTGGTCTGACTTGGCATCCGGACGGAGGAGTGTTTCTCGAGACAAAACCAGTGGCTCCCTTGTTTAGAAAGGACACGGCTGGAAGGATGGCATTCTTCTCGGCCCTTGGTTTCTTAGTGGAGGTCCGCAAGAAGCACAAAGATTTGCCTGGAACAACGCTCAAATTTGAAGATGGAACGCTGCTCGAAGATCAAGCTGCCGATGAACTCGTGGAGATAATGCTTGAGGAAGAGGTGGCGTTTCCATGGGAGAAAGGTGACATCCTTTTAGTGGACAACTCTGCTGTTCTACACTCAAGGGAGAAATGCTTGTCCAGGGAGCGACAAATTCTCGTTTCTCTTGCTTCATGAGTATAAATATTTCTTGGTGTAATTGGTCTGTTGAGTTGTTGGTTCCTTCATAAAATGGCTAGACAACTATAATTGTTTTATTTATATAGGATTTCTTTATGTAAAATTAATGAATTAGTGGGACAAAAAATTATAGTATTTATCCTTGCTATCAAACTTGGACAGGAGTGTTATATGTACTGAAGAATGTTTATTAATTTATTTTTGGTTTGCTTAAGCAAGATGATAGTGGATATACCTAGAATATGCTTGGATATTCTAGGAAATTCTACCATTTAACAGTTGTTATTCATTTAGATTAATCTTGTATTTATAATTTATAAACTTTCTTAAACCCTTTCAAGTATATTCTTTTTTATTCTACCATCTAATTGTTGATATGCAATAAGATTAATTTTAAATTTATAAATTACAAATATGCTTATAATGATAAATTTTATTTGATTAATTAGATTAATAAGTAGGAATAACACTACTTTTAAGCACACCAAGCGTTGTTACATGCAATGCAGAGCAAAGTTTTTAAATATTTACATATTTAATTATAAAACCTTAAATAAATTTTCAATAATTTATATATTTTTATGTTTATCATCAAGTAACACAACATAACATAGTTTATTGTTTTAGGATTTGTTCTAACCTAATGTTGAGTAGAAGATCCAAGAAATATATTGAATTATTGAAAACTTATTAAATGTTAAACTATTTTAACATTTAAATAAGTTAATGTTAATATGAATATATTTTAATTTTTTTCTTGAATAAAAAAGTTTAACTTTTAATTTGTGAAGTATGCTAATATTAACATAGTGGGATTTTGGTAGCCATCAGATTAATTTTAATCCAAACCATTCGCTCTTATATATAAACTAGGGTTTTTGGGCTAATTCATATACACATTTTCTGTATTCCTTTTTCATATTCCATGCTTTCATATTGATAGAGATGAGGGGAAATTTTGATTGTCCCTAAAAAATGCTTGAATTTGGGATTTTGGTTTAGATTTAGCTTTTCTATTGTTTAAATTTCCTTTTGCTTCTAGCCTTTTTTCATTTCTTTTCTTTTTTGCTGTCTTCTTTTCATTTGAGTCTAGAGTAGCAGTTGGTGCAATTGTTTGATGCTGTGTGATTGCAATTGAACATTCAAGCTTAGTTGATGGTGGCATTCAAAGCACATGGCACAATTTCTCTTGCTCTTGGTGCCAATTTTCATATTCGGCTGGAGTTATTTTGTGGGAATTATGAGGATGATGTGTACCATTGGTTTGATCACTTCACAGTGATTGCCACGTATCATTTTTAGGATGATACTTGACGTTTGTGTGAGTTTCCCACGTGTCTCCAAGGGACAGCAGTACAGTGGTATAATTTTTTAAGTGTAGCCACTCATGGGGATTAGAGTATTCTCCTAGATATCTTCAAACATGCATTTAAACATACTGATGATTGTGATGATGCATTCCAATAATTATATTGTTTTTATTAAGAGCCATCTGAGTTAGTGATGCAATTTGGCATTCGTTTCTGAAACTTCTTGCTTTGTGTGGATCTAAATATGTTGGAGTGGATCAAATTGGGAATGTTGTGGCAAACACTTTATCAAGATCTTGTAAGATTTTTGCATGCACTTGCTCCAACTACCCTTGATGATGCCCTTCATTTGGCACAACAATATGAGACGTCACCTCTTCCACTTCTTACTACATATCCTTCAGTTCCACTTCATGTGAGAGATAGTCTTGTTCTAATGGAAGTTAATGCTGTTGTTGCTTGAGTTTAAGGACAAGGGCGAGGACGTAGTCGTGGCCGTGATATTTGTTGTTGTGCATGTGATAAAGTTAGTCACACTTATTGGCATTATCGACATTTTCCAGGTTGGTTGGCTCCATTTCTTGGGTGGAAACCTTGGCATCAATAATATCCTGTTGGTGTTGTTGTAGTGGAAGGTCTGGATACCGAGATGCATCCAGGAAATGAGAAGTTGCACAACTAATGGAGGGACCTTGCGTGAATAAATCAATGACATCTCCATATTTTTTTTGAGAGTATCATCAAGGGGTTCATTCAGCACCAATTCATCTAGTATTTACTTTCCAAGCTCGTTATTATAACAAAAGGTCCTATTATTCTCTCCGTATTGGTTGATATAAATTTGAGTTTATTTTTTAATACTCGACCGGTTGCCACACGTTGCTGTCTAGATTTGTATTGTGAGATAGAGCCATTTTTCATTCTTTATGGCAATAGTCATACACATATATATGAATGGGATGAGGTAAACCTACTTGTGCATATGGGCTATCTTGAGCTTGGGTTGCAATCGTTGTGGGTGGTGCCGAGTCAAACTTTTGACCTAATCCTTAGTATAAATTGATTGCAGCACAATCGTGTTAAGTGTGACTTTGAGGCTTCTTGCCCTTGTTTTATACTTTTTTATATTTCATTTATTCCTCTCACTTCCATATTTTTTCATCACTTTAATTCTACCTTTGCTTCCACTACTTTTGTCTCCCCATTACCTTCTATATTTCTATGTTTCTATGTTTCCTATATTCCACTCTTTCTTTTTTTGATCCCTTCGATAGTCTTTGTGTTGTAGCGGTTGACCGGCTCATGAAGGAATATGCCAATTTCTTTGAATTTGACTTATCATTTGGGGCCAAGATTGCCACACGTCATCTGATTCCAACTGGGGATGCTCGTCCAATCAAGGTTTGTATTCATCGTTGGTCACCAAAAAAGATCAAGATTTTATATGCAAACATCAAGGACATGTTGGAAAAGGGTGTTATTTGAAAGTCGTGGAGTCCTTGGGCATGTGAACCTCATCTAGTGCCAAAGCTTGATGGAAGTATTCGTTTCTGCATCAACTATCGTTAATTAAAAGAGGTGACGATCACTGATGTGTACCCTCTTCTTCACATTGCTCATCTCTTATATTGTCTAAGGAGAAGTTGTTAATTCACCAAGCTAAATCTTGCTTTTAGGTACTAGAAAGTACTGTGTAAGCGACTAATTTTTCCATTCTACTTTAGTCACTTAACTACACCTCCGACCACTTTGAGGAGTCTCACTCACAACCTCCATAAGTCCTATTTTGGACTTAGGCTTACTAACCCCGAGAATGGCATCCTCATCACTCAACCTTTGCACTTGGTCCAAGTGCTCCACGTGTCCGATCCCATGACTGACACCCCAAGGTATCACCGACATATTGGCCCGTTATGCTAAGGCGATGCTTATTCACATTAGTCACATCGGTGGTCTGACACCACCTACATCACAGTCCTGTCTCTCAAAGACTGGGCCATCCATCCATGAGTGATCATCCTAGATCCACTCCTTAGCATCCTTAGGATGCCCATAGACATGGGGAATAGCCTTCCCCAATATCCTCTTTCTTGTCCCCACCAAGTCCTTTTTTGCCCATGGCTGTGTTCGCCAACACTGCCACTGGATCAAGGCCTATAGGCTTGTCTATTAAGTCCCATGGTCCTCTAGGACTTCTTCACCACATGATTGTATCCTTGGTCACTACACCAAAGGACTACTCCTTTTCCTTTCCACAGTCTAGGCCTTTGGGACAATATTTCGGAACACCGTGGCCTTACGCAAGCCTCATGGGTACTCTCCCTGCCTTTCGCCTTTGGGTGCTCTATCCATGGGCTTAGAGCGAGGTTCCGTTGAGCCACACTTGGTATCCAAGTAGATAGTGCCACCCACACTTGGACTAGGAGCATTAGCCAGTCGATCTCCCGGGGGAACTAGAGCCAGCTCTCGAACACTTCACCAAGCTACCCCGCTTGTCGGTCTGTGTTCACTCTAGTCTTGGACTTCCTAGTGGGCAGCTCATCACCCAACACTAGGTACAGCATTCCTAGGCCAAACCGGCCTTTCCTGGCCAAACCGGCCTTTCCTGGCCAAACTGGCTCCACTGTAGTCCTCCCCCTTACTATACTTTTGGAGCTCACCAAACCCCCCAGGGTCTAGGAGACGAACGCTTTAGGCTTTCACCCTCTCAGACTTGGACTTGAACTCGGACTCGGACTCGGACTTGGACTCGGGCTTGGTCTCGGCCTCGGCCTCGGTCTCGATCTCGGTCCCAATCTTGGTCTTGGTCTCGGTCCCGGTCCCGGTCTCGGTCTCGGTCTCGGTCCCAGTCTCGGTCTCGACCTCGGACTCCATCTCGGGTCCTCTCGGACTCCATCTTGGATTCCATCTCGGGTCCATCTTGGACTCCATCTCAGACTCCATCTCGGGTCCATCTCGAACTCCATCTTGGACTCTATCTCGGGTCCATCTCGGACTCCATCTCGGACTCCATCTTGGGTCCATCTCGGATTTCATCTCGGGTCCACCTTGGACTCCAACTCGGGTCCATCTCGGCCTCCATCTCGGACTCCATTTTGGACTCCATCTTGGGTCCATCTCGGACTCCATCTCGGACCCCATCTCGGGTCCACCTCAGACTCCAACTCGGGTCCATCTCGGACTCCATCTCGGGTCCACCTCGGACTCCAACTTGGGTCCATCTCGGATACTTCCACGTGTCATGTGTTGGTCCTTTTGGGTCCCTTTTTAGAGCCTTGCTTATTGTTCGCTTCGTGCTCATTCCTTGAGCACTTTGTTGGGAGTTCCACTCTTGCTCTTGACCTTTCAAGTCGGAGCTTTTAGTCCAAACGTGTTACGCTCGTTTGGCTTTCGCTTCGGCCACTACCACGTGGCGCCCTTCCGGCTCCACTTTGGGGCCTAGGGATTTTGTGTCTCACATACTGATGGCCAAAGGTGATATTCCTAAAACTTCTTTTTGTACACCATTTGGTTTATACAAATTCTTGGTGATGTTGTTTGGTTTGAATAGCGGTCTAAAGATTTTTTAGCAGATGATGGATGAAGTTCTTTGTGATATGACAGAAATGACTACTAACATCATTGATGATGTTTTGATCCACTCAGAGGGGACATGGGAGGAACACATTTGTAATGTTTGTAAAGTGTTGGATCATTTACGGGACATTGGTTTAAAGTTGAAGCAATTGATGTGCGTGTTTAGGTTTAAGGACTCGACTTATCTTAAGTACTATATTTCTTATGAGAGTTTACAAAGTTGATCTTAACAAACTTGTGGCTGTTTTAAAGTTCCCTACTTTGAAGTGTGTGAATGATATGCAACACTTCCTAAGCAAGGTGTAGTATCTTAGTTGTTTTATGGATCATTTTTTTGATTGCACTACACTGTTGCCAGTGTTGTTGAAGTCATCAACATCATCTTTTATTTGGTCTGCAGATTGTGAGTGGGTGTTCATGGATTTTAAAGAGATATTAACAACTTTTCTAGTTTTGGCGTATTTTGACTACAGTTGACCTTTCATTTTGCACGTGGATGCTTCTGATATTGGTCTTAGACGTGTATTGATGCAAGAGAGCCCGAGTGTGCCTGGTTAATGTCATCCTATTGCATACATCAACTGTATATTACAACTAGTGGAGGTGAATTACTCCACGATAGAGAAGGAGTGTTTAGCAGGAGTTTGGAGTTTTAAGAAACTTGACTTATTGGGTGGAAGTTTGTGTTTTTGCTAGCACCTTCACAATTATTGTTAGGTACTTCTTCCTTAAATGAGTGGTATTCTAGCAATCTTGTCTAAAGTGGATTTTTTCAGATGATGGTCTTGCATTTATGGCTGAGGCATTTCATGTTTTGACGTTTCGGTTAGAGATACTACAAACTTTCATGAGTATTTATCACCCACAGTCAGACAGTTTGGTGGAAAGGCTCATTCAGACATTCAAAGGGATGATCGCAAAGTACGTGAATGTAAGCCACAAATTTTTCCTTTCAGTTTACCAACTTACCTTGTCTATCCGACCAACACTGCTTTAGTCTTAGCAAAGCTTCCTTGCCAAGGCTCCTGCCTATTGTACTAACTCTTACTTGGTTCTACTTAGTTTCAGCTACTCATTGCACAAGCAATAGAGCGTTACCCATCTATCCATGGATTCCCAAATTTCTCCCAATCCCCCTCCCCAGGTTAGACTGGACTTAAGGTTTGGTTACACTCCCCACAAACACACCAAGCCTCAAGATTTCTAACATCCCTTGATACAATAAAACTTGATCATGAAACTTTCTAAATCCCAAGTCTTGGGTGTAACACTTGCTTTGGGACACCGGGGGGAAACAGCGTGGCCTAACAGCCCAGTATGGGTACCCATACTCCCCCACTTCCATCCCAAAGGGGAGGCTTAAGCCCCTAAGAAGCGTGAGGACCAATGAGCTGCAAGGTACTCAAGTGGGGCACCACTTCACATAAGCCGGGAGCATTGTAGTCGGTTTCCCTTCTAGGAGTGAGAGCTGTTTTTGAGCACTTCCTTGGGTGGCCTTTGGTCTTGGACTTGATCTTAAACTCGGTCTCGAACTTGGTTTTATAGTCTGTCTTGGATTTGATCTCGAAGTTGGTCTCATCCGATGAACTCTTTATCATTTTGGTCATGCTTTTGGGGATCCTTTAGCCTAAAACACCTTAGGGAGTTGGTTCTTTATATGTTGGAAGTTGGTTTAAAGTTGAAGCAGTTGAAGGGTAAGGTATTATATTTTTTATGAAAGTTTGTAAATTGATTATGACAAACCTGTGGCTGTTCTAAAATTCCATACTCTAAAGTGTGTAAATGATGTGTAATGATTTTTAGGCAATATGTAATATCTCAATTATTTTGTTGATCATCTTTCTAATTATATTACATGATTGTAAATGTTATTGAAGTTGTTAACATTGTGTTTCATTTGGTTTGTAGGCTGTGAGCGGGCATTTACGGATCCTAAAGAGCTATGAATGACTCTTTTAATCTTGGTATATCCTGACAACATTTGACTTTTCATTTTACATATGGATGTTTTTGATATTAGTATTAAAGGTATGTTGATGCAAGAGAGTTCGAGTGTGCCTTGTTAGCACCATCCCATTATATACATCAACTAGCAGAGTTGAACTACTCTATAATAACTTTGTTATTGAAGCAAAAAAACATTATTATTGTATTGTTTATTTGACCTTGAAGTTTCAGATATATGATTTTAAAGTTATTTATTGCATATAGAGTTTTATAGTAAATGTTAATACCCTTTCTCGAGCTTCTCTCCCTTCTTCGTTGTTCTTGATCAGCTTATTATTCTAGTGTTTATAGATTTTCTAGACAAGGATTCTATACCATTTATGGTTATTGTACTTAATATTAAGTGTCTATAAGGTGTGGAACAAGATTTACCTTATTTGATGAGGTTTATAAAACTTAAAAAGTTAATCCTTAGATTTGAAAGCTTTATGATGGATTTAAGAATCTTGCATCACTTACTAATGACTTGCCATTTTAGCACTTACATTCTCAATATTGCTTTAAAGACGACCTTATTTATTTTGTGGGCACAGATTTTAATGATCATTTATGGCTGGTGGTGCTTTCAATCTTTATTCCACGGTTTCTTTATACTTACTATGATTCTCCTATTCTATGTGGGCATTTAAAACATCATCGTATACACAGGGTCTTTCTATTTACTGGAGATGCAATATGATGTTATCTAGTATGTATATAACTATCTTTTGTGCCAAGCTCGTAATACTCTTCTCGTGTTATAGAAGGATAGTTAGAGTCAATTTTAATTTCCCATTTATTTGAATTGATAACATTTTATTTAATAGGGTTTTTTCTATGGTCGACTACTGGCAATGAGTATATTGTAAGCAACCAAAGAGAACGACTTAAGAGATGATCCATAGGGTTCAAATATAAATGGAAAGGACTCATGAACAAAAGTGCACCCCCTTTTCCAATCGGTTAAAAGTCTTGGGATATTTGGGGTTAAACATCCTTGAGTTTGAATAGTATTGGGCTGGGTGACCTCCTGGGAAGTTTAAATTCAAGAGCTTACATTTAGTATTAGAAAGGTCTTGGGTCCGACTCTGTTGGTTGGCTAAGGGAATCACAGAGGTCTTGGGTCTGACTCTGTTGGGTGGTTAAGAGAATCACACCACATGTTGATTGAGAGCTGGTTGGTCCAGTTTGCTCCTGCTAGGCTCGACCCGAAGAGTAAGGTGTCAAGAGAGTGAGGCTTTCGGGAGAGCTGTGGATCTCAGCTTCCGTTCACTAGGGCATGAACTTGTAGGGAAGCATGGTGGATTGTAAGCAACCAAAGGGAACGACTTGAGAGACGATCCATGGGGTTTAAATATAAAGGGAAAGTGCCCATGAACAAAAGTGCACCCCTTTTTCCAATCGGTTAAGGGTCTTGGGATATTTGGGTGTCCTTGAGTTTGAATAGTACTAGCTAGGTGACCTCTCGGGAAGTTCAAATTTAGGAGCTTACATATATCATTATTGCTTTTAATTACTTGACTCACTTGGTGGAAGTTGGTGGTCTTACTAGTGTATTTGCAACTGCTGTTGAATACTTCCTTCTCAATCAAGTGGTGTTCCAACAATCTTATCTAGAGCAGATTCTCTTGGATAATAGTCCCACATTTATGGTTGAGGAATTTTATATTTAACACCTTGGCTAGGGATACACCACACTATTATAAATGTTTATCATCCATAAATAGAGTTCTTGAACTCGATCTCGGACTTGGTCTTGAACTTGGTCTCAGAGTCGGTCTTGGATTTGATCTTAGATTTGGTTTCATCTGATAAACTTTTTATCATTTTGGTTGTGCTTTTGGGGATCCTTTAGCGTTCGACACCTCGGGGAGTTGGTTCCTTACAACTCCACCACCCATAAAAGAAGTTTGATACCCACATCAAACACCTTTTTTTAATCCTACAACTTGTTGATCATGTCTCTGAAGGCATCCCCCCATTTAGCAATATGCCTAAATTAGCCTCCCCAGCCAAGAGCCCATGACAATAGAATATAGGTGTCCTTATACCCCTCCCCTCACCACATTCTAGTATGGGGTTGGGACTTGAACCCAGCCTTGCTTTACTAGAGGGTTGAGACTTGAATTTAACTTCCGTAAAATATGTTTACGGATTCGATATCCTCATGGGGAGTTGGGCATAGTTCCCTACGCCTAGTTGACCTAACTAACCCATGCTAATTAGCTTACCTTCGGCATGCCTTTGGGTCTCAACATACAACATTGCTCAATTTCTCAAAATAAATTCTTTAATTAAACTTTGAATAAGTACATGCAGTTTTACCTTGCAAAAATTCCTTCAATAAATCCCGTGCGTTTGCTAGATTCTCCTTTGGTTCCTATGTTGTTTCGCAGTATGGAAATCCTTTCCACTTCACATGGAATTCCTTCATCTCGTATCTTTGTCATTTACTCTTACACATATTAAGGATGGCCTCAATTTTGTATTCCTCTTCCCCTTTGATAACCTCAAGTAAAGGTTTTATTTGGTCCTTGCGAAGTGAATCTTCAAAGTACGGTTTGAGTAAGTTCATATGGAACATAGGGTGCATCTTCCCCGTCTCTCGAGGAAGTCGGAGGCGGTAAGCCACCTTACCAATTCGTGCCTCAATCTCGTAAGGCTCTGTGAATTTGCTCAAGGAACTCAAGATTAGTTCATTTACAGGAATATATGTATTTTTACCTTTGAGTCAACTTTCGGCTGATCCCACTTGGTAGCCTTGGGTTCTTGGTGTTTAGCCACACCTTCTTTTCAGGTTTAAACCTTACATCCCAGCACTTTTAGTTCGCATATTTAGTTTGCCTTTGTTGTTAGGGTCCACCTTGAGCCCGTCTTTGCCCACCACATGCCCGAGAAACTTTACCCTTTGTTAAACAAAGTTATATTTGCTCTCTTTAGCATACAGTTGGTGTTCCCTTAATTTCTCAAACACCTTCATCAAGTGTTCAACATGCTCCTTTAGCGTTTCGCTATAAATTAAGATGTCATCAATGTAAATGATCATGAAGTGATCCAGATAGGGTACAAAAATATGGCTCATCAACATTAAAAACGTTGCTGGTGCATTGCATAGCCCAAAGGGCATTATTAGAAACTTGAAGCTTCCATACCTTGTCTGATAGGTTGTCTTTTTGACATCTTCCTCTGTTACCTTGATCTGGTAGTATCCTAACCTTAGGTCGATCCTTAAGAAGTATTTTGCCTTTCCCAATCTATCAAATAAGTCCTCAATCTTTGGTAAAGGGTACTTGTTCTTCTTTGAATACTTGTTGAGCAATTGGTAGTCTATGCACATGCACATAGATCTATCTTTTTTTTTTCACAAATAACACTAGTGCACCATACAGTGACTTGCTTAACTTATTTTCATTAACTCCTCAAGTTGGCATTTGAGCTCTTCAAGTTCCTTTTCGTTCAACTGATAGGAGGTACAAATCACTGCCTTAGCACCTTCGACCAGCTCGATATTATGTTCTATTAGTCGTTTGGGGGGTAACCCAGTTGGTAGCTCCTCTAGCATGGTAAATTGGAATTGGTCAAACACCCGCTAGATCACTAAAGGTACTTCTTTTGGTTCTGTCTTTTTGTCACTCCTCATCAAGAGTAAGCACAAAAATGTTGCCTTGGTTGCTTTAGTGAGTTGTTCTTTTCCTGGACACTGGACACTAGGACAACATAGGACAAGCCCTATCTTGTCCATGTAGGGCTACCACAAACCGATTGAATTAATCCATTCCAAAGATTACGTCAAATCCAGCCATATCCAATATGGTGAAATTCATATCTACTTTCCATGTCCTTACTTCGACTCTTGTTTGTCAAAGTACCTCTGTAAGGAACCAACTCGCCGAGGTGTCGTAGGCTAAGGGAACCCCGAAAGCATGACCAAAATGACAAAGAGTTCATCGGATGGGACCAAGTCAAAGATCGAGTCCAAGACCGACTCTAGGACCGAGTTCGAGATAGAGTCCGGAATCGAGTCCAAGACCGACTCGGGGACCGAGTTCGAGATGGAGTCCGAGATCCGAAATCGGGTCCGAGACCGAGTCCGAAGTCGAGTCCGAGGTCGGGCCCGAGATCGGGTCCGAGATCGAGTCCGCGATCGAGTCCGAGACCGAATCCGAAGTCGGATCCGAAATCGGATCCGAGATCGAGCCAGAGACTAAGTCCAAATACTAATACGGGTCAAGGGGTGAAAGCCCAAAGCGTGCGTCCCCCAGGGGGGGGGGGGCTGTAGGGGGTTCCAAAAGTATAGTAGGGATAGTGAGGTCCAGGAACCAGTTTTGAAGGGACTCTCCAGTTGGGCTTCCAAACCGACTTGAGGTTGGGACTGGGACTAAGGGGCCTTGGGTGGGAGTGAGCATGGACTTGGCTGGTGCCGGAGGGGCCATCCAAGGAAGTGCTCAAGAGCAGCTCCCACTCCCGAAAGGGAAACCGATTGCGGTGCTCCCGGCTCATGTGGAGTGGTGCCCCACTTGAGTACCATGCGGCTCATTGGTCCTCGCCCTTCCTAGGGGCTTGGGCCTTCCTTCGGGATGGAAGTGGGGGGCGAGAGGTACCCATACCGGGCCGTTAGGCCACGGTGTTTCGCCCCGGCGTCCCGAAGCAAATGTTGCACTCAAGACTTGGGATTTAGAGGGTCCCATGATCAAGTCTTGTGGTACCAAGGGATGTTAGGAACCTGGAAGCTTGGTGTGCTTGGCTGCTTGTGCTTGCGGGGAGTGTAGCCGAATCTTAAGTCCAGTCTAACCCGGGGAGGGGGATTGGGAGTGATTTGGGAATCCGTGGAAGGATGGCTAACACTCCGTTGCTCGTGCAGTGAGTAGCTGAAACCAAGTAGGAGCTGGTACCATAGGCGAGAACCTTGGCAAGGGAACTTAGCAAAAGCCAAGGCAGTGTTGGACGGATAGACGAGGTAAGCTGGCAAATTGGAAAGGAAAAATTTGTGGCTTACAATTTGGTATCGGAGCCTTTATCTCAGTTCTAGCGAAGGATAGAGGCGGATTGCTGGGAGATGGCAAGGGCAGGGCGTAAGCGAACCCAGGCGGAGACGGAACCTCCGCCGGAGCTGGAGCCTCCGGTTGAACAAAAGGCTATGGATGAGGAATCCTTGCATGAGGAGGACTCCAGTGAGGAAACTTCCAAACAGGAGTCCGGTGGCGAGGTTCGGTCGTCCAAGGCTCGATTGGACGTGCTAGAAGGACAGTTGGCACAGACCAATGCCCTGCTGGAGACTCTCGTACGCAAGTTAAAGCGTGACGAGAAGCGGAAGAAAAAGCGAAAGACTGCGGATGCTGGCAGCGCAGAAGGTGCGGACCCTTCGGCAGGGACTGAGGCAAAACCAGACAAGGTCGAACAGACCGAAGTGGAATCAGTCCCTCAGGCAGTTCCCAAGTACAAACCAAAGCCCCCACCGGTGTTCAAGGGAGTGAATGACTATAATGTTGTGGAGGATTGGTTTTACGATATGGAGGACTACTTCCGAGCGTTGCGGTTACCGAGCTCGGTGAAGGTCCCATGTGCAAAACCATACTTGGCAGATAATGCCAAGTCTTGGTGGAGAACAACGGAGGCCAACGAAGGACCGGTGGCCACCTGGGACATGATGAAGGCGAGGATCCGCGCGACATACGTTCCTCCGAATGCCACTCTGCATCTGAGAGATGAGTTGAGTAGGCTGAAGCAGACTGGAACCATCCAGGAATATGTGAATGGGTTCATGGCAAAGAGGATACTTGTCACGGACATGGGGGATATGGATGCGTTCCATGCCTTTATATCAGGTTTGCAAACCTGGGCTCGCGGTGAGGTGATGCGCTGGAACCCGACCAACTACAAGGAAGCGTTGGATGCGGCCATCAAGGTGCATTTCAACGATAACCTGCGAAAGGGGAACATGACGGGGTCGGGATCCACGTTTCACAAAGGGGCCAAACCGAGGGGAACATATAGCAAGGGGAAATTCAAGAAGAGTTTCTCTAAGAATGAGTCCTCGGGGTTCCGGAAAGGCAAAGCCGGTGGCCAGCGAGCGAGTACGTGGGGAAGTCAAGCGAAAAAAGACAAACCCACAAAGATAAGAAGGTCAAGTCGTATAGCAGCGTGGGCAACAACGTATGCTACAACTGCGGCGAAGCGGGACACTTCTCGAGGGAATGTCCCTACCCGAAGAAGGCCAGAGCCAATATGGCCATCAAGTCGGGTGAAGTCCAAACTGAGGTATGTGATCCAGTCCCTAACTCAAAGTTACTCATTACACGAGCAACTTTGGTAGAGAGTCGTTCGCGACATCTACTAGCCCTCCGAGGGAAGCTCGGAGGTAGCTTTGTTAAGATCCTTATTGACACGGGTGCTTCGGATAATTTTGTGGCTGCAGACATAGTCCGGCAAGCTGGACTAACGGTGCAGCGGCTAGGCGAACCAAGGACTATAGAGTTTGTTCAGGGTAGCCAAAGCACTGATGAGATACTTCGACAAGCGAGAGTCGAAGTGGGGACATGGAAAGTGGACATGGATTTCACCGTCTTGGACATGGCGGGATTTGACGTGATCTTCGGAATGGATTGGTTTAATCGGTTCGTGGTAGCCCTGCATGGACAAGGTAGGAACCTTGTGGTATTGGCGAATGCCCAAGGAAGAAGATCTAGGGTGGAGGCCCAGGATCTAAAGGTAGGGCAAAGCAAGGCCAAAGAGTCATGCTTAAACCTGGTGTCCACGAGAGGACAACTCACTAAAGGAACTAAGGCAGCCTTTTTGTGCTTACTCTCGGTGAAGAGTGACAAAAAGACAAGAACAGAAGAAGTACCTTTAGTGATCCAACAGGTGCTGGACCAATTCCAGGATACCATGCCAGAGGAGCTACCGGCGGGGTTGCCCCCCGCACGACCGATAGAACATAAGATTGAGCTGGTCGAGGGTGCTGAGGCGGTGGTTCGTCCACCCTATCGATTGAACGAAAAAGAACTCAAGGAGCTCAAGAGCCAACTAGAGGAGTTGGTGGACAAAGGGTATGTTAGGTTGAGCAAGTCGCCGTATGGGGCGCCGGTGCTATTTGTGAAAAAGAAAAATGGATTTATGCGCATGTGCATAGACTACCGGTTGCTCAACAAGTATACCAAGAAGAACAAGTACCCTTTGCCAAGGATCGAAGACCTGTTCGATAGGTTGGGAAAGGCAAAATACTTCTCGAGGATTGACCTAAGGTCAGGATACTACCAGATCAGGGTAGCTGAGGAAGATGTCGAGAAGACAACCTGTCAAACGAGGTATGGGAGCTTTGAGTTTTTGGTGATGCCCTTTGGGCTGTGCAATGTGCCGGCAACGTTTTCGGCGTTGATGAACCACATCTTTGTACCCTATCTGGATCGCTTCGTGGTCGTCTATATTGACGACATCCTGATCTATAGCGAGACGCTAGAGGAGCATGCCGAACACTTGGCGAAGGTGTTTGAGAAACTAAGGGAACACAAACTGTATGCTAAAGAGAGCAAATGTGACTTTGCTCAACAAGAGGTAAAGTTTCTCGGGCATGTGGTGGGCCAGGACGGGCTCAAGGTGGACCCGGAGAAGGTCCAAGCGATCCAGGAATGGGAACGACCATCGAATGTACATGAGTTGAGGGCGTTCCTAGGGCTATGCAACTACTATCGAAAGTTTATCAGACACTATTCGAGAGTAGCCCTGCCCTTAACGGACCAAACAGGAAAAGGGAAGATGGTATGGACAGCGGAATGCGAGGCGGCATTCGTCCACCTCAAAGGGAAGTTGAGGAAGGCTCCGGTGTTGGCATTACCAGACTTTGGTAAAGACTTTGAGGTAGACACGGATGCTTCGGACTTTGCGTTGGGCGTAGTTTTGAAGCAAGACAACCATCCAGTAGCGTTCTTCTCGAAGAAGCTGGACAAGGCTCAACGGAAGTGGCCTGCCCACGAGAAGGAATTGTTTGCGGTGGTCAAGGCGCTCAAGAAGTGGCGACACTACCTTGGGAGACACTTCAAGGTTTACACGGACAATGTGGCAACGAAACACTTCTTGTCACAGCCCGACCTAAGGGGAAAACAAGGTTGGTGGGCCAATGCTTTGGCCGAGTTTGATTGCGAGATCCTGTACAAGCCTGGGAAGAGCAACATCGTGGCAGATGCGCTAAGTCGAAAAGCGAGCTTGAAGTTGGCGATATCTAGCGCGACAGCAACCTTTTGGGACGATGTGCGGACCGCATACGAGAGTGATGGTCTAGCACAAGAAGTGTTGCTGAGGAATCTGGAGGCACGGGAAGCTCACCAGAGAGGTGAGCTGCCAACGAAAGAGAAAACGGGCTATGCGGAACGCAACGGACTCATATATTACAAGCAAACGAGGGTGTATGTTCCAGAAGGGGAACTAAGAAAAGTAGCCTTGGAAGAGTGTCATGACGGACCTCTCGCGGGACACGGCGGAGTGCCCAAGACGATGGGCTTACTCAAAAGGAAGTATCACTGGCCAGATATGGCTAAGGACGTCCAAGACTATGTAAAGACATATCCAACATGTCAGCAGGTCAAAGCCGTGACGAAGGCTAGTGGGGGCTTGTTGCAAAGCATCCCCATTCTAGATCGTCTGTGGAAATGTCTCACGATGGACTTCATCACGGGACTACCCCCAAGCGAGGGGTTCGATGCGATATTCGTGGTGGTGGACCGATTTTCAAAGATGGCACATTTCATACCCACCACAACGGATGTGGATGCGGAAGGTGTGGCGAAGCTGTTCTTCGAACAAGTGGTTCGAGTGCGGGGAAGGCCGGAAGAGATTATCTCAGATCGAGATAAGATCTTCACCAGTAGGTTTTGGAGGACACTCCTAGAACAGTATCGCACCAAGTTGAAATTCAGCACGGCCTATCACCCACAGACAGGTAATGGGTATTGAGTCAAGATTGATGGCACTAACACTTCTTGACAGACAGACAAACGGAAAGGGTGAATAGGCAGCTGGAGGATTATTTGCGATGCTATGTCTCGGGAGACCAGACCGACTGGGTAAGTCATTTGGGACTTGCGGAAATGTGTTATAACAACTCACCACATTCGAGCATCGGGGTGAGTCCATGGGAAGTCATCAATGGGCGAGCTATTGAAGGTCCTGTGGAACTCGGCGTGGCCGAGTATCATGGAGAGTTACCCGCAGTGGAGGCATTCATGGCGGAAAGACTCAACATTTGGAATCTAGTGAGGGATTCCTTGGAACGGGCTCAACAAAGGCAAACTAAGTACGCGAACCAAAAGTGTCGAGATGTGGAGTTCCAAGCTGGGGAGAAGGTGTGGCTGAACACCAAGAACCTCAGGCTACCAAGTGGGATCAGCCGGAAGTTGACCCAAAGGTAAAAATGCATGTATTCCTGTAAATGAATTGATCTTGAGTTCCTTAAGCAGGTTCGCGGGGCCTTACGAGATTGAGGCTCGAATCGGTAAAGTGGCTTACCGTCTCCGACTTCCTCGAGAGATGGGGAAGATGCATCCCGTGTTCCACGTGAACTTACTCAAGCCGTATTTTGAGGATCTGCTTCGCAAGGACCAAGTAAGACCTTTACCTGAGGTTATCCAAGGGGAGGAGGAATACGAAGTCGAGGCAATCCTCAATGCGCGCAAGAGCAAACGACAAGGACGCGAGGTGAGAGAGTTCCATGTGAAGTGGAAAGGATTTCCACACTGCGAAGCAACATGGGAACCGGAGGAGAACCTAGCGAACACGCGAGATCTAGTGGAGGAATTTCTGCATGGCAGAACTCTATGTACTTATGCAAAGTTCAATTAAAAGTATCAAATTGAGAAGTTGAGCAATGGCATATGTTGGGACCCGAAGGCGCGCCGAAGGTAAGCTAATTAGCATGGGTTAGCTAGGTCGACCAGGCGTAGGGAGCTACGCTCGACTCCCTGCGGGGATGTCGAAACCGTAGACGTATTCTACGGAGGTTGGGTTCGAGTCCCAACCCCCTAGTAAAGCAAGGCTGGGTTCAAGTCCCGACCCCATACTAGGGCGTGGTGAGGGGAGGAGTATAGGGACACCTATATTCCGTTGTCATGAGCTTTTGGCCGGGGAGGCTAACTTAGGCACACCGCTAAGTGGGGGGATGCCCCCGGAGACATGGTCAACAAGTCGTAGGATAAAAAAAAGAGACGTTCGATGTGGGCATCGAACTTCTTCTATGGGTGGTGGAGTTGTAAGGAACCAACTCGCCGAGGTGTCGTAGGCTAAGGGAACCCCGAAAGCATGACCAAAATGACAAAGAGTTCATCGGATGGGACCAAGTCAAAGATCGAGTCCAAGACCGACTCTAGGACCGAGTTCGAGATAGAGTCCGGAATCGAGTCCAAGACCGACTCGGGGACCGAGTTCGAGTCCGAGTTCGAGACCGAGTTCGAGACGGAGTCCGAGATCCGAAATCGGGTCCGAGACCGAGTCCGAAGTCGAGTCCGAGGTCGGGCCCGAGATCGGGTCCGAGATCGAGTCCGCGATCGAGTCCGAGACCGAATCCGAAGTCGGATCCGAAATCGGATCCGAGATCGAGCCAGAGACTAAGTCCAAATACTAATATGGGTCAAGGGGTGAAAGCCCAAAGCGTGCGTCCCCCAGGGGGGGGGGGCTGCAGGGGGTTCCAAAAGTATAGTAGGGATAGTGAGGTCCAGGAACCAGTTTTGAAGGGACTCTCCAGTTGGGCTTCCAAACCGACTTGAGGTTGGGACTGGGACTAAGGGGCCTTGGGTGGGAGTGAGCATGGACTTGGCTGGTGCCGGAGGGGCCATCCAAGGAAGTGCTCAAGAGTAGCTCCCACTCCCGAAAGGGAAACCGATTGCGGTGCTCCCGGCTCATGTGGAGTGGTGCCCCACTTGAGTACCATGCGGCTCATTGGTCCTCGCCCTTCCTAGGGGCTTGGGCCTTCCTTTGGGATGGAAGTGGGGGGCGAGAGGTACCCATACCGGGCCGTTAGGCCATGGTGTTTCGCCCCGGCGTCCCGAAGCAAATGTTGCACTCAAGACTTGGGATTTAGAGGGTCCCATGATCAAGTCTTGTGGTACCAAGGGATGTTAGGAACCTGGAAGCTTGGTGTGCTTGGCTGCTTGTGCTTGCGGGGAGTGTAGCCGAACCTTAAGTCCAGTCTAACCCGGGGAGGGGGATTGGGAGTGATTTGGGAATTCGTGGAAGGATGGCTAACACTCCGTTGCTCGTGCAGTGAGTAGCTGAAACCAAGTAGGAGCTGGTACCATAGGCGAGAACCTTGGCAAGGGAACTTAGCAAAAGCCAAGGCAGTGTTGGACGGATAGACGAGGTAAGCTGGCAAATTGGAAAGGAAAAATTTGTGGCTTACAACCTCATCGGTGCTTTGGCTACCTTGAACAAACTCTAATGTCCTTGGTTCACCCAGTTGCTGCATTATTAGTCCAGCTTGCCGAACTATGTTTGTAGCCACAAAATTATTTGAAGCATCTGTGTCAATAAAGATCTTAACAAAGCTACCTTCAAACTTCCCTCGGAGGGTTAGTAGATGTTGTGAACGACTCTCTAACAAAGTTGCTCGTGTAATGAGTAACTTTGAGTTAGGGACTGGATCACATACCTTAATTTAGATTTCACCCAACTTAATGGCCATATTAGCTTTGGCCTTATTTGGGTATAGACATTCCCTTAAAAAGTGTCTTGCTTCACCACAATTGAAGCATATGTTGTTTCCCATGCTACTAGTAGACTTGACCTTCTTATTGGTGGATTTGTTTTTTTTTGCTTGACTACCCCATGTACTTGCTCGTTGGCCACCGAATCTGCCTTTCCCGGACACTGGGGACTCATTCTTAAAGAAATTCTTCTTGAATTTCCTTTTGCCATATGTCCCTCTTGGTTTAGCCCCTTTGCTAAATGTGGATCCTGACCTCGTTGTGTTCCCCTTTTGCAAGTTATCATTGAAATGCACCTTGATAGTTGCATTCAACACTTCTATGAGACACAAAATCCCTAGGCCCCAAAAGTGGAGCCGAAAGGGTGCCACGTGGTGGTGGCCAAAGCGAAAGCCAAACGAGCGTAACACGTTTGAACTAAAAGGCTCCGACTTGAAAGGTTGAGAGTAGGAGTGGAACTCCCAATGGAGTGCTCAAGGAACGAGCATGAAGCGAGCAAAAAACGAGGCTCCAAAAAGGGACCCAAAAGGACCAACACATGACACGTGGAAGTGTCCGAGATGGAGTTTGAGATGGACCCGAGTTGGAGTCCGAGGTGGAGTCCGAGATGGAGTCCGAGATGGACCGAGTTGGAGTCCGAGATGGACGGAGATGGAGTCCGAGGTGGAGTCCGAGATAGAGTCCGAGATGGACCCGAGTTGGAGTCTGAGGTGGAGTCCGAGATGGAGTCCAAGATGGACCGAGATGGACCGAGACGGAGTCCGAGATGGAGTCCGAGGTGGACCAAGACGGAGTCCGAAATGGAGTCTGAGATGGATTCCGAGATGGACCGAGATGGACCCGAGATGGAGTCCGAGAAGGACCGAGACGGAGTCTGAGATGGAGTCCGAGATGGACCTGAGATGGAATCCGAGAAGGACCCGAGATGGAGTCCAAGGTCGAGACCGAGACTGGGACCGAGACCGAGACCGAGACTAAGACTGAGACCGAGACTAAGACTGAGACCGAGACCGAGACCGAGATCGGGATCGAGACCGAGTCCGAGGCCGAGGCTGAGTCTGAGTCCGAGTCCGAGTCCAAGTCTGAGTCCGAGTCCGAGTCCGAGACCGAGTCCGAGTCCGAGTTCGAGTCTGAGAGGGTGAAAGCCCAAAGCGTTCGTCTCCCAGACCCTGGGGGGTTTAGTGAGCTCCAAAAGTATAGTAAGGGGGAGGACTGCAGTGGAGCCAGTTTGGCCAGGAAAGGCCAGTTTGGCCTAGGAAGGCTATACCTAGTGTTGGGTGATGAGCTGCCCATTGGGAAGTCCAAGACTAAAGTGAACATAGACTGACAAGCAGGGTAGCTTGGTGAAGTGTTCAAGAGCCGGCTCTAGTTCCCCCGGGAGATCGACTGGCCGATGCTCCCAGTCCAAGTGTGGGTGGCACTACCTACTTGGATACCAGGCGTGGCTCAACGGGACCTCGCTCTAAGCCCATGGCTAGAGCACCCAAAGGCGGAAGGCGGGGAGAGTACCCACGAGGCTTGCGTAAGGCCACGGTGTTCCGAAATGTTGTCATGAAGGCCCAGACTGTGGAAAGGAAGAAGAGTAATCCTCTGGTGTAGTGACCAAAGATACAATCATGTGGTGAGGAAGTCCCAAAGGACCGTGGGACTTAGTGGTCAGGCTTGTGGGCTTTGATCCAGTGGCAGTGTTGGCGAACACAGCCATGGACAGAAAGGGACTTGGTGGGGACCGAAAAGGGGATATTGGGGAAGGCCATTCCCCATGTCTGTGGGCATCCTAAGGATGCTAAGGAGTGGATCTGAGATGATCACTCATGGATGGATGGCCCAGTCTTTGAGAGACAGGACTATGGTGTAGGTGGTGTTAGACCACTAGTGTGACCAAGGTGAATGGGCATGGCCTTAGTGTAACAGGCTGATGTGTCGGTGGTACCTTGGGGTGTCGGTCATGAGATCAGACACGTGGAGCACTTGGACCAAGTGCAAATGTTGAGTGGTAGAGATGCCATTCTTGGGGCTAGCAAGCCCAAGTCCAAAATAGGACTTATGGATTTTGTGAGTGAAACTCCTCCAAGTGGTCGGAGGTGTGGTTAAGTGACTAAAGTAAAATATAAAAATTTAGTTGCATACAATTTGGTATCAGAGCTGGTCCTTAGTCCGACTTTTATTGATGGCCAAACATATCACCACTTGTATTGGAGTTGGAAGGTCCTAGATATGGACCTATCCTCGAGGAGTAGCATGTCGAGAGGACATGGCTCTCCACTCAAATTCATGCGTGAACTTGTGCATGATGTAGTGGATGGAAGAGGGCTAGTAAGGGAACGACTTTGGGATCTTGGGAACAGTGTAAGGGTTTTCTTAGAGAGTTGAGGATGTGATCTAGATGAGCATTTGACTTAGCAAACTGGCTGATGTAGTTGTGGTAAACAACTACAGTTGGGATCACGGGAAAGATGCAAACTCTAAAACGATAATGGAGTCACAAGATTACCCTCATATAGTTGAGGCTAGTGCTCATGAATTTGAGACCAGAATTAATGACCATGGAAGGTCAAATATGGAAGAGGACACAAGTCCTTGAAATGGTAGCCAGGGCTACTTCTAATAAATGTTAGAACAACCCAAGGAGTTAGGGGTGTACTTAGAGGATGAGTTGGTATTCTCATCATATGGACAAGTGGTCCTAAGGGGCAAAAGGTTGCCCCAAGAGAACAAATCAAGTGTCGGAGTAACACTTGCAAAGATGGTCTTTGTAAGTAGGACATGAATACAAGAAATTGTATTCCAGTGAGTTGGCACCTCAAAAGTGGGACCTCATGGGTCATCGGATGACAAAGTCCAAAAAGCTGGAGGACTTAAATAGAGTCAAGGAATAATCCTGAAGGATTGATGGAAGCATTTGGACTGAGGTGTGTTGTACCCCACGAATGATGGGGGGGGATCATAGGATCCAAGGATGAGAACAGAGGGTATTTCATCAATGGCAGAATGTGCCATGCTCAAGTCTTGGGAAAGGTGTTCATAGAAAAAGCAACTTTGGTGCAGAGTTGTGTGCAAACACTATAGTGTAGTGCTAACAGATAGTTGGCATGAGAAACGACTGGGTTGGTTTTAGCAAAGACCTAGACACAAGTGCAAAGTGTCATAAAGGCAGACACATGGAGCCGATGGTGTGGAGACACCAAATGGGCCAAGGTGTGATGCCTTGAGGTTATGTTGATAGGTTCATGAGAACCCCTTGCCAAAGGAATCCCAATGGAAATGGGAATGGCATAGTCTATGCTGGAAGGCATGTGGTTGGAGTGTGGTGACCCAGATAATGATGGAGGTGTGAAAGCACTAAGCAATGAGTTGTAAGACTTGACAACTATGAAGCAATTAAGCAAAAGGTGCAAAATAATTCATAAACTAGTAGAAGGCAACTACCTAAGACTTTTTATTGGGATAAGGAAGTTCGATATACCCTTATAAGGGATAAATTATTTATGTTGCGACATAGTAAGTCAATGTCGAAAAAGGAATGCTCATTGTCAGAGAGGCTATCATTGGAACACCCAAACACTCTAGAACACCAGAAGGGGGTATTTGGTGTTATGGGGGCAATGGATAATGCCCAAGGGACAAAGTCCCTAGCGAATGAAGGATAGGAGGTGCTATCCAAATGTCTAAGGTTGTGGAGATAGAAGAAGTCCGTCTACCCAAATTGGACAAAGCCAAAGAGGGATTTTGGCAAAGCCAATGATGGCATATAAAAGGCCCATAAGTAGCAATGGTGATCCTAGTGTGTGGGATTACAAAGTGAGCAAACCCGGATTGAGGAACCACTCCCTAGGCTGTAGGGTAGGTTCATCCCCATAAATACTTGCCAAGGCATGGTAGAAAGTGCAAAGCTATCTTCCTAGTCTGAAGGAGAATAACTGAAGGAAATGTATGAGGCCAAAAGGCAAATAGTATAGGGATAAAACCGAACCATAGGAATTGACAGGCATGACCAAAAGTGGTTATGCAAGTTAGGAGTGGAGAATCAAGTGGGTGCTCAAACATGTTGTTATTAGAGATTGAGATGCCATAGAGAGTCTAAAGCATGAGATTGTCCATGTTAGACTATATGGTAATTGGAAAGCTTGCGAGAGGAGAGGTCTTAGCAAGCCAAGGAACAAAGTTCCTTGAACGTTCCCCTAGGTAGATAAGTACCTAAACAGCCAAGTGTAAATGGTTTATAGAACGCGCGAAATCAGAATGACACAACAAAAACGTCGTCTTGAAGCTTGCCATGAGGCGAGGCTATCGAGATTGGGGAAGTAGTTCCCAAGTGTTCAAAGAGAGGGCTTTGAACGAAAGTCAATGGTTAAGGACTTTCATGCTTATGCATGAACCATGTTACGGTGGCCAAATGACTTGCTAAGTGAGATTGGCAAGTCGGGGGGAACGAATACCCTAGTTAAAAGAGCTAACTTCAAAGGGGTGGCCTAGTGGGCCGAGCATGGAGGAGTCCATGCATGATCGCAGACATGTTAAGTGAGAGGACTTGGTAGTGCGAGGAACTAGGTTCCTAAGCTGTGATCTATAACCCGCTTTAAGTATAAGTTGGTGCACCGGCGTGTGGAGTCACGCCAGGCATCCTGTGCGATGCCATCCGTAGATGCATATACGGAGGTTGGGTTCAAGTCCCAACCCTCTAGTGCTTGGGTTCGAGTCCCAAATCACTAAGGCGTGGTGATGGTTTGGAATATGAGGACACTCATATTTTGGTGGTCATGGACTCTCAGTGAGGAGACTGGTTTGGGCATACCACCAAGCGAGGGATGCCTCGGAGTCGTGATGCACAGTTAGATTGCTTAGAGTGAAAGCTCGGCATATCTAATTTGAACACTTTGGTGCAAAGGGCACCAAGGACGTGGTGAATGAGATGGGGACACCCAGTCTCAGTTGCTATGGATCCTTGGCCGGAAAGGCTGGCTTGGGCGCACTTCCAAATGTGAGGGATGCCCCCGGGGTCATAGTCAACAACGTAGAGGGGTCTGGAAGACCTAGTTCCTATTGGTACACCTATTAAGGGGTCAAGATGAGATCACTAGGTGATCTTGTGGCTAAACAAGGATAAAGTCTTTGTTTGGGTTAAGGAATATGATTCCTAGTTTAAAGTGTTGATTTGAACTATTGATAATGGTTTGGCTTGGTGAAGGTAACTAAGTGGGAAGAACACCTAAGGGAAATGAGCTATGTCGATACTGTGGCATAGTAAGTCCGAGGAAGGTAGTCTCTATAAGAGATCCAAGGGAGGATTTCAAAAGTTGGGCTGTGGATAGAGCCCATAGTAGAAAATGTTAAAGAGACGTACTAGGGGTGAACACCCGCTGGACTTGGCAAAGCAAAGTGTTTGCTATGGAACTGAAACGAAACTTCGAAAATGGAGGTAGCAATCCTATGTTGCTGGGTGCAACAATCAAGGATAGGAGCAAAAGACTAGTGGCTAAGAAAAGAGCCATGGGAATCATGGGAAAGAATCCAAATGGCAAAGTTATGCTGAGAACACTAATATGTTGGGTGCTAACAGATTGTGAGAAAGGCAATGTTTCCCTAGAGTGGATTCCCAACTTCTCCAATTTGGCGAAAGTGGATGCTCCAAAGGGGGGAGCGCTAAGGTAGCCAAATAATAGGGCCGTGGGCAGCTCTAGCACCAATTATGATAACTGGAACTTAATGCCAAAGGTGGCACGATATCGGAGAGAGGATGATAGTACCCTCAAGTAAAGAACTTCTTAGGATAGGGAAGTGGAGTTGCACCATGTGCAACGTAAGGTGTCGGAGACACTTAGGAAATTGACTTTGAGAAGTCAAAATTAAAAGTTCCAAAGTGCAAAGGTTATGGCAATGGAATTTGAAACTACTCGAGAATGAGTAGTGGAATTAAGTTAGAGAGGGTGTTTCTAATGTGTTTAGCGAGAACTGAACCAATAAAAGGGAGCAAACGACCCCAGGTGGTTGAGTAAGTCTCTAAGTTGGAGAGACTAAGCTCCTTAGAGGATGGATAAGGCCTAGTGAGCCTTTAGTGTTAAACCATTGACAAACTTTGGCTGGGTGCCAAGGATGGAAATGCTAATACAAGCATGTGTTATTATATAAAAGGGGTTTTACTGTTCGATGAGGACATCGAACTTCGTCTATGGGTGGTGGAGTTGTGAGACACAAAATCCCTAGGCCCCAAAAGTGGAGCCGAAAGGGTGCCACGTGGTGGTGGCCAAAACGAAAGCCAAACGAGCGTAACACGTTTGGACTAAAAGGCTCCAACTTGAAAGGTTGAGAGCAGGAGTGGAACTCCCAACGGAGTGCTCAAGGAACGAGCATGAAGTGAGCAAAAAACGAGGCTCCAAAAAGGGACCCAAAAGGACCAACACATGACACGTGGAAGTGTCCGAGATAGAGTCCGAGATGGACCCGAGTTGGAGTCCGAGGTGGAGTCCGAGATGGAGTCCGAGATGGACTGAGTTGGAGTCTGACGTGGAGTCCGAGATGGAGTCCGAGATGGACCAAGATGGAGTCCGAGGTGGAGTCCGAGATGGAGTCCGAGGTGGAGTCCGAGATGGAGTCCGAGATGGACCCGAGTTGGAGTCCGAGGTGGAGTCCGAGATGGAGTCCAAGATGAACCGAGATGGACCGAGACGGAGTCCGAGATGGAGTCCGAGGTGGACCAAGACGGAGTCCAAAATGGAGTCCGAGATGGATTCCGAGATGAAGTTTGAGATGGACTAAGGTGGAGTTCATGATGGACCTGAGATGGAGTCCGAGAAGGACCGAAACGGAGTCCGAGATGGAGTCCGAGATGGACCCGAGATGGAATCTGAGATGGAGTCTGAGAAGGACCTGAGATGGAGTCCGAGGTCGAGACCGAGACTGGGATCGAGACCGAGACTGAGACCAAGACCGAGATCGAGACTGAGATCCAAACCAAGACCGAGATCGGGATCGAGACTGAGACCGAGGCCAAGGCTGAGTCCGAGTCCGAGTCCGAGTCCAAGTCCGAGTCCGAGTCCGAGACCGAGTCCGAGTCCGAGTTCGAGTCTGAGAGGGTGAAAGCCCAAAGCGTTCGTCTCCCAGACCCTGGGGGGTTTGGTGAGCTCCAAAAGTATAGTAAGGGGGAGGACTGCAGTGGAGCCAGTTTGGCCAGGAAAGGCCAGTTTGGTTTAAATCCCAAACCTTGGGTGCAACACTTACTTCAGAACACTGAGGGGAAACATCAGGGCCTAATATCCTAGTATAAGTACCCCTACTCCCCCACTTCCATCCCAAAGGGAAGGCCCAAGCCCCTAGGAAGGGCAAAGACTAATGAGCCATAAGGTATTTAAGTGGGGCACCACTCCATATGAGCCGAAAGCACCGTAGTTGGTTTCCCTTCTGAGAGTGGGAGCTGCTCTTAAGCACTTCCTTGGGTGGCCCCTTCGGCACCACCCGAGTTTATACTCACTCCTACCCAAGGTCCCTCAACCTTAAGTCAGTTTAAAAGCACCACTGGAGAGTTCCTTCAAAACTGGTTCCTAAACCTCACTATCCCTATTATACTTTTGGGGGATGGTCCAAAGTTGAGTTGAGCTCACGAGTTGAGCTCAATTCAGCTCAAGTCAATGTTAGTCAACATAGTCAACCATAAGTCTTATAAGGAAATATTAAGTCAGAAAAATGTTATTCTTTGGTGAACTTGAAATTTATGAATTTAAGTATCAATGGTTTAGAGAGATTTCTATTTTTTGAATCTTTCTAATGCAATTTATACAATTTCTAGAATTAGAAGTTTGTTTGAACCCATAGAAATTTTTGGGCTTTATTGGTCCCAAATAAAATGGGAATATTGAAGTTCGAATGAACCTAAAATTTCTATTGTACATTTCAACATTTTAACATTTCAACAATTGACCAAAAATATATAAATAATTTGAAACATTGATTCACTCGTTCATTCTTTATGGTTTACAGAGATGGGAAGCAAGGAAGACAAAAAATCTGTAAGTAGTTCTAGCATACAAAAATGTGAAAATGTTAATTTTGTTTCACTACCACAATCTCCATATTACACGCCTGGTCCTTATTACCCATCTGGGAATGTGGAGACCACTGTCACTATTGATAAAAATGCTCTTGTTACTTCCGAAACAACAATCCAGAGCAAGAGAAAAGAAGAAATGGACAGCACAGCGGAAAGCACTAATAAATCCACTCTATAAACCTTTCAATGGCTTTTGTAATCCACTAAAATATTATAAAAAAATGTAAGTTTTTTATATATATCTTATTCCTTTTGATATGTTTTGTCTTTGCAAAGATATATGATGTGGACAAATCAAAGAATTAAATCTATATATGATTTTGGGATTGAAAGGTAATCTTGCAAAAAGCATACTCGCGTGCCTCTGTATATTCGTTATTAATATATATGGCAGGCCAACTATATAAAATAAGGCTACATATTAATTATATGCTAGTTTTTAGCTTCTGAAACCCTATAGCCACTTGTCTTACATAGTAGGTTGTAATTACTAAGACTGACAATTATCATTCAATATAGTGTCATGTCATAATAAAACATCATTCCCGAGATTGAAATATAATATATTAATGAGAGAATTCTTATTGCTAGGAAGTTTAATTCTTCTTGTGTGTTGCAATGGTTAGGAAGAAGTTTACTTTTGGTCCCAAAGGCCTCTCATATGAATTTCCACCTCCATCTTCAATCTCAACCAATAATCCACCTTCACCTTTATGCAACAATCCTCTTTTTCATTTTGAGGGCTATTGTGAGGCTCTTCTATTTGCGACCTCGAGTGCAACTGAACAAGAACTCCTTTCTTATGATATTGTTAAAAAAGTTGGATTGCCTCCAATGCTTCAAGAGCGATGTCAATATTTTCTTCAAGATCTTGCTCCAGATATGGCAGGGGAGCTTAATATAGATACATATTATCTTTAGTATCCTATATGCAACTTTTATTTAAACAAGACAAATGGTTGCATGGGTTTGGTAAATTTTATTGATCATTGTCGCAAATGCCCAAGAGCGGGTTTGGAAGGTGTGCATGCGTGGATGTATAAGAAAATCAAGAAAGATTTAAAAACACACAGCGATTATGATTTCATGGTGGAGAACAATATTCCATTGGTGAACACTGCATCAGTAAGTGTTGAATATAGGATATTTAGGCCACCCTTTAATGTAATGTGAAAATCATGCATAATTTTTTCAAAAGGTTAATTCTTTATGAGTAAAGTGGAGAATCTTATATTTTCGAGAATGATATTATTCTAGCATGTATAAAGATATTATTATATATACAAGTGGTTCTGACACTGTTATAATTTTGAAGTCCCATTTTTGAGACTGACAATTTAAACTTTCAAAAACCCCTAAATCTTTTCTTAATATAAATACCAATAAAGCTAGTAGAAAGCAAGAGTAAATCACCACTCAAAGTTTTTTAGCAAAGTTGAAGATATTATGTTTAGATACTAAACATTGATGGCTAGGGAAAATGCTTTCAACATTGAAATTTCAATTTGTTTATTTCAAAACAAATATCAATAATCTTCGAAAAAATTTACAAATAAACATTGATGCTTTCAACATTGAAATTTCAATTTGTTTAAAGTGTAGGAATGGCTAGGGAAAATGCTATTGCTACTTGCACTTGGCCCTCATGCATTTCATATGAGTCTCCACCTCTGTTTCCAACTTCTACCAACATTCCACCCTTCCCTCCATACATCAATCGTTGTGAGGCTTTTTCTTTTGTAGCCCCAAGTGTGACTGAACAAAAGATCCCTCTTCCAGATAATGTTCAAGATGTTGTTACTAAAGATGGATTGCCTCATGTGCTTCAAAAGCGATGCCAGATGTTTTTTCAAGATCTTGCTCCCGATATGGTTGAAACTTTTGAAAGAATGAACACATATTATCTCCAGTGTCCCATCTGCTACTTTTATTTAGATAAAACAGAAGGTTGTATAGGTCTAGAAACTTTTCTAGAACACTGTCACAACTGCCCAAGAAATGGTGTGGAAGGTGTGCATAAATGGATGTATAAGAAAATCAAGAAAGAGTTAAGAACACACAATCATTATCATTTCATGGTGAGGAACAATATTCCGTTAGTAAATCCTACATCCACAAGTGCTGAATATGGTATTTTTAGGCCATCCTACTGAAAATTCCAGCCACTAATAATTCTTACACTATGATATTATTCATCCCCCCCCCCCCCCCCCCCTCTTGCCTTCTTTTTATTAACAAAATTGTATTACCTATAGATAATAAACTGATAATACTAGTAATTATGAAATTTGACAGACTAACACTGTAACTTTGTCATCTCTGACACTGACACTATCTCTGTCACTGACATTGTCTCTGTCACTGACACTATCACTGCCGCTATTTGCTGCACTGACATTATCAGTGTCACAATCATTATCACATTGACATGTGACACATCTTTCTCATTGCAAGTGGATGCATTCAATTGTCTTTTAATGTATCATTAATAAATAGATTTTTCATACCACTCCTCAATTTACACATTGCATATGATGTGCCATGCATACCTAGGAAGACTTCTAGAAAACTAAATATATATTATTTATAAGTTTTTAAAACATCATAAATTACCTTCTAGAAGCAACTGATAGAGAAGGACGAAAACCTCGAAGACGGCGTTTGAAGAACTCATATTCTTCAATCGCAAACACCAATCTACCAGAGTCACGTGCTGCTTCGACCATCAAACCACTACCTGCTGTGCAATCAATGACAACACCCCTAGTTGGGCAATAAAGCTCAAGTAGGACATGCATCGCCAATGGAAATCGGAACCGCTACCCAGACAATGTGTTGCGGATGTCGTCGTCTATGAGATTTGGTATGATGTCAGTAAAGCTATCATACCCTGGCAAAACCCTTGTAGCACGCTCACTATCACGAAAACCGTCATTTTCTTTTCTGCAGAACACATGGTAGGTCCACATCATAACCTGAATAATAAAACTTTAGAGACAACCAAAACAGAAAATGATTTCTTACCTTCTCTGGCATGCCTAGAACACCTTTGGTCTCGACCCCAACACTATCCATGATGCATCCAGAAGAGAACCTCTTGAAGTTGACTCGAGTTGCATACCTCATAAGGCAGGACATCCAATGGGGGTCATTCGGGAGAATGAAGGCTACTTGACCAGTTGTGTGAAGGAGAATTGCTGCCAAAAGGAATGCATCCTTCAAGTGGTCTTTAGTCAGGTTATTCTAGCTTAGGACATCACCATTAGCGTTTGGAAGACCATCTGGCATATCAAAGAGCATGAAGTTTGTGCTCTTGAGCGGTTGCCTATGGATCTTCTGACAAAAGCGCTCCCACTTTTGCCGGATAGCCATATTCTCAGCATCTTCCTCAAAAGATGCCATCAATGAACTATAAGAGCCAATAAAGATCCTAACTTCACCACGGAATGCCACTAGAGATACAGGGCGAATCTAGGGGGAGAAGACAAAGATAAGATGTGAACTTAAGAAAAATTTACATACCGTCATGTGGCGTGTGGTAGATGTAAATTCCTCCAAGTCCTCTTCTCGAGCATCAAGACGAGCTGGAATGAAGTTACTCCCGACAGTTTTTGCTGCAACCATTTTGAGGAACTAAGAAAAAGAGAGAATTAAAAGAAATATACCTCGAGAAGTTCCTCGGTTACGGGGACGTCTTGGACGATCATCATCACTGTTGACTAATTCCTCCAGATGTGGATTTGCACACTTTCGTCGAGGTAGAACTTCTTGGACGTTTTGGTTCTCTTGCTCGACTTCGTCTCAAAGAATCTCGTTCTCGCCGCCATCTTCACTCTGCTCGCCATTGGCACCAATAGGGTCGACATTCTCTTCGTCATCATTGTTGCTTCTTGCAGCCTCATGGTGGGTTGGTTCATAATCTGGCATCTCCAATTCCCAAGGACAAGCACGCTTTATTGCTGCTGGAAACTTCATTGTTGTCGGGTACATGCCTCCATCTCTCACACCATGCCTCAGGAGGCGTGTGCATACCGGTGTTTCGAGAGGAACGCCTCTATATTGGAGATACCTATAATAGAATATAAACAATTGAGTATAGTTGAGAAATTGTATGTTACCTGAAAGCCGCTCAATGTATGAAGTAAGGTTGGGCAAGTTGTTTATCAAATGGAGTCGTGCTTGTGGCCTTCTTTGGCAGCCAGTCCTCTCCGAGTTTTGTAAGCTCAATGGTGACGAAGTCCTTAAATGGAAGTTGCTCAGGATCATCCCCTATGAAAGGCGCTAGAAACATCTCCTCTTCATATACAGTTTGTGAAATGTAGACGGTCCTCCTCATCACAGTCTCCATCATACTGTCCAAACCTTTTTCTCCTTCCCTAAGTCTACTATTGAGGTCATTCAGAATGTGTATCTGTTCCTCATATGTAAGCTTTGACTTTGAGATGTTGTAAATAATCTCATCTGGAGTCTTGCCCACTAAAAAATAACTTTTGTGAGAACCTTCATGTAAACACAAACAATACTTACTTTCATGACAAGCAATCTCTATTATAATATCAAACCACTCCTTTGGGCGTCGAGGGTCAGCCACACTAAGTAATTTTTTTACCTTTGTCTTCTTTGTGTTGTTGATTTTTTTGTCAATTGCAGCTAAATGCTCTGAGAGTTCTTGATCATTTTTAGCTCGATGCGACTGTGCATATGCATCTTGCTTAACCTTCACCAATGGCTGAAAACAACACAAACATTCTATGATAAAAAGTATACTTGAAAGAACATACCTTACTCCACACAACTGTCATAAAAGCCATTGGATTCTTGTACCATCTATTGGCATCCTGACGACCTCGTTGATGCCGAATAAGTGATGTTAAATCATCACCATAGTGGCTGCAGACTGCATCCTCGTCGAGATTGGCAAGAAACTGGATCTGCTCGATATCATGTACTAGGCTTTGTTTCTGCACTGCAAACTGTCCCAGCCTGCAAAATAAAAATTGTTAAAAGTGATTGAAGAGGGAGAGGTACTTACGCATTAATTTTGTGGCAAGCTATCACAAGCCTTGCCACATCTAGAGATCCTCTCACGTGTACATGTCCAACCGGAACATTGATGTGATAGACAGGATCGTCTCGGAAGCATTCTCGAATGCACTTCATCCACGCGCACCAGCGATGATTTCCGTCGATAATGTAGAACATTTTCCCCACAAATTGTTAAGTCTTAGGATGGCTCATAAGCTTGATGTCAAATTTGCGGGACTTCATTTTCCAAATGTCATCCCAATCCCTCTCGATTTCCGGTGACACCGAGAGGGTATTTGTCATTCCTGGCTTGAAGACTGAAACAAGGAACATACCTATGTTTGTCCCAAGGCCATTCTGTTTGTACAGACTATAGATGTCCATGTTGACGAAGTGCGTTGAAGCAGACCGAACGATGCTTGTTTGAGTGAATCGACATAGTGGGATTTCTCGGATCATATGCCCCGGGCCTTCCCACTTGAGAGACTCTAGAGTCGTGTGAATGGCCTTCTCTTTAGTTCTCAAAACTGTCTCTTGGAAGCGCTTGTTGACAATGTGTTCAGGTAGCTCCACTTCTCTTTCAGCTTCAGCTACACCTCCAGTAGCACCATTATCAGATCTAGCCCCTGACTCTGGCCCAACACCGGCATCAAGCGCACTTAGGCACTGCTCCGTTTCTGCCATATTTTGTGAATATGTTAAGAGTAGTGGCATTTGTGGTTGTGGCAGCAATGGTAGTGATGACAATGGTTGCATTGGTGGTGGTGATGATAGTGGCAGTGGTGGTGGTAATAGTAGTGATGACGGTGGTGGTAGTAATGGTCATGATGGTAATGGTGGTGATGACGGTGGTGGTAATGGTGGTGATGAAGGTAAAGGTGGCAGTGGTGGTAATGGTGGTGAAGGTGGTGGCGGTGGTAATGGTGGTGGTGGCATCTATGGTGGTGGTGGGGGTGCATGTGGACTGGAGCTATCTGGTTGGGAAGAGGGTAGAGTTGTTGCTGTGGAAATCTCTATCTGAAGGTCAACTTGATTGTCGTCTTGGATCTCATCTTCCTCATGTCTTCTCTTTGATCCAACATCCCTCTCCTTTTGTAGTTGCTTCCGTTTCTAAAAATTAAAAAAAAAACATTATAAATTATAAATGCATAAGAAGAGGGGAACAGGGTGTGGGCTCGGTGCAGGCGCCGGTTCGCCGGCGAATTGGGACGCCCTCAAGCACCTTGGCCGGCCCGCGCCAAGGCCAACTGCCCGAGAACCTTGCCTTGGCGCTTGGACTTGGCTGGCTCGCGCCAAATGCCCAGCGTGGGCATTTGGCACAAGCACTTGGCGCTTTTGCCGGCCAAGCACCTTGGCCGGCCTGCGCGGACTTGGCGTGGGCAGTTTGCTCTGGGACAGGTTTGCTCTGGCCCAGGTGGAGTGCCCAGCCAAATGCCCGGCCTGGGCACTTGGCAGCAGCGGTGGCCCTAGGCAGCGCAGCGCTGGCGTGGCATAGCGTGGCGTGGGCGATGCTGGGCAGCGGCGGAACGGCAGCGGCGGTGCTGGGCAGTGGCGGACCTAGGCAGCGCTGCGCTGGGCGTGGCATGGCAGTGGGCGGCGCTTGGCAGCCCTGGGCAGTGGCGGTGCTGAGTGTGGCGTGGTGTGGGCGCGGTAGTGCTGGGTGTGGCGGCGCTGGGCGTGGCATGGGCACGGGGGCGCTGGGCGGGGAGGAGAGGGAGTGGAGGAGAGGGAGTGGAGGAGGAGAAAAAACTTACTCTTGGCGGCATTCTGTTCCCGCAGTCACTCCTAATCTCCCGCTCTACTTTCTGTAAAACCCTAACGCCGGCAGCTGCCCTAACCCTAACCTAACTTTCATCACAGCCGTTCATCGTGGATGCAGTAAATCTTCACTGTACAATAAATAATAAATCTAGCACTATACAATTTCTATTCCGCCCTAGATTTGATCACGTGACAAAGTCCTTTTGAATTGTAATTTAATAATGGAGGTGTGCTCTAATATGACTATGTCATAATGTGAAATAATGTCACAGACACATGTGTTGAATTGATCACAGTACGAAATTGTTAGAAAATATAAGATTATTAAATCATAAGGTGTTATTTCCAAAGCAATGTATATAGATAATTTACTATAGGTGATAGATGGTAGTACAAAGATGGAATATATTTAAATGAGTTCAGAAGAATGTGATGATTTCTAGCTTTAATGAAGTACTGAAAATATGTACAATATTTAATTTATTTGGCAACAATTGGTTGATGGTAGATCCTAGAATAAAATCATTCCTATCTTTCATATTATGGCACATGCTTGAGGTGATATTTCTTTCCGTTCTACCAAAAGTTAGTGCATATAATAAATTTGAGTATGTTTTTTATTTCAATGTATATAGACTTTTAATATTGTACAACATAGTCCTATATACTTCATACAAAATTTATTATAACAACATTATTCGATGTTAGATCCTAGAATAAAATCCCCCTAGTATCTTTTCACATAATGGCATAGCACATGTGAGGTGACATTTCGTTATAAAAGTTCAGAGTTCCAAAACTTAAAGGCAACAAAATGGAGGGCTTCCTTTTGCATTACCAAGATCACCCACCGCTTTCTTTCTCCCAAAGTCTTATTTCAGAAAGTTTTCTTTGCCGACGTTTCGATCTTTCTCTCAGTTCTATTTCATTGGAAGCTGTGATTCGCAACAACATTGGTGTAGTTGAACGATCGGAGTTTCTTCTTTCGGGTGTAGGTGAAGGTGGACAACATTGGGATTTGCAACATTCCAAGTCGAAAGAGATTCGAGTTTTTGGATCTCCAATCAAAGTGTGAGGCTGTGATCCTGCTAAAGTGAATGTGAAGCAAGAGTCGGTCATCATCATTTCTTCCTCTTCTAGTTCTAGTGGAGATGTTAGTCCAGTGCAAGCCAAGAATTTCCAAACTCCAACTTCACTGATATTCCAAGCTGTTTGCAATGCTTTCCAGTTTTCCCGCCTCTCTATCAATGTTCGTTCCTTTCTGCATAGGCCTGTTAGCGAGCTCCCATCTACATACAATAGCAATATCTTCTTTGAACTACCACCTCTTGTCAGCTCAAAACGAAAAGGGATGGAGACGAAGCAGGATGTCCACAACTGGTGCAAGATCAAGACCACACATTTCCAGCATTTCAAAGGCACAGTGTCCATGGTTCATTGTGGTGGGTATTTGGATTGTGTGAATAAAGCATGCAATTAAGAGTGCGGTAAAAACTCCATATTTTTTGAAGGATCTGCAACCAATCCTCCCCTCCGTGACATTATTGGTGTTGGATTCAAGTGTCGGTTTTGCAAGAATGCTCCATTGTGTCGTGCCATCTACAGGGCCAAGATGTACTATTTTCTTCTACGGGATGGAAAGGTTGGTAGAGCTGCAGTACATATTGGCACGCACACACATCCAATGCAGGAAGGAATACAAAAAAGTTCAATCAACCATTTCAAAGATGCAGTGCAGATAGAGACTGTGAGAAACTCATCTGCAACTCCGAAGCATGTTCAAAAGACAGTGCTCAAGGATTTTATCGTAAATACTTTACTTGATCCGGACTACAAGAATACTCAACTGGATGAGGCTAACTTGCGGGAGTTACTACGACATATGCAACCTGCAACTAGCCTCAGGAGGTATGAAAATATTATTACATACTTTTCAATAATATCTCTCTTACATTTTGTTTTATTTAGGATAAAGTTTTGGATGTGTGAATCTCGAGAGGGGAAACTCCAATAAAAAATCGACTCAATCCTTGAACTAAAACGGACTTGTCCCTATGAGTTTATCCATGGGAGTTTATTTCTAGATCAAGTCGTTAGTGAGCAAGAGTGCCCCTTCGTTTTCAAAATGTCTACCATGGGCCCTGCCTCTGGTGTGGATCTTGTTTCCCGAATGGATATGTCTGGGTCGAGTGACCTTGCTAATGCATGGGTACATTTTGACCATATGGAGCGGGTGGCGGGTTGGACAACCATGGGAGCTCATGTGTATGATCCGAGTTAATTTTTTTTCTCATTATCTTAAAATGGTTTTAAACATTGCACTTTTCACAGGCTACGTTGTAACTTGACAATTGCAATGGCAGAGTTTAAAGTACAAGACCAAATGGCTCAAGAAATATTTTGGAAGTCCCTCTCCGACATTGTATTGAAGCGGACTGGTAAGCCTGCCAACTTTCGCGGTTTCATGGCAGATGGGGTTGGGGCTAATTGGAATGGTGTCCGGGCAGTCTTTGGGAATGGTCTACCCCTAGAAGGTCGTGAGAGGACTTGTGAGTTCCATTGGGCTCAGAGCCTAAACCAACACTGCCACCTTATCAAGCCAGATTTCCAATTAGCATTTAAGGAGTTGTGCAAACAATGGCAGGCTGCACCTTCTGAAGAAGAGCATGAGGCAAAAGCAAACGAGATCCAAATGTGGTGGCATGAAGATGGCCATACTGACGTAAGTTGTCTACCACAACTTGAGTCGTGGTTGGGGTGGTGGGAAGTTAGAATATTCCAATGGGGACATCACTTTTTTCAGGTTGGTTTTTCTTTTTTTCCTCTCTTTTTTTTGCTTTTTAATATCATCTTTTTATAAAGATCAACCACTTGAGGATCTTGCATACACCCTAATTGTGAATCTCTTAGAGAGTAAACATTAGAGCTGGCGTTCCTCTGAGGTAGGGAAAGGGAAGATGAGTCTATATGAAACATGTCTATCAGATTTGATATGCGCTGTAGAGCAGTCTTCAAAAGCCTTGGCATTTGAGGAAGGAAGATACATGGGAACAGGACCTTCGGTTGAGATGTTACACGATCGGATGAAGAAGAAAGTGACTCCACCAGCACGAACAATGGCAATTGCAGTGGAGGAAGTGGTCCGCGGCACATCTATAGAGTACACTCCTCGGGCTTCTGTTGGTGATATGAAGACCGTCCGCTCAAAGCGTCGATTTTCCTTTGCTAGTGAAGATGTTGGCACGGATCTTGGAGCAAAAAGCTCTCACAGGCCTGATGTTGAGTATCATTCTGCTCCAAGACATCGCCCCAGAACCGAACCACCTCAAGTGGCTGATGAAGAAAGTGCATCACAGCAGGTTGAAATTGCTTATCATAGTGTGGAGCCGAAGCAATAGGCAATCCGTCGAGTGCCAGCGAAATCAAATGTAAGGTGTGTGGGGATGCTTCCAAGGGGCAAGTGTTGGGCTTGGATCCATGGTGATAAGTCTGCTTCTGTTCCAGCCCCATGTTTCCATGGGGAACAAAAGCAAGCAGGATTTTCAAGATGGTGTTGGTTATATTGCTGCAACTCTGATGTCAACTATACAAAGCGGCTTGAAGACACTATAGTGACAAAACCTGATGCAGTACCTAAAGAATGGCCGGTTGCTAATGGGGTTGTGCTCACCTCAGATGAGATTGAAAACCTTGAGAAATCTGGTTTCAATCTTGAGAGGAGAGTTGGAGATATGAGTGATAGAACCAGAACTATTCCTACAAAGATGCACAGGAGGCCAGCACGAAAAGGTAAGGCAGTTAAATTTATTGGTACCGTCTCCAAGCAAAAGCAAGGTAAAATAAACTTGGCTCAAACACTTGAGTGTGAGATTCTCTCCACGAAGTACATCACTGCGCTCGCAAAGGAATACACAGTCAAAACAGAAGGTGAAGAGTACACAATTGCCATTCAAGACTTTTCTTCTTGCACATGTTCAGACTTTACGAAGCGCGAAGAACATGGGAAGGCATATGCTCCTTGCAAGCATATGTACTACATCTTCATCAACATTTTGCACCAGGATCCTAAAGTGGATATTCATATACACCAAGCAAGCCTTACTATTGCCGAGTTGCAGAAAACTTTTGGAGCTAATTAGATTTTCTAGCACTATCGATGTTTATTCTCTATCAATAATATAAACTTATATAATTAATAAAAATATTTTATTATTTCACTTTTCATTTCATATACTTGTGAGGTTCTTTTCGCAATACTGCCCATAGTATTTGTGAGTCTCCATTTTTGTCTTTACCTTCTCAAAAAATATTTCGTGATAGTCTTTTGGGTGTATGATGTTATAATGTATTGTGAGAGCATATGTACCATCACAGTTGTTTTTTTTTCCTTTCAAATGGTTATATGGCCTTATATAGAATCTTAATTCAAATTTAATAATTTTAAAATTCTGACAAACTTGACATTTACTAGCTAGAAAGCACAGAGTACAAATTTAAAGAAGTGACAAGAATACTCTTTTTGCAAACATTTTATTTTATATTCTAACAAACGTCTCTATTATTGCATGTAGTAAATATTTAAATTATTAGAACAAGAAGTGTCCTTTAGAACATTTTTATCTATATAATATATAGAGAGTTATGAAATTATTAAGTTCGCCATAACTTTAAAATTTTAAAGTTTATAATGTTTGTACTAAATTACAATTGAAAATTGAGCTCAACTCGTGAGCTCAACTCTTCAGCTCGTGAGCTCAAATATGGTCCACACTCTACTTTTGGAACCCCCTGCAGCCCCCTCCCCTAGGAGACACATGCTTTGGGCTTTCACCCCATGACCTATATTAGTATTCGGACTCGGTCTCGGACTCAATCTCGGACCCAACTTCAGACTCTGTCTTGGACTCGATCTTGGACTCGGTCTCAAACTCAGTCTTGGACTCGGTCTTAAACTTGGTCTCAGACTTGGTCTTGAACTTGGTCTTGGAGTCGGTTTCGAACTCGATCTCAGACTTGGTCTTGAACTCGGTTTTAGAGTTGGTTTTAGCCTTCAGCACCTTAGAGAGTTGGTTTCTTACAATGAACTTTCAGCATTTGAATTGAAATGATTATTTAGCATTTTTTCAGTATGCATATGTCACAAGGGTGTAGAGTTTTGTTAGTGTTTCACCATATAAACTTTTATATAATTATGATCCAATATTACCAATGGAGCTAGGTTTACTTTTCTGATTACCACAAGTTGCCGATGCTAGGTCATAGGATCAATACTTGATGATCATACTTTCACTTATCCGAGCAAAATTTGCCAAACACCTATTCCATGTAGAAGTGGGACATCAATGGTGTTATAACTCCCATATCATCCACCTTTAAAGTACAAAGTGGATGATTTTATATTAGTCTGTTTTCCCCATTTCATGATATATGGTTTATCTAAGGGGCTCTTTATTCAATGGAAAGGATTGTATTAGGTGTTGTAGCAAATTGGATAGCAAGTTTATGAAATTCGGCATGACATTTAGCAAACCGATATTCTAGAAATTATGCATGTGCAACAGATAAAACACTCTATATAACAAAATCAAAAATAATTGGCACCACCTACAAATTCACCGATGCTTCCTCTTGATATTCTTCTACATCCCCACCCATCTACAAAAGAACCTTGATGGTCTTTCATCATTTCCAGAGGAGGGGAGGACATGAGGTCCAAGTGTACAATTATGATGCCATATGTTAATATTAACATAGTGGTATTGTGGTAATTGTTGAACTGGTTTCAATTTGGACTACTCATTCTTGTATATAAATTAGGGTTTTTGGGCTAATTGATTGTATTCCCTTTCCATTTCCTATGCACTCACAAATTGTAATTATATATTTTGCATTATATTTATTTGCAATTAAATATGTTGTAATATAAAACTATGATTTATTAATTTGTTTCACTGACCGAAACACTAATACTCTAGCTTCTTGTTGCAATTTAAACATTTATTTATAGTATCAGATGACAAAGAAGCATGGAAATTCTTCATTATTTATTGTCTTTATTAGATCTTGTTTCAAGCAATGACTGACTGAAGGGGAACTGAAGTGCTTGTCTTCCTAGCACTAGTTGTTCTCAAGCGCACAAGAGGAATTTGTACCGTGGTCACCAGTCGGTCTTGCTCATGATTAACACATTGCTTCTCACTCTCCAGCCAGCACCTTCCAATGCTTATGCTACTTGCTACTTTGTTACGCATTGCTTTGCAAAAGTATTGCTGCACTGGCATGGCTGCAGAGAAACAGTTCTAGGGTACTGCAACTTTGAAACAGCTGCTTTTAGTGCTGTTGTAGTAGTGGCGATGATTTTGCAATTGTAATTGTTCGTGGTGGTGTTCCAGGCCAAGAAGCAAGCAAGTGAGACGATCCATTTTGGCTCGGTTGATCACTACCCCGTCGAAGAAGCTGAAGCCAGTTGTTTTGCTCCTTTCTTGCAATTGGAAAAGGTTTATGGAGGAGTCTTATAGAAGAATGTACTCTGACTATAGCTTGGAGTAAATATTAGCTAGCTGCACAAATGCAGCTCCATGCTTTGGATTCTGGCCAACAACAAACCTAGTTGCATCAATGGCTTGCTTGAGCTCGTTCTTCCCGGGCCTCATGCAACTCCTTAGAAAACAGATCCATTCATACTCATCAGGCACAAAAGGCATGTTTGTAATGAGGTCCTCACCATCTAAGAGTCTCCCAGACCTGCAAAGAACATCGATCAAGCAACAGTAGTGCTGCTTTGTAGCAGCAACCTTATAGTCTTGTCTCATGGACACGAAGCAATTCTTGGCGCTTGAAACATTCCCATCGTGTGCGCAAGCGAGCAAGAAGGCCACGAAACAAGTCGAATCCGGAACCTCCACCACCCTCATCAGATCAAACACATCAAACGCCTCCCTGGAATGCCCGTTCCGGGCATAAGTGGAGAGCATAGCCGCCCAAGACATGGTGTTCCTCTTGGGCATTGTGTCGAAGACATGCCTGGCTTTAGAGATGTTTCCATTTTGCGCGTATGCAGATAATAGCGCGTTCCATGACACTTGATCTTGCTCGGGCAAGGAATCAAACATCACCTTGGCCTCTTCCACATGCCCGTTTTGGGCATACGCTCCCAGCATGGCGGTCCAAAGCACGAGATCCAGCCGTTGGATCTGATCAAACATACATTTCGCCTCTTCCAGGTTTCCCCGCAGGGAAAACGCGGCAATCAGGGCCGTCCACGAGACGTGATTCTGGGACGGAATCGTGTCGAAGATCTCCCGAGCGGAGGCCGTATGCCCGTACTGGGCATATCCCGAAAGCATCAGCGTGCACGACACCATGTCGTGCTCTCTCATGCCATTCAGCACCAGCCTGGCGTCTACTAGGCGGCCAGCGTGGACGAATCCAACCAGCATGGCGTTACACGACACTATATTCCGCTGTGGCATGTCATCAAACACGCGCTTTGCCTCGGTGACGTGTCCGGCGTGCGCGAAGGCCGACAGCATGGAGTTCCACGTCAGCATGTCTCTCTCGGGCATCCCGTGGAAGACACTCTCGGCTTTCTCCAGATGCCCTGACGTGGCATATGCTGCCAGCATGGAGTTCCACGTGACTTGGTCGTGAAGAGGCATCGTGTCGAACATACGCTTGGCGTCGTCGTGTTGGCCGTTTTGCGAATACGCAGCTAGCATGGTATTCCAAGTTACATCGTTCCTTTCCGGTATTAAGTTGAAAGTCTTCTTAGCGTCGTGAAGATGCCCGTTTTGGGCATATGCCGCAAGCATTGCGTTCCAGGAAATCTGGTTTTGCAATGGCATCGATTCAAACACTCTCCTCGCTCCAAACACATCCCCGTTTTGTGCAAATGCCGAAAGCATCGCATTCCAAGAGATTAAATCCCGCTCTGGCATCGTTTCAAAGATCTCGCAAGATTCATCCAGATGCCCAACTTGGGCATATGCAGAGAGGATGCAGTTCCAGGAGGCCTGGTTTTGCTGCGGCATCTGGTCGAAGATGGCTCGCGCGTCTCTGACTCGCCCGCCGTGTACAAACGCCGCCAGCATCGAGAACCACGAGACGAGATCCTTCCCTGGCAGCCGATCAAACACGAGCTTGGCCTCTCGCAATTGCCCCCGCTGGCCGAACGCCGAGAGGAGGAGGTTCCACGAGAAGCCATCGCGCTCGGGCATGGCGTCGAACACCTGCCGGGCATCGTCCAGGCGCCCGTTGGAGGCGTAGGCGCAGAGCATGGCGCCCCAGGAGAAGGTGTTCTTGGCGGGCATGGCGTCGAAGAGCCATCGCGCGCGCTGGGGGCTGCCGCACTTGCCATACGCCTCGATGAGCTTGTTGGCGAGGAAGACATCGCCCTGGAGCTCGCGGCGCGCGCGCTCGTGGATCTGGATCGCGTGAGAGAGGCTCGCGCAGCGCTGGATCGACTCGAGGCACCCGCTGCGGTCCGCAAACCCTGGTCCCATTCATCACTTCGTGTTGACTGGTGGATTTGACTGGGAGTTGATTCTTTCCGGCGGCAATGCGATTTGATGGTTGACTATTTTACGACCGTTGACTAAGATCCAGTCAAACGAAGCACTGCTCTGTTTTCCACGTGGGGGATTTCTGTAGACATTGCGGCCCACTGGGCCAATAATTTTCCACCAAATTTCTATTTGGGATTCATCAAATTTTTCTGTGTCTGGACAGAAGTGATCGATCGAATCTGTTCTATCCAGATGTTATTCCGCTACTGTAGTGGCCAGAGCCGCCACTCTCTTGACGAGCTGTTCTCGATTCGCGCCCACAATCCGGCCGATCGCCTCCTCGTCCTTGATGAACACGAATGTGGGCATTGCCTTGACCTCCAATCGAGTGGCAATTTCCTGTGGATTTGATGTTTTTGGTCAGATAGAGCGAGTGTTAGGAGCAACCAACTGGATCATGAGATCATGAATGGTAGAGATGGAGATAGAGAGAGGTCATGAATGGAGATGGAGATAGAGAGAGGAGTGGTAAAAGATCTGGGGGGAAAAAATATCTAGGCTGGGGGAGCCTTTCTGGTTTTCACTTACCTTGAGCTCATCCACGTCCACAGTGAGGAAGATGAGCTTGAGGAATCGCGTGGACGCCTCGCGGAATGTGGAGGCCATGTACTTGCAAGGGGCGCACCAATCCGCGGAAAAGTGCGCCACAATCTAAGATACGATCACACAGAGAAGACGACGAACAGTTAAAACCTCTCGCAAGAGAGAAAGGAAAGGAGCAAAAAAAGAAAAAAAGAAAAAAAAGAGGGAGAATCTCAATCTCTATATTCACGAGCGCTAGAGAAGGTATTCGCTGGGAAGATCAAAAACAGGGGGAGATCAATCAAAGCGAGGGGGAGAGAAGCCATTTTTGCTTACGATCGCGTCTTGCGATTTGGCTTGCTTGAGAATTCCGTCCCAATCCGAGATAGATTCCACCATCACTACCCGCGACGCCATGGAAACAATGTGAGCAAATGCGCGAGTGGTTCGCTCGTTGAAAAACCAGTACTCTTAGGCGCCGTCCCACATGGACCACGGAGGACTTTATAAAAGCACACAAAGTGGATCATTTTGGATGAGACATTCCGTATGAAGAAACGCATCGTCCGTCAATCTCTGGAGCATATTCTGTTTGTGAGGCACATTCCGGCTGCCGTATATTCTTGGCATATTGCCGGGAGCTTTAGGGTTCTTCGCGAGATGGAGTGTATCTTCGGCTTCGTGGGCGATGGCTTCGTCATTCTTGGCGCCGACACCTCCGTCGTGCAGAGCATCGTCGTGCAGAAGACGACCGAGGACAAGATCTTGCAGCTCGACTCGCACAAGCTCATGGCGACGAGCGGCGAAGCCGGTGATAGGTGAGCTCGATCAAGCTCCATAGATCTAGGGATAGTGAGAAATTCTTCTACAGGGTTATCTTCTCGGAGTACATCCAGAAGAACATCAACCTGTACAACTTCCGGAACGGGATTCCGCTGTCCACGGCCGCGGCCGCAAGCTTCACTCGGAACGAATTGGCTGTGGCGCTTCGAAAGGTATTTCTTGTGCTAGTTCTTTTCCTGGAGCCTTGAAGATCTTTGTTTCAGAACCCATACTATGTGAACTTGATGCTCGGAGGATTTGACAAGGGCAAGGGGCCATCGCTTTACTTCATGGATTACATCGCCACTCTCCATCAGCTGGAGAAGGGAGCCGTCGGCTATGGTACGTAGAACTCCTTTCTCGTTTTCTTGCTTTCTTCGTTATGATCATGGTTTGTTCTCGCATTTTCTTCTACGTGATCAGTTCTCTTGTTCGTTCTTAGTGGTTTTCACTTTCGTTTGTTCTCGCATTTTCTTCGACGTGATCATAGAGTTCTCTTGTTCGTTCTTAGTGGTTTTCATTGCGTTTGTTCTCGCATTTTCTTCTACGTGATCATAGAGTTCTCTTGTTTGTTCTTTGTGGTTTTCACTTTTGTTTGTTCTCGCATTTTCTTCTACGTGATCATAGAGTTCACTTGTTCGGTTTTCACTTAAGTTTGTTCTCGCATTTTTTTTTCTACGTAGTGGTTTTTTTGCTTGTTTTATCTGATTCTATTTCTCGTCCTGGTCAGGAGAATTTTGTATCGCTGCTTTGGTTCTTCTCATCGCTTTTGCTGATGCTCGCTCGTTTCAATCGCAGGAAGCTACTTCGTGTTGTCTGTCATGGACAAGTACTTCCGCAAGGGGATGTCGGTGGAAGAAGGGATGGCTCTCGCTGACAAGTGCATCGCAGAGATCCGCAAGCGATTGATCGCCTCGCCTCACAGCTTCGTGCTCAAGATCGTGGACAAGGACGGCGCTCGAGATCTTGCGTGGAGGAGCCTGGAGCCAGCTCCTTCAGCGGGACCTCCTCCGGTTATCAATCCGGGAGAGGCATCCACATCCATGCAAGTCCAAGGCTGATCCTCCGTTCACTTTGTTCCTCCAAAACACGGTAAGAAAGCGAGCTTCTAAGTTGCTTTGAGTGACTCCTCCTTGATTTTTCTGTAGATTGCGCAGAGCCGCGAAGGTTTGAATACCTGGAGCACACCAAAAAAAAAGTTCTTTTTTTTTTCCTCCGAGGCCGGGAATTCTCATACCTTGGCTTTAAACATGAAGTTTGGAGGTACATTGATGATCACGTAGTTCTCCTTGTCGTGATGATACTTCTCGAATTCCTAGCCACAAAGAACAAGCTTAGCTATGGTGATATTTCATGCTAGTGGAAGAAATGGTTACCTGGGGCATGCCGTGTGTGGTGCTCGGACTCCATGGCACCGGCTGGAAGAGCTCTCCAAGAAATTCCACGCCGCTGGTCTCCGAAATCCCTGCTTCTTTCGCGACCTGGTCGATGAGGATGAATCCATGAGGCGATCGATCGAGAATTTCGTGCCAAGATCACCTGTTTGCAAAATGCTTCCGAGCTCAAGAGGCTTCGCAGCGCGCTATCCCGCTGGAATCGCACCAATCTCGCGGATTTAGCTTCTCCTAGAGCGAAGGAACCATACCTCGGCGTCGAGCTCCACGGCGCTATCGTAGGATTCGTTGATCTTGAACCCCATCGCCAGGATTCTCGCTCGCCTTGCGTGGATACACGATTTCTTCCAGGCCGCACATCGTTGCGAGGACGATGCTGACCTGGCGCTATTGTCATGGCGATAGAATCGCAGCGTGGATGAGGGAGGAGAAAGAAAGAGAGACGCCATAGCCGCTTGTTAGCCACGAAATATTTCTTTTCAAAGCTCTGTGGGGGCCTTGTCCTCGAGTGGAACGTTTTAGGTCCCACAGAGTAAATGGTATCCACAATCCAGCTCCTGGACCGCATCGCCCCCCATGGCGCGCTGGCGCAGTCCACAATCCTCGTGAGGTTTGGCGCTCCTCCTCCGCGATCGATCGATCCAGGCCGTTTTTAGGGTTCCTGGCGCTGTGAATCGTCGTCCCGATCGCGCTCCACCGGCGCATTGCTGCTGATCATGCGATTGCCGCGCGCGCGGAGCCAGCTATGGGCGTGCTGTCGAGATTTGTGAAGAGCAGCGAGCGGAATCACGAGGTGTTTGCGACGTGGGTAGCGCTAGGGATTCTCTTCCTCTACTGGTGCCTGGGATTCATTGTTGCGAGCGTCAAGAGGATCTTTGGAAGGAAGGCGAGGGCATCGAAAGCGCGGTCGTGGTAAATTTATAGCGCTCGTCTCGTTGGTGGTTTTCATTTCTCTTTTCTTTGGCAGTGTTGAAACAAGCAGGTGTCCCGCGACAGCGTTGGAAAGCTTGATAAAGGAATCGGAGCTGCGAAAGCTCATAGAGGAGCTAGACGAAGTCGATCAAAGCAGTGGTAACTGGAGCGTTGTTCTTGACAAACGCAACGATGGTGTCTCATATTTTGCAAAGCGTCGTGAACCAAAGGTGACAATTCAATCTCTGACACTTCCAACGTTCTAAGTTTTCGATTTTCTTTCATCTTCTCTTTGGTGGACAGGACGGAGGGCCGACCGAGTATCTCAGCACTACAACCTTTGAGAATTGCACGGCCGAGTTGCTTCGCGATTTTTACATGGACAACGAGTTTCGTTTGCAGTGGGATAGCACGGTTTTGAAGCACGAGCAGCTGGCTTTGTGTCTCAAATCCGGAACGGAGGTCGGCCGGACCGTGAAAAAGTTTCCGCTGATGATGGCGAGAGAATACGTTCTCGCGTGGAGGCTTTGGAAAGCTGCGGAAAACACATACTTCTGTGTCATCAAGGTATCCTCTCCGGCTGAGTTTTTCTTTTTGTATCTATGAGCTTTTCTCTCAGGCTTGCGAACATCCTGCTGCTCCAAGGCGACAGGAATTTAAGCGGGTCAAAGAGTACCTATCGGGCTGGAGAATTCAAGCAGGTTAGAGTGCTCTGGCTCTCCAGATTTCTCATGTTTTATGGTATGCCTTCTCTCTAGTTCCTGGCAGCAATGCTTGCGAGGTGAAAATGCTTCACAGGGAAGACATTGGCGTCGGGAAAGAGATGGCAAAAATGGCCTTCTCTCGCGGCATCTGGAGCTACGTCAACAAGATGGAACACAACTTACGATCATACAAGAGCTCCGGCTTGGACAAAAGGCGCAAAGCAAAGCCCGACGCGGTGACTCTTTGCAACAAGGTATGGGACGCCGTGTGTATCTTCCATTGCTTGATTCGTGGTTTTCACAGATACCTTTGGAGCTCGAACGAAAGGACTTCTTCGCTAGCTCACGCTCGCATAGCCAAAGCTATGGTGGCGGCAGCGCAGATCGAACAAGCCAGAATGGAAGCGATCGTCACAAACCAGTGAGTTTCCTGATGCAAAGTGTATTTCTTCTAGGCTGGGCAGTGGTGCTCGGCCATGGTTCTAGTTCTATAGGTTCCAAGGTCGCGGCTGCCGTGTTTATGAACAAGGCTGTGCGGCGAAGAAGGCAGCTACCGCGAGGAGGCGGCCACCAACCATGTCGCTACATTTCCAAGAGCTTTTCAATCCATCGCTAGTGTTTGATCCGACGCTCAAAATCCTGCCACGACTGCGGCTGCCTACTTGGCCCTAATACCAACTAGGCCCTTTTCTTTTACCTTTACATTTCCCACGCTTCCCCTTTAAATTTTATTTAGGGCTCTTGGGCTATGGCGAGGGCTTCTCTCTCTGAGGAAGATTGGGTAAACGTCAGCTCCAGCGTTTCTGTTCACTGGAAAAGAAGGAGCCAAGGTGCGTTTCTGAGCCGATGTTCCGGATCATTGATCAACATGAACTCGTCCTCGATCTGCCTGACGAGGATCGACTGAAGGTCCTCTGGCGGAGATAGTCCCGGGGGGGCAGCTGGTACGCTACTCCTAGAGAACTTCCAGAGCCGCCGGAAGTACTTTCAGGATGGAAGGCTGGAGTTCGACAGGAAAGATTGTTCCCGGCACTTGTTTCCAGTGTCTTTGACGATGGCTGCCACCGCTCGAAACATGACCAGAGCGAAGAGAACGTGGCGACCAAATGGCGGTCGGGATCAAGTGTGACTTGTCGATTGTTCTTCTTCCAAGATCTCCGGTATGGGAGGAGGCATCTTGATCTTCTGAGAGGAGATGTTCCGGTCGAGGATGTGTCTATGGATCCCATTTCTGGATCGCCTCTCGAGGCTCAAGCACGGATTCTAGCTGCCGGCTTTCGGATCCTCCAGAGGCAAAGCTCTTGCAAGATTTCCCGGATTCTGGCTACCTTGCTCGCTTGCAGTCGAGAGCAAGCTTGAAGTTCTTGGAAACAATCCAGTTTGTGCGATGATCTCCTATCCTGGTACGTGTGTTTCCTTTCTTTGTTCTTGATTCGTGATTGTTTTGTCTTGCAGTTATCGTCGCTAAAGTCGGCTCTTAGTATGTTTTCGAGGAGGAGATCAGCCGTGAAGTGCGAGAGAAAGCAGCCTTGGAAGACGTGACCGGGTCTGCGCTGCGAACCGGCCATAGATTTGCGTCTTGGCGTGACGAGAAGAACCGCTAGTAAGTTTCGCAGTTCTTATTTCTTGCACTAGAGACTGATTTTCTTTCTGGCGCGCAGTTTCTTCCGGAGTTCACGGAGTTGACGTTCGTCGGTGTTTGGTCTGGAACGCCGGCTTGTGTCGAATTACAGTCTAGCGACGTCTACAGACCATCCAGGTTTCTCGAGTTCTTCAGGTATTGACATTGTCATGGTTTTCTCCCTCTGATCGTTTCGCTCATGCGTGCTTTCATCCGCAGGGATGTGATCAACGAGATTCCACTGCCTGATTCGAGCTACTGGCACGATGGCGAGTGTGCTCCTTTCCGGCGCTGGCTTGGACACCATCTTCGCTTGATCGTGTCGAAGTTCCCGGAGGAAACTTGGAGCAAAGCCTGGCGCGCATGGATTGACGAAGCAAGGGAGGAAGCTGGATCCATTTTACCACTCGCGGTAAGTTCTTCTTTTTGTTTGACTAGCGAAGAAAATGCGAGAAGTTTATCTGTAGATAGAACTAAATCGCGATTAATTCTAATGCGTTGTTAGCTTATCTTAATGTGAGTTCTCCCTAGGGCGACCGCCTTTAAGCATCGCGGCAAACAAATGTGACTCACTCTTTTCTCCTCCCAAGCTCGCGATTCTTTGCCCTGATCGTCCTTATTTCGTTGCCGCCACGCCTAGGTCGGCGATCGCGTCGCCCGGGCGATTCCTTTCCTGCATTGCCGCGACTCGTCGGCTGATCGCGGCGCCCGATCGGTGAGCTTTACGATCACGCAAGCGCCGAGCTTTCTTTCTTTCTCGTTTCTTTCTTGCCTCCTCTCGGCAATGGCTGCGCGGTCGCGATCTTTGCCCTGATCGGCCGAACCGCTTCCCTCGATCGCGGCCCTCGATGCAGATTGTATGGGGGAAGAGCAAGAGCAAGAGGGAGGATTCCGGGGAGCTCGAGCGGGAGTACGAGTCCGTTCTTCTGGACAGGCAGGAGATTTGCCTCTACGATTTCATCCATCTCAGGTCCCGTGACCCGGAGCTCCCGTTTGTGGGCCTCGTCGTGCGGCTGTGGGAGAATCGCATCACGAAGAAGGGGAATGTGGTCGTTCGGTGGCTCTATCGGCGCGAAGATCTCGACATTGAGGTGGATGCCGGCGACCAGGAGCTCTTCCTGGCGCTCGGCAGTGGGAATGGCGCCGAGGACTCCAACGATCTGGTATGTATGAAAACATTAGTTTTTTGCTTCGCCGTTCACGATTCTTGTCCTGCCACCCAGAATGTCGTGGAGGAAAAGTGTGCGGTTAAAGTCTTGTACTGCCCAGAAGGAGTTGCGAACTGGGCGCCCACGAAGGAGGAAATTAGTGGAGCTCGCTACTACGTCTCGAGGTGCTACGATTTCCTTCTCGGAGAAGTTCATTGCAATCTCAGAGAAGCGCTAGAGCGAATTGGAGGTGAGTCGGATAGACAAAGAGTTTATGTATGCTGTTTATAGTTTAAAGTTGCTTTGTGTTGAACGGTGTTTCTTACAATGCAGCTGTGAAGAAATGCCCACGGAGGCCGGCGGATGATCGTCTGGAACGTCCAGTCAAGAAAAAACTGGTTGTGACCAACGAAGCCGCTCCACAGGTGATTTTCAAGTTTTGCTTTCTCATTTACCTTGCAGCAGAAGCCTGTGCCGGTTTCAACGCAGGAAACACGACCAGAGAAGGAGAAGCGTCCGGCGCTCAAGAACGCGTTTAAGAAGCTGGGATGGAACGATAAGCTGGACGAAGCATTCGACAAAGGCAAGGTCATCATGCTGATGGGATTTGGCACTGGCTACACCTCTGAAGAGCTGAAGGTACTCTCAGGAATCACGGATGTCTTCTTGCTGAAGTTCTATGCAGGAAGCCTTGGTGTTCCTTTTCAAAGACATTCGAGCGGATGTAGAAGTCGCTGTTGTTCCGCCAAAGTGTTGCAAGTTCGAATCAAAAAGAGGTAAGCGATCCGCATATAGCTTACTACTACTGCTGCAACCGGTGATTCGACCAGGAGAAGCGGTGCTAGCCTTCCGAGATGCCGACAAAGGCAACCGTGTTTTGAAGACTATCCAGGAAAATTGTGTGATCTTATCAGAAGAGGAGGGGTATATTGTTCTCTTTCTTGCTTTCACGCTTTGAATCTACTTTGTGTTGTTTATGCAGGCCTTGTATTGCAACTGCGGTGGAACGACCAAGAGCAAAAAAGTTTCCTGGACATCTTCCTGTTGAGAAGTACTGGCGGGTGCAGACGGAAAAATTTGTAAGCCTTCTTTTAACTCAAGTGAACCAGGCACTTAATCGCGTTTTGCAGAAAGAGGCAGTCTCCACAGCACACTGTTCCCAGCCGAACACCATCGAATACGAGATGGCACTCGAGTGGCGCCTCATGGATGAAGAGCACAAGTTGCAGATACAAACACTGAGGAAGGTAACGCCCGTAGTAGATTTTTGTTTTTTCGCGGATATTCATGTGAAAAACAATGCGCAGCAACAAGAACAAGAGGTGGCGGATCTCAAGGCAAAGCTTAGAATCACCAAAATATCGTAACGAGCGTCACTGAAGGTAAAATCACTTTCCAAAGCTCTTCAATCGTTTCTCATTTTCTCAATGTAGGTGATCGATCGTCCCAATAGCTAGACTTGACTGAGATACAAGTAAATGAGGTTGTAAGTAGTGCAGGGATCTCCAAATGTCCCTCCATTTTTGTTGATAGTGCCGGTAAGAGTTACGCTAAAGGTTTTAACAAATTTTTGCTTATCTCCAGCGCCAAAGAAAACTATGGGAATTTTCATTAAGTATCCGTATTATAAACGTGGCACTACAGCAAACTGCCACACGGCTATGACGCGGTGTCCATCGCGTCCGATGGGATTCCCAGCTGGACGACTGTGAGTTTGCCACGAAAGGTTGAGTATAAAGCGGGGCGCAGTTGGAGCAATTTGGTCTGTTACCGGGCTTTCTTCGCGGGAGGTGAAAAATTCAGGTATGTCTCTCATGATCCCTGTGGATTCCTATTTCTTGCTGGTGGGTTTGAGAATCCGTGTCCTTGCTGTGATGGGCGAATGGGTTCTCTGGAGTCGTTTCTCGAAAGGGTTCTAACAAGTCGTTCTTGTGTTCCAGGACTAGAGCTTTCGGGAGCTGCTACTGTTGAGGTGAGAATTCCAGCTAGGTACACAAGAATGCAGTGGTTCAAAGGGCGTTCGTCGTTCATTATTGGATCGGATAAATGGATGGGAGGTCAGAAGAGTGATAGCACCGCCGCTTTCGAGCGCTCTAACAGTCTGCCTTCTCCGGCACCACCGGAGGGTGTTACGAGAGAAGTGAACGGTATCCCGTCATCAGCAAAAGACGAGGTCGCTCAGTATGATCCGACAACGGGTCTGAAGGTGAGGTCTCCAACGCGTGACGAGAATTTGGACAAAGTTGCTGGAGCGACTTCGAAGCTCTATCCAGATATATATCACCCTCCTCCTTCCAAGGGTGCAGAGACTAGTGATGCGAAAGAGCCTCCTGTGGTGGAAGCATCTGAGGAAGTGCTGGTAAAGATCCCGGGGTGTCTGGCGCATCTCATCGACGAGCAGGAAAGTGTTATTCTGGCATCTGGCGAGTTCGTCCTGGTGAAGCTGCTGCAAAACGGTACAGACGTGGCGCTGTTCGCCAGAGTCGGTGATGAACTCCAGTGGCCCGTTGTGAACGACTTGCCTGCTACAAAGCTCGATCCATCGCACTACGTATTCTCGCTGCGTGTGGACGCCGACGACGACGAGAAGCCGCCCAAGGATTCGAAGGCAACTGAGACTCTCAACTATGGAGTTACGTTCCAAGTTGACGGCAACAAGGAGCTTCTCGGAGAGCTTGACAAGATCTTGGAACAGTACAGCTATTTCTCCGCACCAACCATGCTCCAGGGCTCGGAGGAAGATGTAAAGAAGGTGGATGGAGGCAAGGTACCTGAGGCGTCTTCGCGAGAGGTGGTGAGCTCGGACCTCCCTGGCAAGCCGGTTCCAACGGACGCCATCACCGAGAAGAAGCCATCCGAGGAGGTTTCTACAGCTTACTGGACGACCATTGCTCCCAACGTAGACGACTATAACAGCAGCCTGGCTCGAGCGATTGCCAGCGGAACCGGGCACATAATCAGGGGGATTTTCTGGTGCAGTGAGACGACAGTCACGAATTTGGAGAGGACTGGACGGCTTGTAAGGCGTGTTTCAGGAGCCTGCGGCAAGCCATCTGAGGTGAGCCCGCGGACAATGAGGAACATTCGCAGGTACGTCTCGTGTTTTTTTTTTCCAAGGTCTTGTTCTTTAGAAAAGCTAACGTTTCTTTGATGATCCATCAGAGCCAAGAGGGTGACTAAGATGTCGGAGAAAGTAGCGAAGGGAGTCCTCACGGGTGTCGTGTCAGTGACTGGATTCTTTACAACCTCGATTGTAAACTCGAGGGCCGGGAAGAAATTCTTCAAGATGTTACCCGGCGAGATTGCTCTCGCGTCTTTGGACGGTTTCGGTACGTGCTTAGTTGACACTGATGTACTCGTCTAACTGGATGTTCCTTCTACTTCGCAGGAAAAATTTTCGACGCTGTTGAGGTCGCTGGAACAAACGTTCTTAACACAAGCTCTGTGGTGACAACCGGCGCAATCTCTCACAGGTATGTTTCCTCTCTTCGTGAGATAAGGATGCATTTTCAAGTTGGGCCTGAAATGACGAACATCTTCCTCGCAGATTTGGAGACAAGGCTGGCGAGTTTGCGCACGAAGGCCTGGCCACCGCCGGCCATTTAGTCTCCACGGCATGGACCATTTCCAAGCTGCGCAACGCCATCAATCCCAAGAGCGTGATGAAGCCAACGTCTGTGCTCAAGACCGCCGCCAAGGCGGCCTCTCACGGGATCGAACCCAAGCGCTAGAAAAAAACTATGTGGCTTGTGTGCATAATAACAGGACGATCAAATAGAGAATAGAAATTCGATGCTTAGGAGTTCCATGGTTTGCGGCCAAATAGATTCTTTTAATACTAGACATAGTTTCTTTTAACACGACACTTGGCCTCCACACGACAAGAAAATGACACTGTACGCTCTTCTTATCCTTGGTTTGTGGGGTCGAGTCAAAGAAAAATCGCTTGGCGGGTCCACATGGCACGCGGGCATTCGGTGGGAAGCGACTATCCATGCCAGGAAGGGGCAACAAACACTAATTTTTTCTAAGAAGCAAGCTAGATCGCATGGCAGTTTTGAGGGGGATTTGCGGGAGTGGCTTGCTGCTGAGGGATCCAGCGCGTGGGAGCTCGGCTTTCTTGGGCGTCCCGGTTGTAGCGGCTAGATCTTCGCGAGTTTCCAAGGTCCGGGGAGGGGGGATTCGAGCTGTCAAGACCGAGAAGGTGGGAGCAGACTATGTCGAGATTCTGCCGTCGGGTGAGTGGCCCGAGAATTTCTCCATGCTCAACTTTGAGGATCTCTCGCTCCACTTCGCGCCCACGCTCTTCAAGGCCGAGGTATAATTTGCAGAGAGCTTTGTTGGAGCTTTGGAGTTGATGGAGTTTGATCTTGTCTCAGGCTCAACCATCAACCCTCCTCGCGGATGTGATGTCCGGGCTTCGCTTCTCGGCGGCGCAGGACGATCTTCTCGAGGCGATCGAGCACTGCTTTGACGAGGTTTCTGGAGTTCCTGTGCTGGACGAGGAGCGCAAGTGTATTGGAGTGGTGTCTAGAAAGGACCGAGACAAGGCCACCAACGGGGTAATACAAAAACTCTCAAACAGTCTCATCTAAGAAATGTGTGAATCTTTTCAGCTGAAATCGCCAGTCTCTGAGGTGATGAGCTCACCAGCAATCACATTATCTGCCGACAAAACTGTTTCAGGTGAATCAAAAGCTTCATTGAATTTTTTTTTCTTTTATTGAAGTTCTTTTTCTTTTTTTTTCTAAGATGCTGCTGTTATCATGCTTAAGAAGAAGATCCATAGGATCCCTATAGTAAACGATTCCAACGCAGTTATTGGTGAGTAGTAGTTTAGCTTGAAACTTCTTACCGTCGTTGTCTATTGTGCAGGCATGGTCACCAGGACGGACATTTTCACAGCACTGGAGGGAAAACATGAATGATATCTTAGATGTAATTACAGACCTAACTTCTTTAATGAACGTGCATTGTGGTCAGTCAAGCACAAACTTTCATCTTGGAGGCATTATCTTGGGAGTATTAATCTGTGTCAATAAACATGGATTGAGCAGAATATAATCTTTTACAATATTTATGAATCATATTGGGAAAATTACTTTATGCAATTTCGATAATTCCAGACATTGATCATTCATCCTAACTCAACAAAAATAAGATATACATTCTGAAAACTATCTAAATATTTTCTCCGTAGCCCAGTGTTGTGGATAGCCTCAACGATCTAGAGCTTCTACAAGTTGTGAACAAGTGATATAATGCCTAATCCCACTGAACTAATATTATGAGAAAATTACTCATATATCTAAAACTTCATATATTGACTCATTCTAAACTCAAAAGAAAATTGAAGCTTACATTTTGAATGACTTTTGATTTCCTTGATCTTCTCTGTGTGAAAGGCTCGTTGGAGCCAGGATCCATTTCCTTGAGATGCATTCAGCCTTGATAAGCATCTTGTAAACATTTCCAAAAACCAAAAAGAGAATCAACATGGGTAAGTTATAAATGCTCTACTTAGCCTCAAGGATCTAGAGCTTTAACAACACTTTTGTCAACCCCTTCCATATCATAGCTTTGATATGGAAGGGGTTGACAAAATGCTGTCATCTAGATCAGGTTGAAATGTAAGAAACCTATCCATCTCCATTGTTGACTTACTAGGGCTGATTAGCATGATTACAACCTAAAAGAATGCCCATCAGATTTACTAGCCAAATTGATCTGCATGAAATGTGTGTGCACTTATTTATTCTTTTAAAAACTTTGTCCCTGTGCTTCAAAACTTATCAATATAACTAAAGTCTTTATTACAGTTTTACTGAAAGAAATGCATGCATTTTCTTCCATGGGAGCAATTGAGTGCCACCACTAGGCATGGATTTCATTATAGTTCGACTCTGTAGACCTAAGATGGTGATAGCTATGGTGCTGGTTTACATCCCACAACAACATGCATTGACTTTATTAAGTAATATAATACTTGAATTGATGACATAAAAGTTTTGAGATCCAAGTGATTAGAAAGTAGCCATAGTGACTCCAATAGATATATTCCTTTTTCTTCTAGAAGGAAAAACAGCTCTTTTACTTTTGCATCAACAACTTTAAGCTTAGACTTTAGCTCTTCTACTTTGCTAAAATAATAATTAACACTCAAATTGTATTCAAAAATAAAATGAAATAATTTACCTTAATCTTATTTTGTACATGAAGGATGGTTAAATGTATTTGATGTCCATAAAACATTATTAGGAAATTGAGTTAAATAAATTACTAAGTTACAATCATTTTGAACTGTTAAAAGTACAGATAACATACATAATGGTTGATGTAAACAATATTTATTACTAGCCCATACTACTACCTTTTTAAAATAAAAAACTAAATTTCCATCATTTTGTAACATAAGTTTACAATTTATAGCATCCTTTATAGATGTTTTAACTTCCCAAATTTTTTCTAATAATGAATATAGAACTATCTTACAGTTAGATTCTA
>NW_003314266.1:1740563-1852102 GCF_000143415.4 Selaginella moellendorffii | reverse complement strand
ATCCCCATAATTAGCTGCATATGAATTATCTCTACTTATTTTGCTAATTAAATTAGTAAATGCACCTAGTATTTTTGCAATATCATTTGGACTTAAGAAATTAAGCTTTCCAAATTTGGGTCTATATAAAGGGGATACTGATCTTGTTATAAGTATGCAAAATAATAAAATACATAAATTCAATTTGATTAAATTCATCATTTCATATGTAACTATTATAAATTTTAAAAGATGTTGACAGCCTTTTTATATTCCTAAATAGTTGAATACACATTATACAATATATACACTACTCTATGAGCTTTTTATATATTTAAACGTTATATAATATTTTTAATATATTTATTTTAATATTTTTACTCACAAAAAACATAATAAGAGTCTAGTATTTAAAATAAATAAGAAAAAACAAAGTAGAATTTTTATTTTTATTATAAAATATTTTAATGATAAATTAAAATAGTTTTATCGAGCTGGAAACTTGTCTTCATGCTAATAACTAAATAAAATATATAGCTATTTAAAAATTTTAAAATTAAAGAAAAATAAAAATATTATCAGATTATAGAAATAATTTGAATTATTATGCTGACTTGCTATTCAAGTATTATTGTTATGAATCATATTATGATATTTGTAAGAAAATTAGTATTTATTTGATTCTTTATGAATCATATTATGATATTTGTAAGAAAATTAGTATTTATTTGATTCTTTATGAATCTCCACTCATACTAATTAAAACTTTAATTATCATATATGCATTTAAAAATATAGAGTATGTAAACGAGAAAATGATTATGTGCACAGATTATGTATTTTAGTGATGATAAATTAATACACTTACTAATGTTGGAAGCTTTGTATTAAAAAATATATATCACTATATAAATAATTACTATATTTTCTGTATTCACACTTATGTATAAATGTATAATAACCTTATACTTATTTTTATATAGAAGCTATTTAAATTTATTTTTATTTTTAAATGGCTTTATATTTATTATCATAAAGTTCCATAAATATATTTATCTAAAGTTAATTCAACATATATATAGAAATTAAAAAGTGTCATGAACATTGTAATGGTGTTCTTTGTAAGCGACTAAATTTTCTATTCTATTTTAATTATTTAACTACACCTTTAACTAGTTGAAAGAGTCTCATTCAAACCCTCTAAAAGTGCTCATTTTGATCTATTGTACTTACTAAATTTTGATAGGTGATTTCAATATCATACCAACTTCATATTTGGTTTAAGGATTACCCCATACTCTACAGATTACCTCATACTAATTTCCTAGGTGTATTTGACACATTAGCATGCATATTATTATCACGTGCAATCCCATCCTCTCCTTGACTGTTTCTTCCTTGAGGACATAATTATCCTCTCCTTTATTCTATGCCAACTTAGGCACTAAATTTCACACACCATATAATAAAATTTTGTAAAGAGCTTTCTGCTTTAGATTTATCCATATCCAACTCTATCATTTTTGTGTAAGCAACCAAAAAGAATCACTTAAGAAATTATCTAATGGGTTCAACTATAAAGGAAAAGGGTTTATGAATAAAAATGCACTTTTTTTTCAATTAATTAATAGTCTTGGGATATTTGGGGTTAAACATCCTTTAGTTTGAGTAGTACTGGGCTAAATAAAATTTTGGAAAATCCAAATTTAAAATCTTATACTTTAGCATTTTTACATTATCTTTCAAAACTAGTTGCATCTACTTGAAATATAACTTATACTCTATAATATATACTAGAATCTTTAGAATTACCACCTCTGTACTTAGGGTATTTTTCTATTCTATAATAAAGACTTTACTTTATGGGGCACTCACCCCTTAATAAGTCTTACTAACACAGCATAATCTCCTAACCCTTTCATAAATATTTTGTGAGGCACAAATCTCTAAACCCGAAAGTAAAGGTTAGACTCTAGTGGAATTAGTTTGGCCAAGAAAGGTTAGTGTAACCGCAACACCCATATGGTGGGTGATGACATAACCACTAGGCTAAAGTGAATATGGACAGACAAGTAAAGTAACTTGGTAAATTAAGCATTTATGAAAGCTTTAATTTCACCACTCGAACTAATCTTTTGTCTATGATGTTCTTGGATACTTGGCATGGCTCATCAAAACCTTGCTCTAGCCATATGGCTTGAGCACCCAAAGGCAGAAGGTGGGGAGAGTACCTATGAGGCTCATGTAAGGCCATGGTGTTCTGATAAAACCTTGGATTGTGAAAAGGAAAAAAAATACAATCCTCTTGTGTAGTGACTAGAGATAAAATCATGTAGTGAGGAAGTGCCAAAAGTCAATTGCATTTGTTGTCAGGCTTTCAAGCCCTAACCCAGTGGTAGTGTTAGTGAGCACTGCCATGGACGGAGAAGGACTTGATGGGGACTGAAGAAAGGACATTAAAGAAGGGTGTTCCTCATGTCTCTAAACATCCTAAAAATGCTAAAGGGTGGTCATTAGATGACCACTCATGGACGGATAGTTTAGTCTTTGGGAGATTAGACTGTAACATGGATGGTCTTGGACTACTAATGAGGCAAAGGTGAATAGAGATAGCATTAGCGTAATAGGCAGATATATTAATGATACTTTTAGGTGTTTGTAGTGGGTTTGGACATGTGGAGCATTTAGATTAAATGCAAAAGTAGAGTGGTATAGAAGCCATTTATGGGGTTAGCAAGTTTCTAAGTTGAGAATAAAATTTATAAAGGTTATGAGTGAGACTCCTCCAAGTGGTGGAAGGTGTGGTTAAGTGATTAAAGTAGAATGAAAAATTTAGTCACTTATATACTTCTTTAAAGACTACTTTCTTGAACTCACAATAGTATTGTATTGTATTAACAATTTTATTTTAAAGTTTTTTCTCACTTAGTTTCCTTGATCAAATCACACCATTATCAATTGTTTAAATAACTATTTTGAATTAGGAACCATCAGTAAGAAACTTGTCCTTGACCAACTATAGAACCACCTGGTGATTTTGCATAGATACATTAACTTGGGTATTAGGTTCATCTAACCATGAGTTGTTGACCATAACCTTAAAGACATCCCCTACATTTAGCAATGCACTTAAGCTAGCCCTTCCAGCCAAAGGTTTGTAACCACTGATAGAGAATCCTCATCCCATTCACCCTAGTGATACATACATTAAGTATTTAAATTAGATATGTTGAACTATCATATCAAGAATATTAATTATGTACTATAACTCTAGGGCATCCTTTAGTTAGTAGTGTGCTCAAGCCAACCTCCTTGCTAAAAGTCTTTGACCATCAAAAAGTGAGTATCCTCATATTCCAAACCTTCACCATGCCCTAATACCCTTATAATACTAACTTTAACCCAACCTCTATATATACATCTATCAATGATATCTTGGAGAATATCTAGCATGACTCCTAAGTTAGTGCACCAACTTATACCCATGCTAATCAGTTTCTTTTTTGTACATACATTACAAGTCACAACTTGAGAACTTCATTCTTCTAAACTTCTAAATTATCTTACTTGACAAATAAAATAATTAGCCTATAACATGCATAGACCTCTCTATGCTTGGCATATCAAGCTTTCTCTTATAAAGTCAATAACTTCAATTAGGAACCTTGTTCCTTTGACTTGCCAATCACATTTGACAAATTGCTTAACTAGTATACTATAGTTCAGCACATAAGCAAATAAGTCCTTAAATTAATTCATCTGAATGATACCAACTTTTGTTCAAAGCATCTCTTTGAACATATAATTCCCCCCAACTTGCCTTATATCAAACTTCAAGACTATACTTCTTTGTGCTACTCTAATTTAACATGTTTTTATGAACCGTTTATATGCAACTTATTAAGTACTAACTTACTCAAAATCACTTTTGGAACATTGAGGGAATTTTGACTTTTTGCTTGTTAAAACCTTTACTTTCACAAGCTTCCTAACCACTATCTCGTCTACTATAAACACTTTCATGCTTTAAGTTTTCTATAGTATTATGTTTGTAAGAAGCAAACCCTTGAGCTCATGCTTGATTCTTCATTTCTAACTAAGGATGGTCCAAAGTTGAGTTGAGATAGAAGTCAATGCAAGTTAATGCAGTCAACTAAAAGTCTTATAAAGCAAACCTAAATTGATGAAATGAAGGTTTTGATAAACTTTAAAATATTTTAATATGTAAGTACTTGAGTCAAGCAAACCTATAAAGGATGGTAATGGATATACCTCAAACATGTTTAAATATTCTAAGATATTCTACTATCTAACAGTTGTTATTCATTTAAATTAATTTTGTATTCATAATATATAAATATTATAATTTATAAATTAATTTAAACCCTGTTTAGTATATTATTTTTTATTTTATTATCTAATGGAAAATATGCAATAAGATTCATCCTATATTTATAAATTACAACATGTTTATAATTATAAACTTTATTTGATCAATTAGATTAATAAGTAAGAATAACACTAATATTAAACAAACCAAGTGTTGCTGCATGTAAAGTGTAGCAATTTATTTGTTTAGTCAAAGGTAGTTATCCTATAAACCATTAGAGTCTTGGCTATTGTATTTACTTATTTCTTTTTTTTAATTTCTTAAAATTTTACTTTGAGACTAGATTTTTTCTACAGCTAAACAGCCATTATTCCATCTAAGTTTATGGCATCAATTTTTTATTACTAAGTATTTTCATGATGAATTTACTAAATTGATAGTTTATTACTAGTTTAATACCTTTAAGTGAAAAAGCAACACTGTCATCACATCATATGTTAAAATTAACGTTTAATCCACTTTACTTATAATAAGGAGGAACATCTAAATAGAGTAGAACTCTTAAGAAATTTAAGAATGATGGGATTATAACCACAAATTTAGAAACAACCCATTATATTAAAAAATAGAGAGAAAGGGATTTTCTAATTTTTTTCTCTAATTGTTTAGGATATTTCAAATTAAATATCCTTTGTTTTAGTTTGAGTAAGACAGAAATAAGTGATCAATCTAAATTAAAGAGATTATCACTAGTTAAGCTATACTAGATAACTATTAAGATGACTATTAGTTTTAAAAGAGACTAATTTCAATCACTACTAAACCATATTAATTAGAGTGTTCAATCACTAGCTAAGTGATACTAGGTGGGTTCTAGGGCACAACATTTCACATACATCCTTATTCAAAAGAAGGCATTCCTTTTTTAGATTGTAAATATAATTTATAACAATGTTTTTGAAAATAGCATTAAATTTTATTAGAAATTAAAAATATAAAATTGGCAACTGTGAATGGAAAGGGATTTGATAAGGATAAAATAAAATATATAATAAATAGCATTCTCCCATGTTTTGAAGCATCTTAAAGATGCTAAAGAGTGGTCATAAAATGACCACTTAAAGACAAATGATTTAATTTAAGAAGGATAAAGCTATAGTATAGGTGGTTTTGAATTATCAATGAGATAGTGAGAATTGACAAGGCTTTAATGTCAATGGTACCTTTGAGTGTCTGAAGTGGGACTTGAATACATGTAATATTTATATCAACTAGTCAATATAACTTTAAATCACCTCTAAGGGTTTAGCAAGTATTATAGGTTAGGATGAGGACCTATCAAGGTTGTGAGTGAGAGTTTTTCAAATAATTAAAGGTATGGTTAAAGACTAAAGTAGAATAAAAAATTTAATCACTTACAATTTAATATTTAAGTTGTTCCTTAGTCTAACTCTTATTGATAGTCAAGTATATCATCACTTGATATTAATAACAAAAAGTCCCAAGAGTGGGGCTAAACTCAAAGAATAAGATGTTAAGAGAGCATAGCTCTTCACTTTAGTTCATATATAAATTTATAGAACTGTGATAAAAAATAATTGGGATCTTAGGAACCATAAAAGGCTTTCCTAAAAAAGATGATGATGTAATCAATGTGAGAGCATAATTTTGCAAAGCTAATTTTAATATAATTATAGTATACAACTAAAGTTTAGATTACTTAAAGAAAAAAGATTTCTAAAGAATAAAAGAGTTATAAAGTTATCCTTATTTAGTTGAGGATAGTGTTATGAATTTGATATTAAATTAATAATCACAGGTGGTCAAATATGGTTGAGGATATATGTCCTTAGTGTAGTAACTTGAGCTATCTTTCATGAATGCTAGAGCAACTTAAGGAATTGGGAGTGTACTTAAATAATATTCTTATATTATGGAAGAACAATTTTAAAGGGCAAAGTAGCCCATATGAAATAAAAGAGATAATTAAGAGTTGGAATAACACTTTTAAAAATGGTGTTTGTGGATGGGATAGAAATATAAATAATTATATTCAAGTGAGGTGGCACTTCAAGAGTAGCCATGAGGTTATTAAGAGTGTTATCCAGAAGTTATAAAAAGGTGTTCACAAAAGTAAAATAAACTTCCATGAAGATGTTTAAGCATGATGGTAAAGGGTTAATCAATATCAATTATTTTGGCATAACAAAAAGAGTAATATATGATCTTGGTGAAGACATAAACACAAGTGGAATATATTGTAAAGATAAGCTTATAAAGTTAATAATATGGAAACACTAACTATCTTATAAGGGGTGCCTTGCGTAGCTCAAGTTGGTTAGTTCATGAAATCTTTGCTAAGAGAAATAAAATTGGCATAGCCTAAACCAAAAAATGTGGAATTAAAGTCTTTTAACAAAATATGTCTAATGGTGTAAAACATTAATATGTAAGCAACCAAAAAGAACAATGATCTATAAAATTTTATATACGGAAATGGCCCATAAACAAAAGTGCAATCTCATTTCCAATTGGTTAAGTGTATTAGAATATTTGAGATTAACTGTTATTGAGTTTGAGTAATAATGGGTATGCCTTGATTTTGAAGGGCACCCCCTTTTTTTCTTTTTAAAAGCTTTTCTTTTGATCTACTTTTCACCTTGAAAGTTTAAAAAATGTATTAAGTTTCCAAAGAAAGCTTTTTATTTCATATAACCTTAAGCTCAATACAATAGAAACACTTCATTCTTTTATTTGGGTAAACATTAATTTTAAGAAACCAAGGATAAATTAATTATCAATCCTTTTTGAACTATAAAGCATTCTTTGGCTTGATCAAATGCCTCAAAAGAACTATGACCATCTGGTATTCTTTTTTAGGCCTTCCCATCCTAAAATTATTTTAACTCTATATTACTTTTATAAATCTAAAGTTCAAAACCCATAAAAAAACTTAAATTTTTTTATAACATTGCAGTTGATATCATTGAACACCTTTTTTTTTAGAGTTTATTTTTCATCACAATATTTCTTTTGAAAGGTTTAATCAATAGTTGTTATTCTATAAAAGTTTAAAGACATCTTGAAGGGTACAAAAGCCATTAAAATTGAGATAAAATATTGGGTTGGGTGACCTTTTAAAAAGTCCAAATTCAAAAACTTATATTTAGTATTAAAGAGGTTTTGGCTTCGACTGTAATGGTTAGCTAAGGGAATCACATTATATATTAAAATTAATATTTGGCATTTAATTTGCTCTAACTTGTCTCAATACAGGATGTCAAGAAAGTAGGTCTTTTAGAAAAGTTACAACTTTTAACTTAAGGTGTTAAAAGATTTTGGGAAAGTTGTGGCTTTTATCTTTTATTTATGAAGACTTAAATTTATAAAGAAGTATGGTAGATTGTAAACAACGGAAAAAAACAACTTGACAGGAAAGGGCTCATGAATAAAAGTGCATCACATTTTCCAATTGATTAAAAGTCTTGGGATATTTGGGGTTAAGTGTCTTTGGATTTAAATAATACAAGTACAACAAGAAAATGGTGTTTAGTATCATAAGGGCATTATTTAATGCCTAAAGGACTAAATCCCTATAAGGTAAAAAAGAATTTAGCACTATTAATGATGTTAATCTTGATGTGTGAGATTACAAGTTAAGCATATCTAATTTAAGGAATCACTCCTTAAGTCATTATGGTGCAAAGTTACCCTACTACCATGGAAAAGAATAAGCAAAAGGAATGTATGGAGCTATAATCAAATAATAAAATTGAACTATAGGAATCAAAGGACATATACAAGTTATAAGTCTAACCATTCTCTTGATTCATATTTAGGAAAATCAAAATATAACAATTGTAAAAGTAGTTATAATAAAATAATATAAAAAGATAGGTTCTTATAAAACATTTCTTTTCGAGATGACTCAATTTAGTAGAAAATTTTGGCTTAAGCAAACCAAAAATAAAAAATATATCATAAAAATAAGAATAGAATACAGTTAAAATACTTTTCAACCCTAGGCTAGAAAACAAATATAAACCTTACGGTTTTTTTCTTTGCCACGCCACCTCTCCACGTACAAGAAGTCAATGTTGTCAATGTCATAAGAAGTGGACAAAAAGTGAACACTTCCTTTGAATCAAACGGCAGCATTTCGAATTTGAAATTTTCCCGCTCAATGACGTTGCAAAGAGTCTTAATCTTTGGATCTCACAAACCCTGCTAAAAGCGCTGCTATACTTTAGGGCTCCTCATCAAGTGGGAAGAAGGAGCCAGGGTTTGAGTGCCCGGAGACGCTCGAGCTTCTTGGCGTAGATCTCTCTCTTTGTCGTCTCCAGGGAAAGGCTCGGCCGTCTTGTTCCAGATCTTGGTGAGGAGTGAGCCGAGATTTACCGTTTCCTTCCTGCACAGGGATTATTCTGTGATTTCACGCTTGACTTCTGGTGGCCTTGCCAGATTTGCTTGTTTTGTTCCTTGACGGGAAAAATGGCGGTCCAGAGGTGTGGGGACGACGCACCACAGCTTCTATGGTACGCTACAACGCTAGGCCATAAGAAGTTTTGGTGCTTAGAGCAAGAGGACGACATTGCAATGGTCGCGGAGGTGTTCTAGTGCTTCAGAGTTTTTCGAGGCATTTGGAGCGGCTGTTCTTCGCAAAAGTGAGTTCCTGTTTATAGATTCGTTCTCGTTGCTTATCATCTCCTTTCACGCAGGATCTTGAGCGGAATGGGTCTGTGTGTGAGTAAGTCGAGTGCTCGCTCAACCCCTGGCTCCGAAAAGTCCGAAAAGTGTCGCTGGGACAAACACGGTAATGTGTTCTTCCCAGTGAGGCGGGCGTCTTACACGGAAGACGAAGATGGAACTCGAAAACACCAAGCTAGAGCATTCATGAATCCGGTTTACACCGAGTGTGAGAGCCCGGGGCAGACGAAGAGAGGCTTTTCAAGTATTTCTAAGCTTCTCAGAGGTTCCAAGGTCCCCCCGCTGCAGCTTAGGCGACACCCTTTGTCTCCATCGAGAACAAGGTGCCGGGATTTGCTAGGAGCGAAGGCCATCACTAGTGGCATCCACGATTTACCAGGGGGAGAACAGCCTAAACGAACTTTGCTGAAGTTCATGGAAGCCGATAAGAGCGGGGTTCTCTCGCTGAGCAGATCTTCCAGTGCTAAAGAAGGTAGCCTTACAAGGTCTTCTAGCGCGAAAGAGGCGGCACTCTCTCGGTGCTCTAGTCAAAAGGAAGGCAAGCGAGATTTGGCGGGGGACTCCGTAAGGCCGAGTCCGGATCACTTGGCTACCATCGCTTGTTTGAAGGCTGCCAACTTCAAGTTTAACGACGGTCACGCTGCAGACAGAAAGGACGACGAAGAGACTCAGCAAGCAACCGAGATCTCTGGTGAGAAGGTTGAAGCCGCTGTCACGAAATCTTTGGCCGAAGCTGCTCCACTGACCAGAGGACTTGGATTACCGTGCTACCAGACTCTGGTCTTTCGCGCAGTCTCTCCAGATAAGTCAAGGGGACGGTGTACATCGTCGCATTCATCTTTAAGCAGCGAGGAACTAGCCGCTGTTACGAATCGTCAGCGCCGACGGTCCCCCAGCAGGAAGTCTCCGGGGCGAAGATCGCCTCGGAAAGGTTCTCCTAACAAAAGGACCGGGAGCGGTAACTTTGTCTTGAATGCTTCGGCAGCACGGTTTCAAAAATCCCTGCCGGGTGCAAGGACTGAGACTGCAAAGCCTCCTCAAGTGCCGAAAGACGTTACGGTAAGATGAACAAAGTGAATTATCAAATGTTAGTGAATGTCTAACCGTTCGGTATTACAGGCCAAAGCTCAAGGAAGGTCAGCTCTGCGGGAACTACCGTTAAACAGTTTGAAGCCTCAACACTGTCGCAGGCATTCCTCACCAGTCAAGACTTTTACATCTGGTAACTTTCACCATCCAACAGCGCCAGCCATGAAGCTTGTTCCTGCGTCGACGAACAGCGTCTTAAAATCGGAAAAGTTTTCGGTTTTCAGTGATGCGATCCATCTCGACATTCAGTCGAGCTCTTCAGTCACGACCGAAGAGTCAGCCGGAGTAAATCCATCCTGCCTCAGCAAAGAACCTCGTTCGGGATCAAAACGGCTTAGATCACCAAAGAGGTTTACAGCTGCGCAGGAGAACCTCAACTTCCGGCTGTCGGTCCCAGGAGCTTTAGAAGACAAGTTCCTTGGGGCGACGGACGACCACACCAAAGATAAGCACGTAGATATTGCAAGCACCGATACGAACGTGGAGGACAAGCAGGTTCTGCATGAGCAGGAGGGACAGGACGCTGGAAGTTGCTCGCCTGATCCAGAACTCTTGGAGCTGCTTGAAAGGACTCCGAAGAAACTTAAAAAGATGGCGTTGAAGCTAGCTCTGATGATTGAGCTGGATCAGTCCAGCGGTGAGGAGGAGGACGAAGTTAAGCAGGATGTAGATCTCGAGCTCAAGTTGGGAATGGCGGCCGACAAGAGCAAGAGGTCAAACAGGGATGGTATCAAGCTGGATCTGAGCGTGGCACTTGACTCCCCTACGAGAACAGGCTCCACTTCCGTCCCGGCCACTCCACGACAGTCAATAAGCTCAACATGCAATGGTCTGTCCGTCGAAGCGAGGATAGGTTCGTCCAAGCACTCGGAGTTCTCCTTTCACATAATGAAGAACCCGGATGAGCTATTTGGTAAGGTTCCTCGGTTTCACATTTCAAGGACACAGCAGAGAGAAGAATCAACGTCATCATTCCATCTGGACACATCTTCGAATAAGGTTGCTGTGGATTTGACAGCTTCACAAGAACAAAACTGTGACCGGTGCACGCATTCTTCGAATGAGGTAAAGTTGCACCGTGTATGACACCTCCACTATTTGTTTTCTTCCTTTTCTTTTAACTCCACAGCTTTTTCTATCGCAGGACAGGGGAAGTTCCAAAAACGCTGCAGCTCCGGTTCAGAGGTGTTCATCGTTTGGCTTTGAGAATGACGATCACGAAAAAGCAGCAGCGGAGAGCGTCATTATTGAAGAGGACAAAGAGAGGACTCCTGGCAAAAGACGCGACTTCAAGGACCTGGACCTCAACAGAGATGCCTGGCTGGAGGATGATCATCCATCGCCTGGCTTCGAGTTTCAAGTTAAGTCTGCTGGACTCAAGTCCCTGCCAGCCACACCCGTTATGCCTACAGCTCCAAAGGTGACAGAGACAGACGCCTTGTCCCTCTCAGCTGACGAGATTGCCGAGATCTGGGGCGCCTTCGAGGCTGGCCAGGAGGAGATTTCCACTTAAGAAAAAGAACTCAGCGGTCATCGTGGCTCCTGGTACGCTATTCCATCCTTTTAGTAGTTGCGTTAGCTCAGGCAACTTACGGTAGCTCATCTAGATCAATCTCATTACCTCATGGAGCTTGAGTCCTGGTACGCTACTTCTTTCTTTTAGTAGTTACGTTAGCTCAGGCAACTTACGGTAGCTCATCTAGATCAATCTCATTATCTCCCGGAGCTTGAGTTGAGGGAAGTTCCAGCTGCCGCATTTAGATCCATCGTATGAAAACTCCAAGCTAACCGATGCGATTTGGACCTACTAACTCTTACCGCTCTTCATTGCTGCAGTACTCCCCCTAGCGCAAAACAAGAATCTAGCAATCGCTTCCAGAGCACTGCTTTTGTGTGGAACCGACCACCAGCTTTCTTTTTAATTTCCCGCAAGTCGTAGCTATCAAATGTGTTCTTTCGGTGAAGTGATGGCTCGCTGTTTAGAGGAAGGCCTTGATGGTTCGCCCACTCCTAAAGTCCTCACACAAGGAAGGAAAAAAGAAAGATCAAAGCCCGTGATCTCAATGTGGGGGCCCTCTTCCCTCACACTCTTTTGTTCCCGTGTCAAAAATTCATGGTTCGCGTTTCTTTTTGTCCGCTAACTACACACAGAAGGGCCATCGCTCTCGCACGTCACCGGCTCGACTCCCAGTATGACCTCTTTAACCAGCGCCGCCGGTCCAGCGGGATGGAATACCTGCAGCAGGCCGTTAACTTACATTCCGTGTCATGGGCCATGGCCCACTAGAGAAATGGTCTATTTGTCCGGATCCAGACTGGCACACAAACAGTGCCAAACGTGTTTGCGACCTCCCTGCCCATATCTACCGGGTGGCTGTACGAAGCAACCATTTGCTCGTAGTTTCGAGATTAATAGCTAGTTAAGATTGGGGCTGAGGCTCCTGCGAGAGCTCCAGGGCATCAGCATTTAGTTCTTGCTTGCACGGTAGGGTAGCGAGAGCTGCGCGACGAGCCCGGCGATTGGCCAGGGTAGCCGTGGAATGAAGCGCACAGCGATCGAAATCCCGTCATCGCGAGGCGCCGCTACCAGGTGAATCTCTAGAGCGCCGATTCCTCGCAATGCTGTTGCGTGGCTTAGGCATTTAGATCCGGCGCCTTCATTTCTCTCGAAATTTCTCCTGTATCATCCCTTCTTCGTGTCCGAGTCTCAGTCAGTCCGGATTTCTCTTGAGCGAATCGGTGTGATTGATCTCTTCTTTTTGCCTTGGCAGACACCACGATGGCTCGGTCTGCTCTCTTTCGTCTGGCGCTCCTCATGCAAGTGGCCTGGACAGTTCGTGCGATCACAGAGATTGGCGATGGTAAGTCGTGTTGTGCAAATATGCCAGTCTTGGGATATGAGGAAAGCATTGACACATTGTTTTCGCAGTTAATGGGCTTAAGATCCTCTATGGAAGCTGGAATTCTCCGCGGCTATCTGGGTGGAACTCTGGGCCCGGTGGTGATCCATGCGGCGAATCATGGCAAGGAGTGCTATGTACGGGTCCTCGGGTTACCTCAATGTACGTTCTGAACTTTCTTAGATCGCAAGATGATTTTGATGCGCTATAATTTATGTGTTCTTCAGCAAGCTTCCCGGTCAGAATTTGGGAGGGTCCTTGGGATACGCGTTGGATCAGCTCCGGAACCTCAAGATACTGTATGTTTCATCGATTGTTTTCGGGAACGAAATTTATTTTTCGTTGTAGGGATTTGAGCAACAATCAACTCAGTCAAGCGATCCCGTACCAGCTTCCGCCACAACTACAAGAGATGTACGTTCTTCCTAGCCTTGCCTTGTTTATTTTCCTAAAACTTTCTATGATAGGTACTTGTCTAACAACCAGTTGACTGGTCTTCCATACTCTCTGAAAGATTTGTGGTCTCTAACGAAAATGTAAGTTTTCTTCTGACACCAAACATCACTTTAATCGTGGCACTTTTGTGTAGAGACGTGAGCCACAACCAGTTAATTGGTACAATTCCTGATGTCTTTCAAAACTTCTCCAACTTGAATCTTCTGTAAGTATGTAAACGCATTCGGAAGTATGACACTTGACTGTTTTCGAAATTTTCAGAGACGTGTCCTTTAATCAACTTACTGGCTCGCTTCCTTCCTCATTTGCGGGTTTGATTAGCATATCCGTTATGTAAGCCTTTCTTCCCCAAATATCATCCTTGAAACTCAGCTTTTACACAGGCACGTCCAGAACAATAAACTCAGCGGGGATATTAACGTACTGTCTGATTTGCCTCTTGCTGACTTGTAAGATATCTAATTGTTTTTTTTTTTTTTTTCTATCGTAAGCTTTCTTTTTCAGAAACGTTGAAAATAATCAGTTTAATGGATGGGTTCCAAGCTCACTTCGATCTATTCCCAACTTAAGGTAATGAAGGGAACCTCACACGTACTAAATACTAACGTTGCTTTTACAGGGACGGTGGGAACAATTTTAGTACTTCGCCGGCTCCCCCTCCACCTCCTTTCACGCCTCCTCCACCTCCACCACGAGCACAAGCTGGAGGAAAAAGTCCTGGGACCAAGTCTTCATCGAGGCAGTCTAAAGAAGCTGAAAGTGGCGGTTTGTCACAAGGAAAAATGGCTGGTATAATTGTTGCATTGGTATTGGCTGCTGTTATCGCTGGCCTTGTCGCTGTATGCTACATGCGTAAGAGAAAACGAAAACCGGACCTGGAAAAGAAAATGGAGAGCTCATGGCTAACTCCTCATAATGCTCCTGCTAAAGGTATGCTCTTCTATTGAGTTGTGCATTCTAGCTAACGGTCTTCTTGCAAAACCAGTGAAAGAGCTTAAAATGGAACAGAAAACAAGACTTTCTCCTCCCGAAAAAGTCTTAAAGCCACCACCGCTAAAGACTCCGGCTGCTGAGCGTAGTCCTATAAAACACAAAAATTCGAAAGCGTCGGTTGCTGCAACTTCTTACTCCGTCGCCGATCTTCAGGCTGCCACAAACAGCTTTGCGCAAGAAAATCTTTTGGGTGAAGGTTCTTTGGGAAGAGTCTATCGTGCAGAGCTTCAAAATGGCACGGTAAGCACAATGCGTAATTGGCAGCAGACTGACAAATCTGATGGTGCAGCCGTTAGCTGTCAAGAAGCTCGACGCATCAGGATCCACGGTACAAACAAATGAAGAGTTTCTTGCATTTGTTTCTACCATTGCTCGTCTGCGGCACACAAATGTTACAGAGCTTGTCGGATACTGTGCAGAGCATGGACAACGGCTGCTCGTGTATGAGTATTTCAACAGAGGAACACTTCATGAGATGTTGCACGTTCTTGATGAGACGAGTAAACGGCTATCATGGAATCAACGAGTCAAAATTGCGTTAGGAGCTGCGCGAGCACTTGAGTAAGTGCTGATATCTATTTCATAAGAACTTGGCTAATTACAACTATGCTGACAGGTATTTGCACGAGGTATGTTCGCCAGCGGTTGTGCATCGCAATTTTAAGTCCGCCAACATTCTACTCGACGATGATATGAGTCCACATTTAACTGACTGTGGGCTTGCAGCTTTGAGTTCCACGTCGTCCGATCGACAGGTCTGAAGAACTAGCGCTTTTAAATTCTCTTTTATTCCTTTGCTGATAGGAAAAAACTGGCAGGTTGCGGCACAAATGCTGGGTTCCTTTGGCTACAGTGCTCCGGAGTTTGCAATGTCTGGTGTTTATACCGTTAAAAGCGATGTGTACAGTTTTGGAGTGGTGATGCTGGAGCTACTGACAGGGCGTAAGCCTCTGGACAGGTAAGGTTTCCTAGTTTTCAAGGTTATATGTTCCATTAGCTAAAGAGGTGTTCTATTCAGTTCAAGAGCGCGCTCGGAGCAGTCGCTGGTGAGATGGGCCACACCTCAACTCCACGATATTGATGCGCTGTCTAAAATGGTGGACCCTGCGTTGAAAGGCATCTATCCAGCCAAGTCTTTGTCTCGCTTCGCAGACGTTATCTCGTCGTGTGTTCAGGTAAAAAAGTGTTTGCTGATTCACTCGGTCGACATTCTGTTACTTTCTATGCAGCCTGAGCCCGAGTTTAGGCCTCCAATGTCCGAGGTTGTCCAGTCTCTAGTCCGGTTGATGCAACGGGCCAGCCTCAGCAAACGGAGCTCGGGCGATGAGCTTGGTGGTTCTCAAAGAAGCATGCACGACCCGCCTTCAGACTACTGATAAAAGGTTCAAGCCGACGGCCTGTTTTGCTAGAGCTAACCAGCGTTTTGGACAGAGCCTCAGGATGAAACTCTATAAGAATAACACTGTGAGGCTCGAGAATTTTGGAGACAGTAGTGTAAGAATGCGGCCTCCTCTAGTTACGATTTGTATATATAAGGTAATGTGGATCAATTTGAAGTATGTTTCTGGTACCACCTAATGTTTTTTTTTTTCTGAGCACTGTTGATTCTGTCTCTGTATGTTTTTGTGCTCGATGACGAAGCCGTATCCGTTAAAGTGGAGAATAAAGTTGCGCAGAAGAAGGGGAAGGAGAACCTCTCTTTAATCCTTCACTGTCTCGGAGGCGTGACGCGATGATGAAGGAAAGGGTTTGGGTCCGGTACTCTGGCACAGTGCAACGCTTTGCTCTTGCTCCAGGAAGGAAGCTGGATGTGCAGAAGATTGCTAGTTTCTGGAAGCTGGATGTTTCGACTCTGTGTGTTGGTACAGATGTTCTTCAGGTGGACGGAGAAGGCAAGGGTCTGGATGATATTGAGGAGGTCCGAGAGTGGGGTTTTGGTGATGGAAAGTCCGAAGCAACGGCTCTTGAAGCTCGAGGCTGTCCAGGTATGCAGTTTCGAAATTCTTAGTTGTCTTTCTTCTCACATCTTTTCTATGTATTCAGTTGTTGCTGATAATGGATTATCTTATGGTAAGTTTCAATACTTACGTTTTTGACCGTGCCTTTGTTCTTCTTTCAGGTGGCTCACAGTATCAAGCCTTTGCAAACGAAGTCTTTGAAATGGTAAAGTCGATGCCCGCGGACGAGAACATATTCAAGCCCCGTAATGTCATCCACTTTCCCGGTAGAATTCCATTTCTTGCGGACAGCATGGAATACAAATCTCTCTGGGTGCACGAGGCCTATCATGACATCGCAGCGGAAATAAAGAACTTAACTGGAAAGGTGAAAAACATCCACCTTGTAGGGACGCCAGGCATTGGAAAGAGTGTTTTTGGGATACTGTGGCTCGTCTCTCTAGCTCTGGAGAAGAAGGCCGTGGTATATCGATGCAAAGACTGCCAGACATGGATTCTGTACAACTTTTCGGGAACTTGTCCGAGCACCAGAGTGTTTAGAAGCTACACCGAGGCTGGACAGTTCGTGAACTCGACCGTATGGCTCATTCTGGATGGTCCTTCCAAGCCCGTCCTGCATCCAGGTCCTTTGCTCCAGTGCGTGGCACTCGATCGAGAAGATGGTCCTTTCGATTTTTCGAGCTGGTCAGGAGGAAAGGTTATCTATATGGAAGACTGGAGCTTGGAACAGTGCGAGCTTTGCCTCGAGGATCTCGGGCTAGACGTTGTCGACTTGGAACTCCGCTTCTTCTACGTTGGTGGCGTTCCCCGCTGCCTTTACAACTCGGGTTCTTATACTTTGGGGGACTTGAAGAGCTCGGTCGACAACGCGGCCGTGCTGGTTAACTGGAAATCGTTTCCCGAGAGCTGCTCAAACAGGCGAGATATGGAAAAGCTAGTACGGAACAGGTACTCGAGAAAGACTTCGGATTCTTTCGAGGAAAACAGCTCAACAACTACAAAGTTGTACGTCCCTGCCTCGACGTACGCCAAAGACGTCATACTAGCAGGTCTCGTGGAAACCAGTTTGACGGAACGAATCAAGCTCATCAACACTCCAGTGTCGGCTTTGGCTGGTTTACGAGAAGTCCCATTCGAAAGAATAGTGCACGAGGAACTAGGCCGGGGTGGTGCGTTCGTCATGCGGAGCTTAGACGACGGGAAGAAAGAATTCCGGAAAACGATACGACCACAGCGAGCCGTTTGCCAGTACTTTGACAAGAGCTCGGGACAGACTTATTTATATGCTGAGCTCTTCACGAGTCGTGGTCAGTTGCATCACAAGGATAAACTTCCTCTACATTTTCTGGGATGGGAGCACTACGTGAAGCCTGTGATGAAGCCAGAGGGGACCGTTGATTCCTTTTTGACGCCTGGGAGGACTGTCACTGGACTGATTTTTCGAGTGGCAGTGACGCTGGAGAGCCCGATCAAGTGGAAGTACGTTGGCAAAATAATCGAGTTTTTGGACGATTGGTGTGAGAAGCAAGGCCGAGCTCCACCGCCGAAATATTGGTTCGTGCTGGTGGTACCAGAGAGATTCTTCCCTCTGTTTACCAAGCAAGTGGCCGTGGAGGAGATATTTGCTCAGCGATTGGAGCAGTTTGTTCTCTCGGTGAAGATATAATCTTCCGACTTAGAAGGTATGAGTCTTTCTTCATCTAATGCTCTTACTCGTTCGGTTGACAGGAGAAAGGAGGAAAAGAAAACATAAAAAAGACAGAAACTTTGGATCCTGCTCTGCTGCTGCTGCCAACGAACTTGGGTCTTCTCCGAGGCAAATTGCTAGAGCTGTACGTGAACGTCTAAATGCAAACACATGACTTCAAGGGCTTTGGCAGCGGCAGGATATCTCAGACCTGTGAGGTGCGAGACATATTTTTAAATGTTTCTTAACATGGTTTTTCTTATTCATTTATTTCTGTTTTTTCTCCTTTGTTCTCACATGCAGTGATGCAGCTGGAGCCGTGACGACAAGCAGTTGGCGATGGAGATGATGGAGATACGAGCTCCATGGCGGACAAGAATGCCAGAGCAACCAAGCAAGGAGCATCACAAACGTACGAACAATCGCCCGCGCTGGAGAACACTCGAATGGATGGAGAGGTATGGCTGTTTTTCCTCAGATTAGTTTCAAGCCTTTGGAACCGTCTTAGCTTAGCCATGCGGAGCTAATCCAGCATTGGATCCTTATTAGTTATACATACTGCAGGAGGATATCGGTGTCAGGCGGAGTCAAAAATCGAGACGAGAAGATAGGCATGTAAGAAAAGCTGCCGTGCCAAAACAAAGGAGAGAGATAGCATCAACCGATTCAATGCAAAGCTCCTGTACACCAGGAATAATAAGGTACTGCTGCTTTCTCTCTTGCTAGTAAGAGATATATTGTAAGAATTTTTATGCAAGGCGCGGGAAGAACAGGACTCGGAGAGAAAGAGAACCAAAGTCCACTGTTGCTGCTGCTGCTGCTGCTACTGCTACTGCTACTGCTACTGCTGCTTTCACAGTTGTGTTACAGGCAGGATTGACAGCAAACCACAAAGGACTTGGATACACCTCCAAACAAGAAACAACGCTGCTGCTGGCTGGAGTGCTAGAGCTGTTCTTGAGTCTCTTTCTTGGCTTCCTTTCTTTATTAACTCTTTTGCTCATCTCTTTTTTCTCTATTTTTTCTTTTCTCTTTCTCTTTTTCTTGCAGGAATGCTCAAAGCAAATCTAGAAAGCAGGCAGCCAATGCTAAGACCTTTCCAAACCACCAAAGCAAAGAGAGCTGCCTATCTATCTACCTACACTCTTTTTTTTGTGTGTGTCCATAAGTTGGCCTCCAGCTGCATTGTGCACACCAAAGCTGACATCTCTCTTTCAACCAGAAAAAAACATTAAATTATGGCTTAAAATTTTCTATAGCTGATATTTCCAGAGATTATTTTAAAGTAATGGTGCCAAAAGGATGAGAAAATTCCAAATCAAACAACCATTGAGACCACCCAACTAACCATTAGCTTTCCAGCTGGCTGTAGAATTCTACGGAGTATGTATCCCACCCGTGACGTGGCAGAGACGTGGAAAGGAGGTCCATGAGCTGGCAGGAAAGACCAGTGCTCTCTCTCTCCATTCCATTCTCTTTTTGCCTATCAGGTTAGTTTTCTTGGAGATCAAGGCTCCACGTTTGAGAAGAGGCTTAGGGTTCTTATGTTCGCTCAAGCGTCTCCTCAGCATTTGGTATCGGTCGTGCGCGGTCGCATTCCTCCATCGATCCAGCGGGGCGCTAGGTTGCGCCGGTGGTTTCGTCGATCGATCGCCTCGCCACGCTCTTGCTCGGTGGATGTTTGGGAGCAGCATGCGACAAGGCGGCGCATACGAATGCGGCCACAGGGATCGCAGCTGGAGGACCGCCAAGAACAGGGAGCACGGATAGCAGGAGGCGTCGCTGGGATTCTAATCTGAGATCGCGATCCACTCCAGCCCCGAAATATTTCCGTCCAGGACAGATCTTTTTCTCTCCTTCTCCTCTCGCGCTTTGATCCATGGCGATCAGCAAGCCGTCCCTGATAACGATTCCAGCGCTCGTTCCCAGCACAGCGCTCACCGCCTTACTCCTCTCTCCCAAGAAGCGGCCCACGAAGCGATTCTTTAGCCGGGCAACCTACATTGTGAGCCTTTGGGGGATTCTCATTGCGGGCTTTGGCGTCTTGAGCATGTTCGTGTTCTTGAGCCGATGGCATCCCGGCGACGAGAATTGCAACAACAAAGCCACCTCCACCTCCAGCTTCTTCGACAACGGCGGCAAGGATGCCTTGGATCGCCATCGCGATGATCTAGCGCCATCTACATCGAAGAATTTCGTGCTTGGGAATCTCACGAACGAAGAGAGGGACTTTTGGCAGCAGCCAGACGATCAGGGCTACAAGCCGTGCTTGAAATTCAGCGATCGCTACGGACTGGATTCGTCCCGCATCCTTTCGGACAGGAGGAACTATCTGGTTGTCGTCGTCTCGGGTGGATTGAACCAGCAACGCAACCAGATAGTTGATGCCGTGGTCATCGCGCGTATCCTCGGCGCTGCTCTCGTGGTTCCGATCATGCAAGTCAATGTTATATGGGGCGATGATAGGTGGGCATTCGTCTCTTCCTTTCTCTTTGGATTCCGTGTGGCTTATCATTGTTTTATCTCCTCGCGATCAGTGAATTTTCTGACATCTTCGATTTCGAGCATTTCAAGACGAGCTTGCAAGCCGACGTGAGGATCGTAACTTCGCTGCCCTCGACTCATATTGGAACGCGACCAGCCGAGGAGAAGCGGACGCCTTTGAACGCAAGCCCGGAATGGTTCAAGCAACACTACTCAAAACGAGTAAGCACAGCTTAGCCTGAGCTAGATTTTCTGACCCTTTCTTTTTTGTTCTTGCCTTTCCAGCTTAGGAGAGATGGCATTCTCTTACTAAGAGGCCTCGACTCGCGGCTGTCCAAAGATCTACCAGCAGACCTCCAGAAGCTTCGTTGCAAAGTAAGCGGAGATAGTCTTAGTTTTATCTTCCACTTTACAACTCGCTTGTTTTTTATTGGCGAGCAGGTAGCGTTCCACGCGCTTCGATTTGCAGCTCCGATACAGGCACTTGGCGATCAAATCACTCAAAGAATGTGGAGTCAAGGTCCTTACTTGGCCCTCCACTTGCGTCTAGAAAAAGACGTGTGGGTTAGAACAGGCTGTCTTCCAGGCCTGGGGCCCGAGCATGACGAAGAAATTCGGACCGAGCGACGCCTGAATCCGAAACTCCTCACTGGACGATCCAACATGACCCAAGAAGAACGTCAACTTGCTGGACTTTGTCCGCTCACGGCAAAAGAAGTAGCAAGGTAAGCGTTTCTTAACCATATCTTTGGTCATGGATCGTTCGTGCTGCCTTTTCTTTTGGTTGCTATTGAGCCGGCATTATGTTATTGCACGCTGCTTTCTTTCCGGATCATCGCAACTTCTTTGTAGTTTTGTGCATGGATACTTTATGCAGAGCTTCTAGCAGCTTGGTTGTATGCTTTGCGATCGATCTTGTGTGTCGCTGTCCTAGCGCAATTCTTTTCAACCGTCGTTGTCGTAGAGAGGGATGCAATTATTCAGCTGACCATCATGCTTTGCATGATCTTTTTGCTCGCCTGATCCCAGCCAGCTCATTTTTCTGATTGGCGACATTTACAACTACTGCTTCTCGTGCTGCCTTCTAGTGTTGTGACTGGGGTGTACTTATTGTCTTTCTAGTACTGCTTGCTCCACTATCGCACCACTAAATGCCCTGCATATTATTGCGGCTGAGATTCGTGAGGCCAGCAAGAAAACGGAGTAAGCCGTTCCTGGGTCCCGTAAGAGACAGACTGTTTCTTTGAAGTCATGAAATCGTAATCCTTGGGAGTTGCACTTTGCATTCAAGAAGTCGTCGGTCGTGCTCGTCATGGGCTTTTTGTTGTTTTAATTTTCGCTATTGTGCTTCTTTGTTTTTGAAAGCTCCATTCCAGATCGTGATGATGCTTATTGTGTTGTATCTGTGCAGGTTGCTTCGAGGACTTGGAGCCACGTCCTGGACCCGGATTTACTGGGCTGGGGGGGAACCATTTGGAGGATCACGAGCTTTGCAGCCACTCAAGCAGGAATTCCCAAACTTGGTCAACAAGCACGACATTGCAACTCCTCAAGAGCTGGAGGCCTTTCGCAGCAAGGCGTCCAGGCTCGCAGCAATTGACTACGTCGTCTCTTTAAACAGCGACGTGTTCATGCCATCTCATGGAGGAAACATGGGTCACGCTCTCAAGGTAAGATGCAGTTTTGAATTTCTTTTCAATCTAATAGAACATTTTGATCTTGCCGCAACAGGGACATAGAGCTTACACAGGCCATCGGAAGCATATAACCCCTAACAAGAGAGAAATGCTACCTTTCTTCCTCAATTCGAGCCTTCCCCAGAGAGATTTCAACGCTGCCATCCGGGAATTACACCGAGAATCGGTTGGCCAGCCTGCCATGTGGATGGAGAAAAAAGGGCGGGACGTATTGGGCTACCCAGTGGCTGAATGTATGTGCAAAACTAATCATCCCAGTTGATTGATAGCTAGGTTGTAGAATTTGATCATTCTTTCAGAACGTTTGTTCTGTTATACTAATGATATGGTTAAATACAATTTTATATCTGACTAGATATGGCAAAGTTTTTTTGATTCACATATTATCAATAATCTCTTGCTGGATCTCTAAGGCAGCATCAGATCCAACAGCAAGTATTAAGCCTGGAGGAAATGCTTTTGAAACTATAAAACACTTCACAATATCCTCACAACCTAGATTATCCTTACCATTCCTAGCACCTCGCTATTGTCCATACAAGTGGCTTGCATATACCTTGCTAATATCTTTCCAGATTAAAGCTGTAAGATGACTATGAACGATTTGATAGACTCTTATAATCAATTTATGTTCACATCCTAGAAACTGTAAATTGGACACTAACTTCGAGTTGGAGAAACTAAAATAATGTTGTAAGCATGGGTACACAAACATTGCTCTTTCTCTAGCTCTAGGCTCTTTCTCCCACCATGAAGTGCTGATATGAAGCTTAAGAACCTGCTTGACTCGAGGCAGCAAGCAGAAAACACAGTGTGGTTATTCATGAAGGCAATTGGCAAAAGCAAGTGCTGCCCTAGCTCACTTAAGACTAGACATTCTTTTGGCTGAGCCAGCAATCTTGTTTATTGTCCCACTACCAAGAAATTCCCAGTTCAAACATTAACATTAAGTTCTTATGGAGATTAACATGTGCATTTGGAATCTACTCACCAACTTTGTTTAGAATTCTTTTCAAAGGCCAACACCTCAATGAGTATCTGTATGGTTGAAATTAAGCTTTCAACCCATAACTTTGTTTGCAAATCTATAGAGCACCTTCCCCATGCCTAACATTTGCTCCATATAGCTTGCTGCATGCTGTTAAGAGATTCAGAGGGATTGAGATTGAGGGAGCAGATAGTGCCATTTTGATTCTTGCCCAAACATGCATGATGCAAACAATTATTAGCCAAGACAAAATCTTATTAAAATTTCAGTAAGATATGGTTAAAGAAATAACCTTTTGACAGTTACACCTCAATCCAACAGCTGCCATTGGCTGGATCTAACAGCAAAAAAAATTCAGTAACTCCTCCTTATTATCTCAATAGACATTGTCTAGCAAATGCTGGATGAGTACAAAAATTAATAATTTTATACAATTTTTTCTTTTTGATATTTATATGTGTGTGTGTATATATATATACACATTCAATACTATACAACATTTACCATGTACTTAGAATATCCCGAAGTGAAAAAATAAGAATTAGTAAGTAAATATTATTGATAAAGATAATATATGCAAATTATTACTTGGGAATATAAATATATTTAGAACACTAAAATTTAAAGAAACTTTAATATCCAACCCAGAGAAAAGTAAAAATATATTTCTGAGAATAATTTTTTTATAGTTATTAGAATATAAATATATTTAGTACACTCCCAGACTAAATAAAGTAAATGAAGAATTACTAAAAAATAATTTTATCAATCAGATGTTATGTTTTTACTTGGGATACAAACAGATTTATACTACCCAGATTAAACAAAAGTAAAGAAGAATCATTAAGATTAATTGTCATTAATTTAGGGAAGGGAAGAACATTAATGTATTACTCAAACCTAAACAAAGTTTAGCCTAGAAATAAAAAATTGTATGTACCCTTAAACTCAAACACCTAAACCAATTAATTTAGCAAATAACTACTTTGCCATGTGCTTTACTTGGAATATAGAACAATAAATTTTAAGAATGCTAATACTACTACACAGACCCAGGTAAAACTAAGAAAAGAATTACAGAATATAATTGTTACTAATATATGTTAGATATGTTTGTTGTTAGTCAAAAGATTTATAAAGGTGTTTAATCTTTTTGTATTAAGACTAACCTCATGTTTGAAATGTAGTTTATTAGGTTTTAAATTTATAGTTTGTAAAGTCTCATGCCTAGGGAGAGGCAATCCATATGGAATTGCTTGATCAATACATCGTCAATACATCAGTATAGACAAAGAATTGCCTTATCCATTGGTGAGGCTTAGCCGCTCTAATGGCAAGCACATGTGGCACTTGTCTGGGTGTTACCCAATTAACAATTTAGATGCAAAACTCTCAATGATTATTGATTATTGATTATTTCGTGCTCATTCCTTGAACACTTTGTTAGGAGTTCCATTCCAATTCTTAACTTTCTAAGTTGAAGCTTTTAATTTAAATGTGTTATGCTTGTTTGATTTTTGCTTTATCCACTACCAACCCTTTTATCCCCAGTTTGGGGCTTAGGGATTTATGTATTACATTATCCTGGAGCCATTACCTAAAAAATAAATTTTGTAAAAACAAACTTTTAAAATAAAAAGTTATTACTAAAGAAACCAGTAATAGTAAATGTAGATTGCTTTGGTTGAATTAATTTTTTTACTCCATTTTGATATTCATGATATATCTTATGTTTACTCATCTTCAGTTTTATCACCTTCTTTTTCTTAATTGCATTTTTATCCCAACATGTATGATAGGCTAAATGGCATCTTAATTATTGGGGCAAGTTTAAGTCAAAAAAAATTTTAATCATAATATCCAAGCTAAGAAATGATATTTGATTTTGCCACCTAAGCAACATTTGCTGCACAATCACCACCAGACTCAATAGCCATACCCTCAGTAGAAACCCCAAGAGCTCTTGTTCTCATGCCCACATAATCCCTCGCATAAAGATTTTTCCAAAAGCCAAAAAAATTGATAAGTGATGCAGGGGAGTTATAAACTTATAGCATGTAACATTTTCTGTCACCTACTATCCATAGCTTATGCCCCAACAATTCTCTACCTTAGCACCCAATCTCCCAAATTTATGCTCACGAATTCAAACGATAAACACTCATCAAAGAATTAAATGCTAGTAACAAACTTGATCAATCGATTTCCTATGGCACTCGGGTTGTTGGATAGCCATGGCACTCCACATGGTGCTCCAGTGCTCGAGAGTGCTAGCCATAACACTCCACTATTAGGCCAATTCTAGGGAAAGAAATGAGAACTTTCAAAAAGGATAAACAAGACAACATAAAGCATAATAGATTTGACATGCCTATCCACAAATTCACTTTTGCTCTAGTGCTAGGTGGCTATTGACTACCACAAACATCTTTGTGCTTGAGTGGGGTAGTTCTAGTTAGTGGCTGCCTCCTTTTTTACTTCTCTAGAAACCTTAGAGCTCCTAGACCTCCATCTCTGGCATTGGGTGATGCACTTCCTTTAGAAATTTCATAGTTGAGAGGAGTTATGGTAAAAGGAAAGTTTTATCCCTTCTAAGTTGCACAAACAAACAATTGTTGCTCACACCTTCTCCTTAATTAGGGCCGTGTTGCATGCTTACTTGGTGACTCAAACCTTGCATATATTTTTCAAAATAACACATAGTAAAAAAATTGATATTTATTGGGTTATTTTACATTAAACAGTGCCAATTGGTCAGATCTAATAGCCTAAAAAGTTTGGCAACTCCTCCTTATTATTATATATTACTTTACTTTATATATCATTTTACTTGATTTAATTAACAAGGTTTTGAAGAATAAATAATTAAAATAATTTTCTTCAAATATGGTGAAACTAAACATTTTCAAAATAGTATTTTTGAAATAAATATTTAAATAAGAACTATAATTGTTTTCAAATAAATAAAATGTAAATATTAATTTTTTATAGTAATTTTAAAATTTTAAATTTCTTTAATTATTTTATGGTATAGCAATACCTAAATATAAAATTAGTAAAAAAAATATTTATATATAACTAAAATATACAAATAAATAATATAATATATTCTTTTCAATACTCCAAGTTTATTCATGATAGATCATAAGTAGTAATGAAAAGTTTAACCTATTTCAATATAATTTATAAATACTTTTTTGAAACTTATTGCAAATGAATAACAAAAGGATATTATAATTTAAACATATTATCATGATAATAGAAAACAAAAGTACCAAAACTAATTATAATTAGCATCCCAATTTCACAAGAAAAAGTGAAATCCAAGGCACTATAAGCCTACATTTCTCCCGCAACAAAGATCGATTGATCCACATTTAATAATTGTAGCAAGATTTTGCCTTCTAGGTTGATTAGAGATATTAGCACCGCAATTGCAACTAGGAGCAATAGTAGGAAAGCTCACTATCACTGCTACTACTTGGGTGGCTGCTTCCATGCCATTTTCTGCCCTCTTCTATGCATAGATCAAGTGAGCATATAAACCTAGCTTGAGGAGCAATGCTCAGCTGTCAAATTAAAATAAATGCAGTTAATTAGCTCAATGGTAGAGCAATTGGCTGTAGTCCAATAGATCACCAACTCGATCTTGGTTGCCTCCTTATAATCCTCACAATATGAATAAAAAAACATTTATACAACTAACAATGTTAATCAATTTACATTGTGATTGCTGCTATGAAGATATACACATAACAACATTATTTGTATGGATTATTATTAGCATTCTTTGATCCCTTCACAAGAAAACAATCCTTGCAGTGATGTCTAGCCTTGGTAACAACGAAAACAATTACCCTCCACCTTATCTTGCTCATGCTAGTCCAAACAAGTTTTTTTCTGTTGTGAAGGGATGGCAACATTATCTGTATGGATTATTATTAGCATTTTTTGATCCTTCACAAGAGGACAATCCTTGCCGTGATATTCAGCTTTGTGACAACAAAAACAATTACCCTCCACCTTATCCTTCTCATATTGATCTGAATGAGTCTTTTTAGCCTCATGACCATTTCCACTCTTCCAGCCATGATGGAATAATGGCCGTTTCTTCCATGAACATGAAGCATTGGTGGGTTAGTCATCATATTGACTACCCTATAAACCATCCCATTGATTAAAGCTGACCAAGTTGACTAACAATTTGGGTGAATAGATCATATGGGAGAATTATCTGCCTTTGCTTCAATTTGCTCATAATAACATTCATCAATCAGCTATTGGTATGTTTTTATTTATGACAATAAATGGTTATGAGCTTAGGTCTTTTGTGAGTTTGAGTATTGTAAATGTGACTTCGGGTATTGAAAGATACTTGTCAGCCAGTCCTTATGGACACTTTCTCCTTACTACCATAACAGCAGGAAGTCAATACTGTTTGTTCCCTTTATGGTTTCTACCCAAGCTAGTTGAGAAACTAGTCAACACATGTGCACTTAGATGTAAATCACAAATTTTTCCTTTCTCATTTGCCAGCTTACTTCGTCTATCCAACCAACACTGCCTTAGCTTTAGCTAAGTTCCCTCGCTAAAGTTCTCACCTATTATACCAGTTACTACTTGGTCCTACTTGGGTTTAGCTACTCATTGCACAAGCAACGGAGTGTTAGCCATCCATCCACGGATTCCTAAATTTCTCCCAATCCCCCTCCCTGGGTTAGACTGGACTTAAGGTTCGGTTACACTCCCTATAGGCATAAGCAGCCAAGCACATCAAGCCTCCAAATTCCTAGCATCCCTTGGTACAATAAGATTTGATCATGGGACCCTCTAAATCCCAAGCCTTGGATGCAACACCTGCTTCCAAACACTGGGGCGAAACACCGTGGCCTAACGGCCTAGTATGGGTACCTTTACCCCCCCCACTTCCATCCCGAAGGGAAGGTCCAAGCCCCTAAGAAGGGCGAGGACCAATGAGCCACAAGGTACTCAAGTAAGGCACCACTCCACACGAGCCAGGAACACCACAGTTAGTTTCCTTTTCGGGAGTGGGAGTTGCTCTTGAGCACTTCCTTGGGTGGCCCCTTCGGCACCACCCAAGTCCATGCTCACTCCCACCCAAGGCCCTTCGGCCCTAGTCTCAACCTCAAGTCAATTTGGAAGCACCACTGGAGAGTTCCTTCAAGACTGGTTTCTAGACTTCACCTTCATCATCTCTCAAATGGCTATCAACCCTTTGTTGGCCTCTGTCGTTCTCCACCAAGACTTAGCATTATCTGCCAAGTATAGTTTTGCACATGGGACCTTCTCCAAGCTTGATAACCACAACACTCGAAAGTAGTCCTTTATATCGTAAAACCAATTCTCCACCACCTTATAGTCATTCACTCCCTTGAAGATCGGTGGGGACTTTGCTTTGTACTTTGGAACGGTTTGAGGAACTGATTTCACTTCAGTTTATTCGACCTTGTTTGGTTCTGCCTCAGTCCCTACCGAAGGGTCCGCACCTTCTGCGCTACCAGCATCCGTAGTCTTTCACTTTTTCTTCTGCTTTTTCTTCCGCTTTTCATTATGCTTTAGCTTATGTACGAGAGTCTCTAGCAGGGCATTGGTCTGTGCCAATTGTCCTTCTAGAACATCCATCGAGCCTTGGACGACCGAACCTCGCCACTGGACTCTTGTTTGGAAGTTTCCTCACTAGAGTCCTCCTCATGCAAGGATTCCTCATCCATCGCCTCTTGTTCGACCAAAGGCTCTAGCTTTAGCGGAGGTTCCGTCTCCGCCTACCTTGCCTTTGCCATCTCCTAGCAATCCTCCTCTATCCTTCGTTAGAACTGAGGAAAAGCCTCCAATACCAAATGACTTACCCAATTAGTCTGGTCTCCGAAGACATAGCATCGCAAATAATCCTCCAACTGCCTATTCACCCTTTCCGTTTGTCCATCTGCCAAGAAGTGTTAGTGCCATCCAACTTGACTTAATACCTAATACCTGTCTGTGGGTGATAGGTTGTGCTGAATTTCAACTTGGTGCGATACTGTTCCAAAAGAGTTCTCTAGAACTTGCTAGTGAAGATTTTATCTCGATCTAAGATGATCTCTATTGCTAAGGAATCTAGAGGCACGGGAAGCTCACCAGAAAGGTGAGCTTCCAACGGAAGAGAAAACGGGCTATGCAGAATGCAATGGACTCATCTATTACAAGTAAACGAGAGTGTATGTTCTAGAAGGGGAACTAAGGAAAGTAGCCTTAGAAGAATGTCATGACGGACCTCTTGTGGGACATAGTGGAGTGCCCAAGACAATGGGCCTACTCAAGAGGAAGTACCATTGGCCAAATATGGCTAAGGACATCCAAGACTATGTAAACACATGTTCAACATGTCAGCAGGTCAAAGTTGTGACTAAGGCTAGTGGGGTCTTGTTACAAAGCATCCCAATTCTAGATCGTCCGTGGAAATGTCTTATGATGGACTTTATCACGGGACTCCCCCTAAGTGAGGGGTTTGATGCGATATTCATGGTGGTAGACCGATTTTCAAAGATGGCACATTTCATACCCACCACAACGGAAGTGGATGCGGAAGGTGTGGCGAAGTTGTTCTTCGAACAAATGGTTCGAGTGTGGGGAAGGCCAGAGGTACTTGTGCTAGACCATCGTTCTCATATTTTGTCTGCACATCATCCCAAAAGGTTGCTGTCACGCTAGATATCGCCAACTTCAAGCTCGCTTTTCAACTTAGTGCATCCGCCACGATGTTGCTCTTCCCAGGTTTGTACAGAATCTCGCAATCAAACTCAGCCAAAGCATTGGCCCACTGATCTTGTTTCCCTCTTAGGTCGGGCTGTGACAAAAAGTGTTTCATTGCCACATTGTCTGTGTAAACTTTGAAGTGTCTCCCAAGGTAGTGTTGCCACTCCTTGAGGGCCTTAACCACTGCAAACAATTCCTTCTCGTGGGCAGGCCACTTCCGTTAAGCTTTGTCCAACTTCTTTGAGAAGAATGCTACTAAATGGTTGTCTTGCTTCAAAACTGCACCCAATGCAAAGTCTGAAGCATCCATTTCTACCTTAAAGTCCTTACCAAAGTCTGGTAACGCTAACATAGGAGCCTTCCTCAACTTCCTTTTGAGGTGGACAAATGCTGCCTTGCATTCTGCTATCCATACCATCTTTCATTTTCCCGTTTGGTCCATTAAAGGTAGGGTTACTTTTGAATAGTGTTTGATAAACTTTCGGTAGTAGTTGCATAACCCCAAAAATGCCCTTAACTTGTGTACATTTGATGGTCGCTTATAATCTTAGATCGCTTGGACCTTCTCAGAGTCCACCTTGAATTTGTCTTTGCCCACCACATGCCTAAGAAACTTTACCTCTTGTTGAGCAAAGTCACATTTGCTCTCTTTAGCATACAGCTGGTGTTCCCTTAGTTTCTCAAACACCTTTGTCAAGTGTTCGGCATGTTCCTCTAGCGTTTCGCTATAAATCAGGATGTCGTCAATATAGACGATCACAAAGTGATCTAGATAGAGTACAAACACGTGGTTCATTAATGCCAAAAACATTGCCGACGCATTGCATAGTCCGAAGGGCATCACCAAAAACTCAAAGCTCCCATACCTTGTTCGACAGGTTGTCTTTTCGACATCTTCCTCTGCTACCTTGATCTGGTAGTATCCTGACCTAAGGTCAATCCTTGAGAAGTATTTTGCCTTTCCCAACCTATCGAACAGGTCCTCAATCTTTGGCAAAGGGTACTTATTCTTCTTTGTATACTTGTTGAGCAACCGGTAGTTTATGCACATGCGCATAGATCCATTTTTTTTTTCACAAATAACATTGGTGCCCCATACAGCGACTTGCTCAACTTAACATACCCTTTGTCCACCAACTCTTCTAGTTGGCGCTTGAGATCCTCGAATTCTTTTTTATTTAAATGATAGGGGGGACAAACCATTGCCTCAGCACCCTCGACCAGCTCAATCTTATATTCTATCGGTCGTGCGGGGGGCAACCCTGCCGATAACTCCTCCGGCATGGTATCCTGGAATTGGTCTAACACCCGTTGGATCACTAAAGGTACTTCCTTCGTCCCCGTCTTTTTGTCACTCTTCACCGAGAGTAAGCACAAAAATGCTACCTTGGTTCCTTTAGTGAGTTGTCCTCTCGTGGATACTAGGTTTAGGCAAGAATCTTTGGCCTTGCATTGCCCTACCTTTAAATCCTAGGCCTCCACCCTGGATCTTCTTCCTTGGGCATTCACTAGTACCACAAGGTTCCTACCTTGTCCATGCAGGGCTACCACGAACCGATTGAACCAATCCATCCCGAAGATTAAGTCAAATCCTGCCATGTCTAACATGGTGAAATCGATGTTTGCTTTCCATGTCCCTACTTCGACTCTTGCTTATCGAAGTACCTCATTAGTGCTTTGGCTACCTTGAACAAACTCTATAGTCCTTGGTTCGCCCAGTTGCTGCACCGTTAGTCTGGTTTGCCGGACTATATCTGCAGCCACAAAATTATCCGAAGCACCCGTGTCAATAAGGATCTTAACAAAGCTACCTCTGAACTTCCCTCGGAGGGCTAGTAGATATCACAAATGACTCTCTACCAAAGTTGGTCGTGTAATGAGTAACTTTGAGTTAGGGACTAAATCACGTACCTTAATTTGAATTTCACCCGATTTAATGGCCATATTGGCTCTGGCCTTCTTCGGGTAGGGACATTCCCTCGAGAAGTGTCCTGCTTCACCTCAATTATAGTATACGTTGTTTCCCACGCTGCTAGCTGATTTGCCCTTCTTATCTGCGGGTTTGTTTCTTTTTGTTTGACTCCCCCATGTACTCGCTCGCTGGCCACCAGATCTGCCTTTCCAAAACCCTGAAGACTCATATTTAGAGAAACTCTTCTTGAATTTCCCTTTGTTATATGTTCTCCTTGGTTTGGCCCCTTTGCTAAATATGGACCCCGACCCCGTCGTGTTCCCTTTTTGCAGGTTATTGTTGAAATGCACCTTGATAGATGCATCCAATGCTTCCTTGTAGTTGGTCGGGTTCCAACGCATCACCTCGCTGCGAGCCCAGGTTTGCAAGCCTGATATGAAGGCATGGAATGCATCCATATCACCCATATTCATGACTAGTATCCTCTTTGCCATAAACCCATTCACATTTGAATGGTTCGGTCTGCTTCAGCCTACTCAGCTCATCCCTTAGGTGTAGAGTAGCATTCGGAGGAACGTATGTCATGTGGATCCTTGAGCCTACGGCACCTCGGGGAGTTGGTTCCTTACATTAGACTGAAAGGGCACTAAAGAAGGAAATCCTAAGTTGTTATTAAGTCAAGCATACTTGACATGGTGATGAGAAACTCATGTTGTTGGCTTGCACTTGCTAGTGTTGGAAACCCCCATATTATTGAGATTAGTCTCTCAGTATTTGCTAAATGATAGCTTACCGTGTCTATTAAACACCTTTGCTATCATGCCCTTTATGTTAGTCTCGTTTCGATTGACTAATTATGGAAAATGTTTAAATTTGTTAATTTTTCATATCTACAGAATGTAAGGATTGTCCTGAATACAATAATGTTCATCTTATGTCCAAATTCACAATTTAGCACCATTCCATATTTAATAAATTTTAAATTAATCCCAAAGACTAACTTTTGGTATTAAAGGAGGCTTGGAGTGAAAGCCCAAAGTGTGTGTTTCTCAATAGGGGGTGCTATATGGGGTTCTAAATGTATTATAAGGATAATGGTTGGAATGCATGTCTAAGCATCTAAAACATTAGTTTGGCTCCCGCAAATTTCTTAGCGATTCCTATCTAACTTTTGTCAAATTTTTCTGACTCAAGTTGCATATGCAGAGACTTTTTTAGTAGATCCGAAACAACATGTGTAAAATTAGTTGGATTGCACCATTCGGTAAGAATGTTGTATGCCATGCATGCAATTAGCAAAATGGTGAAAAGGAATGGTGTTGATGATGCTGAAACCTTTAGATGGGTGAATCAAGAGGAGGAAACTCTTGTTAGAGATTCTATAGAAGAGGTTAAGGCTAAGTCAGAAGAGGAAGAGTTAGATGCTATGCCACTACAGTGTATAGCTCAAGAAGTTGAGATTGAGAATTTGTGAAGGGAAGTTCACAAATTGAAGAAAGAGAACAAAAAAAAGAATAAAGAAGTTGAGGTAGCTAAATCAATTAAACCTAAGCAATCAGACTCCTCTTCAAATTCTGAGGACAATGAAGTTCTTCAACCACCCCCAGTTGCACAAGTTTCAAAGTTCAAGCCTCCAAAACCATCCAACTTCAAAGGCATGCGAAACTATTAGGTTTTGGAAGATTAGATTTACGATATGGAAAAGTATTTTATAGCGGCAAACGTAAATGATCATATGAAAGTTGTGTATGTGCAATCCTTTCTCACCGATCTTGGTGGTGCTAGGTGTGCACTGAAAAAGGGTAGACTAGAATTTAGACTAAGATGCAATCTCATATTTGTAAGGAATACTTGCCAGATGATTTAGTCTAAGACTTTATGCAGAGGTGTAGTGATTAAAGCAACAGGGGGACCTTATGCATTACGTTAATGCATTTGTTTAGAAGTGCATTATGATTGCAAATATGAGTGAAGATGCTCAAAGTTATTTTCTAGAAGGTTTAAGTTCACTTTCTTGTAATGAAATTTTGAAGTTTAAGTTGAAAATGTACCTAGAGTGTAAAGAGGCAGCACAACAAGTTGTCTTTAGTCACTCACTCATGAAACAATACTAGTAGCCGTATGTTGGTACCTCAAACAAGAATAAAAACTTTAGGAATAAACAAAATGATCGGAAATAGAGGGTGGAAAGAAAGTTCTACCTTAGAGGCTCACAAGCAACAATTAATAAAGGTGGTGGTTGGCGACCACTAACAACTTCTTCTGGTCCAAAGCCCTTTATTCCTCCTCTTGGTGGGTACAAAAAATAGTAACTTACAAAACTTGCTCTTAGCAAAATAGGTAGTGTAGGTCATTGCTTCCACTATGGAGAGACAAGACATAAATCCTCGGAATGTCCCAACAAACATAAAACAAGATTTCCTGTTAATGTCATGAGGGAAGACAATGGTGGTAAAGTTGAAGGGGTTAACGAGTTAGTCAATGTAGACTATGAGGAAGAGGAGGTGAGTTACTTTCAAGCCTTTCTCATAGTCAAAGCAAACATTAATCCATTGATGTATCCGGTAAGCTTTATCCACGGAAAGTTGTTAGGATTGAATGTTGAGTAGATGTCACCCATATACTTCTGTTTTGCGGAAGGAAGACAAAGAGCCAAAAAATTTATGAGTGATGTTTCAATAAAAATATCCAAGTGGAAAAAAAGAGTGGACTTGGTAGTGTTGAAAATTCTAGATTTTCAAATGGTGTTTGGGATGGATTTCTTCAATAAATATATTAAAGGGATTTATGGTGCTGGACAAAGTCACATCACATTAATGTTAAAAGGACATCTTGATGTGTCTTTCAAATTGCAAAAACACTCCTCAAAGGATTGGGATGTTAAGTTCCTGATTGCAAGAATTACTAAAAAAGAAGTTAAGAAGGGATGTCAGACTTTTTGGGTTCAAGTGATCAAAGCTAAGGGTGTTAATGACTTAATTCGAATCGGTAATAGGGTTGATTTTATACCAAAGGAGATATGAGTTGTTGGCATGGAATCAGGATATCTTTCCAAAGGATTTGCCACTAGAGCTACCTCTTCGTTATGAAGTTGACCATTAGATTAAGGTTATTCTAGGTTTTAAACCATCTATAAAGGCTCTATATTATCTAAACGTTAAAAAGATGGTTGAACTCAAGAAGCAACTCATAGAGCTTCTTAATAAGGGTCATATCTAACCAAGCAAGTCACCTTATGGAGTGTTAGTTTTTTTTGTTATAAAAAAGGATGGAACCATAAGGATCTATATTGATTATCGATCTCTCAACAAGATCACGGTAAAAAATAGTTATCTTTTGCCCCATATTAATGACTTGTTTAACTAACTCTTAAAAGCTAAATATATTACATGATTTAATTTGTGGTTTGGGTATCATCAGATATAGATGGGAGATCAAGATATGGAGAAGACAGCATTTAAGACTTGGTATGGATCCTATGAGTTCCTTGTCATGCCATTTGGGTTATGTAATGCTCTAGCAACGTTTAGTACTATGATGGATAGAATATTTGGAGATTATCTAGATACATTTGTTATCCTATATATTAATGATGTTCTAATCTTCAATGAAATGTTGGAGGATCATTTGAAACACTTGGAGCTGGTGTTTTAGAAGTTGCATGAACACAAATTATATGCTAAAGAAAGTATATGTGCTTTTGGATAATTGCACCTAAACTTTCTTGGATATATAGTTGGTGGTGGCATAATTGAGGTGGATCTAAAGAAGGTGGAAGCAGTGAAATCCTAAGAAGTCCCAACCATTATATTAGATGTTCGTTCTTTTCTCAATTTAGCAGGATACTATTGCAAGTTTATCTGCAATTTTGCAAGAATTGTTCTTCCATTGACTGAGTTAACGAAGAGTAATATACCATTTCATTGGACGCCAGCTTGTTAGCATGCTTTTGTACAGTTGAAAGAGATCTTTATTACAATTTCTGTTCTCAAAATCCCAAATCTTGATAAACCCTTCGAAGTGCATTGTGATATATTTGCCTATGCTATTGGTGCCATGTTACAGAAATATTGTGATAAAGTAGTTGGTGTTACGGTAAAGTGACATGGTTATCTCGTTGCATTCTATTCCAAGAAATTGAATGAAACCCAACAAAGATGGCCAACGCACGAGAAAGAAATGTTTGTTATAGTGTTAGCATTGAAACACTAGAGACATCATTTGGGTGGATATACCAAAGTTTATACATATAGTAACACACTAAGCTACTTTGCTACACAACCAAAGCTTATGTCGAAGCAAGCTCATTGGCAAAAGAAGCTTGTTAGATTTGATATTGAAATTATCTATAAACCTGGTAAAGATAATATTGTTCAAGCTCAATTCTAGGCAATATTGGCAATTAGTTTGGATTGGTTGGAGGATATTTAGGCTTCATATGGAAGTGATCCATTGGCAAAGGCAATCTTGCACCATGTAGAGTTGTCGAAGTAGAACTTTAGTAGTAAAGCAACAAAAGTTGCTAGTTCCACAAATGCGAAACTTCACTTCTCAGTTCAAGACGGACTTATTTTCTATAAGCAAGAAAGATTGTATCTTCCTTCCAGCTTACATTTGGTATCAGAGGGGTCTCGGATCTGACTCTATTAGTTGGCTTAGGGGAATCACACCATATGTTGATTGACATTGAGCTAGTCCAGTTTGCTTCCGCTGGGCTTGACCCGAGGGGTAGGGTGTCAAGAGAGCGGGACTCTCAGGAGAGTTGTGGCTTTTAGCTTCCGTTTACGAGGGCATGAACTTGCAGGGAAGTGTGGTGGATTGTAAGCAACCAAAAGGAACGACTTGAGATATGATCTATAGGGGTTCAAATATAAAGGGAAAAGGCCCATGAACAAGAATGCACCCCCTTTTCTAATCGGTTAAGGGTCTTGGGATATTAGGGGTTAAGCGTCCTTGGGTTTGAATAGTACTAAGTTAGGTGACCTCCCGGGAAGTCAAAACTCAGGAGCTTACATAGATGAACTGGTGCCGAGTGAACCCCTTGATGATACTCCTAAAAGAAAGATGAAGGGGTCACTGACTTATTCGTGCAAGGTCCCTCCGTTACTCGCGCAACTCGTTTTCCGGATGCACCTCGGTGGCCAAACCTTCCACTTCAGCAGCACCAACAAGACGTTGCTGATGCCAAGGTCTCCACCCAGGAAATGGATGTCGCTAATGCGGAAAACACCGACAATGCCGATAAGTATGACCAATTTCATCACACGCCCAACAGCGAACATTACGGCCACGACCACATCCTTGCCCTTGTCTTTGGACTCGAGAAGCAGTAGCATCAACCTCCATTGGAGCAAGACCATCACCCATAGGAAGTGGAGCTGAAGAATGTGCAGCGAAAAGTGGAAGAGGTGACGTCTTATAACGTTGTGCCAAACGAAGAGCATCGTCAAAGGTGGCGGGAGTAAAAAACTTCAAAAACGAATGCCAAATTGCATCAGCCACTCAAATGGCTCTTGGCAAAGACGATGCAATTGTTGGAAGGCATCATCACAGTCATCGGCATGTCCAAAGGCGCATTTGAAGACATTCGGGATAACACTCCAATCCCTACGAGTGGCTGCACTCAAACCATTATACCACTGCAACGCCATCCCTTGGAAACACATGGGAAACTCATGCAAATGTCAAGCATCATCCCAAAAATGATATATGGCAATCACTGTGAAATGATCGAACCAATGGTACATATCATCCCCAAGATTCTCATGAAAGAACTCTGGCCGAACGTGAGGATTGGCACCAAGAGCAAAAGGAGTTGTACTACGTGCTGTGAATGCCGCCATTAATTGAGTTTGGTTGTTCAATTGCAAGCGTATAACATCAAGCAATTGTACCAACTGCTGCTCTAGAGTAAAAGGAGGAGATTGTTGATTTGCCATGAAGATGAATGAAAAAGAAAGAGCAAAAGAAGATAAATGGCAAAAAGCTAGAAGGAAATGGTAGATCTAGACAATGCAAAAAGATAGATCTAAACCAAAAATTTGAAAGGAAAGAATAAAAGAAAGAAAATGAAAAAAACTAGATCTAAACCAAAATCCTAAATCCTAGCACTCATCAGGGACAATCAAAGATGCCCCTCACCTCCACCAATGTGAGTGCTTGGAATATGAAAGGGAATATAGAAAATGTGCATATCAATTAGCCCAAAAACCCTAACTTATATACAAGAGCGAATGGTCCGGATTGAAACTAATCCAATGGCTACCAAAATCCCACTACACTAATATTAGTATACGCCATCGTAGCTGTACACTTGGCCCTCACATAATCTAAATGAATATTAACCATTAGATTGTAGAATATCCTAAAATATCCAAGCATATTCTAGGTATATTCACTACCGTCTCAATCTTGTGTATTGCTACATCAAAAACAATAAAATTGAGTCCTCTTACAATTTTACTTAAGCAAACCAAAAATATAAATTATAGCAATAATAATCATTCTAAATTATTCTACCAAGTAGTATCTTCCTAGTGTGGTATCTAATTAATTAAATTTAGGATTTTTGTATATCTATTATTAGTGACACTCTTACTAACACTTTTATTGGTTTGCTTAAGCAAAATCTGTAAGGGAGTGGGTGGTTAGAGTATGTTTGAATATTCTAGGATATTCTACCATTTAATGGTTGTTATTCAATTAGATTAATCTTGTATTTATAATTTATAAACACATTTATAATTTATAAACTTTCCTAAACACTTCCTAGTGTTTTTTCTACCATCTAATGGTTGATATTAAATAATTTTAATTTTGTGTTTATAAATTATAAACATGCTTATAATTATAAACTTCCATTTGCTAAATTTAACTCATAAATAAGAATAACACTACTATAAAGAAAACTAAACATTTCTACATGCAACACGCAGCAAATTATATTTGTTAAATTGTTTCCTTGATTATTTCTGTTTCTTAGTTTATAATTTATTGTTATTAATTTTTCTGTGTTATAATAAACAAAAGTAGGCAATTCTACCTTTTGTAACTATAATATTTAATTTTTCTTTATTATCTTGAAAACAAGTGGGCATTCTAAGTAATTTTGAAATATAATACTGCAATACCAATAAAGTATTTAATTCAAAACTAAGTAGAATATTGACTTTATTTTTTATTTTAATATAGAAAATAATAAATTAAATGAATCACACAATTTATATTGACTTTTTTTATTATTTTAATATTGTGAGTGCTCAAGATATAGGAATAGGTATATTAATTAAGGTTTAGACCCCTAGTTATATACAAGAATAGATGAACCAAATTCAATCCCTAAATAAACGGTCTATATACTATAGTATTGTATTACCTAACTAAGGTAATATATGTATTTACAAACCTTACACTATCCTCCCTTTTGGAATATGAAAAAGGTGATGGCAATAACTCAAGTGGAACATTTGAAACTTTTGATGAACAATTATAAACTATTACAAGAATTTGCAGCTTTCATAAAACCACCAATAAAGTTGTTGAAAACCATGATTGAAACAAAACCCAAAGCCATGGTATAAGTATCATTCAACTATGGAATTTTAGTGAATCAGTTATAACTCTATATATAACTCTTAAATACTCAAACCAACTACGTAACCATAATTTTGAACCAAAACAAGGAACTTTGAGAAATGCTACAATCTATAAAGCACCATTGTATAACAAATAATACATCCTATCTCTAAATTTGTCTATTAATGATCCTCCAAGACTACCATTAACTTAAATTTAGGACTATAACTATAACAACCACTGTTGTCATTCAGCACTGCATATAAAAGGTCAAACTCACTCTATTCATTTTCCACATCCTTTTAATCCCCTTCTCGAAAGAAAAAAAGTTCTGAAACACTATCTTTGTTTGGACTCATTATGTTTGTCTTCACTCTGGCATCTATATTTAGCCTCACTCCACTATCCCATTTATTCGATATCACTACATTAGAGTCAAATGTTCCATTCGGACTCATCCTTACTTCACAATCTATGTCATTCATCTTTACTCCACTATTGTATTCATTCATCCTCACTCCATCATCAGGGCAAGATTCTTATCCATCTCCTCTACCCCTCCTCCAAAGAAAAATAAGTTTGAAGTATTGGGGTAGAAAAAAGAAAATGAGAAAAATTGAGGAAAAACAAATGTGGAAGAAGGAAAAGTGGATAAAAAAGCATCAAAAGAGGAATTTATAACAACTGACTATGCAAAAATGGGGAAATCAAAATAAGGATATTTGCTTAAAGCTTGGAAAATAAGGGACTTTTTATTATAAAATACTTCGGACACCACAATATAAATAAAAGATTCACACTGCTCAACCTTTTTAACGCACAACTCAACACTTGAGACAAAAAAATCAATAATAACGCCCACTCTCAAGGGAATATATAAATTCTTCAGTAGAAATAGTAAAGCAAAGGCTCTCAATAACACTCATAAGTAGGGACATACATCCGAAACTCTAGCCAAAGTGACTCAACCATTAGAACAAATAAATACTCAATACTAGAATTGATTAAAGACTCTACTAATGAAACAAAAGCAAGATTCTCAACTTCATGCACATACTTAACATCTAGATTAATATGAGGAGGACAGAAAACACTCAACTCAATACTAGATTAAGAATGAGAATCATAAGAATCATAAATGATTGATATGTCAAAAGAAGAAAACACTACAAATAAAGAAGCAATACTAGGAACATGAGAAGGTGGCTCAGGCTGAGAAATAAAAAGAGGTTAGGAAAGAGTAAAAGGTAAAGAAAAAGGATTAGATGGCAGATTTAAAGTTTGATACCCTATGAAATCTCCACTTCATCTTTAAAGTTATCTCCATAATAATCAAACTTGTCAAAACAATCTAGAATCGAATTCATACACATCATCTTCTTATAAACTTAGTCCTTGAATATTCTCCAAGAACCAGACTACATCATCCATAACTCGCCAATCGATGTCACAAGTCACAATCATGTTCCATATCAACAAGATATGACAGAACACTGAAAATAAGACAAGTTGTGTAATCATGTCCAATAAAAGTTGGAAATGGCAACACACCAAGGATGAGCTAGCACTAATAGCTAAAATTCTAAATCTTGCAAAAAGATTATATATAAGGTAGAGGTTTAAACTTTAATTAATATATCTATTCCTATATCCCAAGCACTTACATTGGTGAAGATGAGGGGCATTATAATTTATCCTTAAAGGGAAATTTTTTCTAATAGTGCTTTGCATTAATGTTTAGGATTATGCTTTTTGTTTTTATTTCTTCATTCTCTTTTAAATTTAAGAATAGATAGACCAAATTCAATCCCCAAATGGACAGTCTATATACTATAGTACTATAATTAATGTATTACTTAGCTAGGGTAATACATATATATATTTACAAACCTTATAATATAATATTATTAGTTTTATTTTATAAAAAATTTTAAATACAACAAGTGTAACTGTAATAAATAGGTAATTTTACTTATGTTATGTCCTGTTATTTGCAAAAAGAAAAGTGATAAGCAGTCCCTTATGTATACAGGATGGTTGATGGTCAATTCCCTGCCACCACTGGATTGAATTTCCAGGCCTGCTGCTCAAGATATCCTTGGTTTGGAGATGCCGAGCGAAGCACGAGAGGATGATACCACGCACTGTTCTGGTACTGATCGTCGTTCTGCAGAGCCCACTGCAAGGTGGTTCCATCCAGATTGATCGCAAGATAGTCCGTGTTTGAAGCCTGGAATCGGTTCTCAGACCACACGAAACTGTAATTGAGAGGATCATATTGAGTCAAGAGCACCTGCCATGATCATCCAATTCGTTTAGTTTGCGAAATTCTTCAAGTTTTCAACAGTGTGCACTAGTTACCTTGTCTCCCGGCTTGGCTGACCCCTTGAGAGCAAGACCAGTCACCTTGTTTATGAGAACGAACGAGGTGAAGTACGTGGTATCATCTCTTCCTCCAGCAGGAACCTTGTACCATGTCTATATGTAATCAAATAGAATGAGATAAGATTACAAAGAACGATGAAAATACAAACCATGCTGTCGAGAGGAACGTTGTTTGGACTAATAGCCACCACGTTTGTCTCATCGTTGTGCTTGACTGCATTCTTGAAAGTTACGTCCACATTTTGCTGCTTCCAAGTCAAGTACTGCCCAAACCAGTGGCATAGAATCCTGTACTCTTGAGAAGGCTCTGTGCATCATCATCATATATATGAGCCACAACCAAGAAGAACAATCATATGATTCATGAGCTTACTGTAGGTGACGAGCTTCCAGTGGGAGTTTCCATTGCTGTTGGATGTCACCACTGGCACCCCATCCTTGAAGCTAGCACTTGAGGAAGTGTGGCTTAGAAAAGATGACTTGTTTACAGTCATGGTGATCAAGACTTGATTTTCGTGGCTCCCTGAAATACGCCACAGGAGATAATTGTCTTGGCCTGCCGGATCATAGTCTCCAATAGTAGCCTTTTGCCATCAAAATTCCATATGATCAGCAACCGTGTATGTATGAATACTATCTTTGTTTACCTTGCTTTGAGACGTTGAGTATGCCTGGGACCGGAGAGCTTTCTTAGAGCCGTGGTTTACAAACACGAACGCGGAGAGGTGACTGATATCCTGGTCCAGGAACTCATCCCTGTCACTGAATTCCTGGTTCAGCAAGTTCCATGACTCATCCCTGTACCACAGCTGCACAAGAGTTTCCCATGATGATCGACAACCGGCAAAGTTTTGAAAGATTTTACCTGGAAGGGATTGAGCGCGTCCTTGGACTTGAGAACAACCTGGTTGCCTTGTTGCGTAATGCAATAGCCAGGATAAGCAGCGGACTCGATGGTGAAAAACTTTGGAGCTGCTGTGAGAGCCATTTCTCTAAACTCTTAAAAGAAAAGACTATAGCTTTGAGAAGCCAAAGGGATGAGTATGAAGTTATAGAGCTCTTTGAACGTATGGCAATCATATAGTAGCAGCTTCTGTCGCATTATCCCATGTGTTTCATGCTTGCTTACTTTGCGATATTCCATGTGCTTCCTTACTTTGTGCAGTCGGCACTGCAGCTGAAAGCTTACAGATTTGTACAGCAAAGGGGGCAACCAGTATTGAACTGGTGACCTATCGGACTGCAGCCGATTGCTCTACAACTGAGCTATGCCTCCATTAACACGCTATTTAACTGCGTTTGCTTTAATCTGACAGCCGAGCACTACTCCTCAAGCCAGGTTTACAGAGAATGTGGGGAGAAGCTCACTTGATCCATGGGTAGGAACTTTGAGACAGTGGGATTTTGTGCTTGGTCATATGCCAAGCAACAGGTCAGCCCGTCACTGCTCCAAATGGTGTTGGGGTGGATGGGGTGGTCATCACCAATGCCAAAGTTCTTGTTAGAGCCACCACCATTCCATTTGGGAATTGCATACTACAGATGAGCAGATGTTTGATTGAAAGTGAAAATTACATCCTAGAATAAAAGATGGAGCATATTTAAAAATAAACAATTTTGGTGAAAGTAGATGTTAAGAATAATTAGAACGAAAAGTTAGTGAAAGGTTAATGCACAAAAAAAATTCACTTACCACGTGAAATTTAAGTCATTTTTCCTCAAATGTTGCCATAAAATAAAAAGAAATCCTTTGTCCAAGCTGATAATGATACCATCCATTTCCAAATGCATATTATCATTGGGATAAAGCACCCTTATATGTTTTGCCATCCATATATGTTTTGCAATATGGATCAAGCACAAGTAATATAAGCTCACACACACTCTCTCCTCTATAAAATCATAAGAGTTAGGTAAGTTTAATGCAATTTAATTTTTTGCCAATGAGCAAGACTACGTTAAAATATTCACCACACAAGTATGCTTATATTTCAAATATAGTAGGATCTAGAATACAGTAACAAGCTCTAAAAATTACATTATGAAGAAGTTTTTTTGCATTACTCACTAGATTTTGTTGTGCCTCACCACTTTATCCATATGTCTCATCACTTTACAACCAGTATTCAAAAATTAGCCATTTACATTGCATTGAATGTGCTTAAGTATCACAAAAATGCCTTTGTAGTGGATAGTGGTTTTTCAGCGAAAGGTAACCTTGAAAGGGTATGACTTGATATTGCTCTAGATTAAGAAGTTTGCAGATTAAACACTTGATGGAAGAATATACAAGAATTGCAAGACTTGAAAAAGCATAGCTTTTAGTTAAACAACACAAGGAAACTAAATCATGACAATGATGATAATGCTCATTAACCAATTTTTTGTTTTAATCTTGAGCTTATCCCATGTTCAACGTTGCTAGCTCAAGTTTGTCTTATATATCCACTAGGAAATCACAAGCATGAGGTACTCAAATCAAAGCCAAACTTAATGTAGCGCACTTGAATTTGGAGTTAAACTCTAAGCCCATTACATTATAGAACAAGGGTCTAGTATAATCCCATGAGCACCAATTCCCCATATCCAGCACTTGCATGCAAAATAGTGTCAGATGGTGTTTGGCACAATTTTGACATACCAGTGGTGTAATGCGATGAGGGTATTCCATCAACTAAAGCAGCATGGAATTTAGGCTTAGACTTTGGTTGGAATACATATTTGACTACTTGAGACATTAGTTTAGCTCTGGGCTGTTGTCATTCCTTGTTCTACGTCCAATTTCTATCCTTATTATACATTTGGAACCCCTTATAACTTCCCTCCCCCCCCGCCCCCGCAGAACACACACTTTGGGCTTTTACCTCAAGCCTCCCTTATTATCAGGAGTTAGTCTTTGGGACTAACTTGAAATTTACTAAATATGGAATGACATTAGTTTGTGAATTTGGACATGGGATTGTGTTTATGACACTTTCCATAATTACCCAATTGGAACAAGACTAACACAAAAGGCATAATAGTGAATATTGAGGGATTAATCTCAATATCACGAGGGTTCTTAACACTAGCAAGTACAAGCTAACAACATAAGTTTCTCATCATCGTATCAAGTATGTTTCACTTAATAACAACTTAGGATTTCCTTCTTTAGTGCCCTTTTGTGTAAACTTTTGAATTTGGATATTTTGGGAGGTCACCCAAAATGACACTTAACCCCAAATATCGTAAAACTCTTAATTGATTGGAAAAGGGGGTGCATTCCTATTTATAGGCCCTTTCCCTCTATATTTGAATCCCATGAATTGTCTTTTAAGTCATTTTCTTTGGTTATTTACATTCTAATCTAAGTGCATATGTGTTGATTAGTTTCTCAACTAGCTTGGGTGGAGACCATAAAGAGAACCAATAGTACCGATCTCTTGCTATCGTGGTAGTAAGGAGAGAATGTTCATAAGGATTAGCCGACAAATATTTTTCAATACCTGAAGTCATATTCATTACACTCTCTCCCCTTTAGAGAAGATCAACATCCTCATTGATGCATAATTGAGTCTAACAAATCGTCAAGGAAATAACTCGAAAGTTAATGAAAAGCACACTATGTGGAAAACACACCAACTTAAATGAGTTATGGAACAACCTCTCCTCTACATCCAAAAACGTTAAGACTCAGACACCCTCTAGTTATCACCGACAAGGAAATGACTAGCGAAGTTAACCACCCTTGTTGCTTAGAGTACCACTCAGCTTACAAAGGAATGATATATTTTTACCCGCAGGGACATAGGGAGAGAGTTAGAGGCTTAACTTCCCCTAAGCAAAAAATCAACCCTATCGAAAAGATTTAGACAACTATTATAAATTGGTAGATGAAGTTGTTTACATGACCATGCCCCTTTTTTAAAAATGAGTTATCAAGAGAAAGGCGCAGACTTGTGATCAATCTATAATAGTTATCCCTATGGTTATGGATTATACCCATGCACCGAAGTGCCAAAGTCAGCTTGCCAAAACTGACCCAAGAATATGTATAATAGAAACGTTTGATTATAAAAATATATTACTTTATTGATTTGCAAGATTTATTACAACAAAAGCTAGTGATTATTATGATTCTTATATTCTGTGACAAGCTCACAAGCATGTGTAAGATTATTAAGAGGCTCCCAAGTTGATTCACAAGATAGGTAACCTTTCCACTTAACTAAATATTCTTTGGTTCAACCATCACATGCCTTATGAGACAAAAGAATATCCTAAACCTCATACTCAGATTCACTATCAATAACATCCAAAGTTGGACGGACATCCTTAGAGTGGCTAGGATCTTAATGATATGGGGTCAGTAAATTGACATAAAACACATCATGAAGTCTAGACATCTCTTGTGGAATATCCAACTGATAGGATATATCACCAATTCATTTCAACACCCGATAGGGTCTAATATATCTCGGTAATAGTTTCTAAGATAAAGATCCTTTAATATTCAAGTTTCAGAAAAATAACCACACATGATCTCCCACTTGATAGGATACATCCCGATGATGATGATCCTTATCATGTCGATACCTATCCTAAGCTTTGCCCATCACCTTAGTAGCTCTAGACCAACTTTGGCATAAGTGCTTAGCATACAAGTCTCAATGGCTGGAACCAATGCTTCGGACATTGGTTTTAATACAACAATCTATTGAAGAACTTCATGAGCATTCCTTTGTAGCATCTCCTATAGAGAACAACTAATAGTGCTGTGAAATATATTATTATAACAGATTTCTATTATGTCCAAATGCTCAACCCAGCCTTGTCGGTTTGCCACGACATAGTACCACAGATAATCCTTAATTTGAGCATTCACAAATTTGGTTTACCCATTGGTTTGAGGATGATAAGTTGTATTAAATTTCAACTTGGTATCGAATAACTGGAATAGTGTGCCCCAAAACTTCCTTGTAAATCTCAAATCTCTATCTGAGATCATCTCTTCTAGAAGACCACGAACCCACACTACTTTATGGAAAAAAAGCTTTGTTGCTTGTTTTGCATTCACTATTTCCATAGTTAGAATGAAGTGTGCAATCTTCAACAACCGATCCACAACCACTATCAAAGTATCATAACCTTTAAACTTTGGCAAGTAAGTGATGAAATCAAGTATCACATTTTGAAATGGCTATACTGATGCTGGAATGCATTGCAACTTTCCAGCTTGCTTCTCAGTTCTACACTTATATTGCTAATATATAGGGCAAAAACATTGCATACCAAACTAGAAAATTCATTTGTTCAATGAAGTAAGAGTCTTTCATTTTCCACCATGTCCCGCTGTCAGAACATCATGATGTTCCCACAAAAACAACTTTTGTAGATCCTCTTGAGTTGGGTGACTTCCCAGGAAATCCAAACTCAAGAGCTTACAATCTAGTGTTTACTTTCCAAGCTCATTTTTATAACAAGAGGTCTCATATTATTCTCTCTATGTTGGTTGATACAGGTTTGAGTTTATCTTCTATTGCTTGACTTGTTGCCACATGTTGCCGTTTACATTTGCGTTGTATGGCGGAACTAGTTTTTATTCTTTATGGCAACGGCCGTACACATGCATGTGCACGGGATGAAGTGGACCTAGTTGTGCATGTGGGCGATCTCAAGTTTGAGTTGCAATCATTGCGGGTGGTGCTGAGTCAAGCTTTTGACCTCATTCTTGGTATGGATTGGTTGCAGTGCAATCATGCCAAGTGTGACTTTGAGGCTTTTCCCCCTTATCTTATACTTCCTTATGTTTCATCCATTCCTCTCACTTCTGTACATCTTCATCCCTCTACTTCTACCTCTGCTTCCATTACTTTTGTTCCCCCACTATTTCCTTCTATGTTTTCGTCTTGTTTTGCTCTTCCCTTTTCTGATCCCTCCGACAATCTTTGTGTTGCAGCAGTTGACCAGCTCATAAAGGAGTATTCTGATCTCTTTGAATTTGACTTATTGTCTGAAGCCAAAATTGCCATACATCATCCGATTCCAACCGGGGATGCTTGTCCAATCAAGGTTCATGTTCGTCGTCGGTCACCAAAGGAGATCAAGATTTTACGTACAAACGTCAAGGAGATGTTGAAGAAGGGTGTTATTCGAAAGTCGCAGAGTCCTTAGACATATAAACCTCATCTTGTGATGAAGTCTGATGGGAGTATTCATTGCTACATCGATTATCGCCCATTAAACAAAGTGACGATCCCAGATGTGTACCCTCTTCCTCACACTGTTGATCTCTTGGATCGTTTGGGGTGAAGTCATTGATTCACCAAGCTAGATCTTGCTTTTGGGTATTAGCAAGTACCGATGGCCGAAGAAGATATTCCTAAGACTACTTTTCGTACACCATTTGGTTTGTATGAGTTCTTGGTGATGCCGTTTAGTTTGAACAATGCTTTAGCAACTTTCCAGCGGATGATGGATGAGGTTCTTTGCGATATGCCAGAGGTGACTACTGACTTCATTGATGATGTCTTGATCCACTCGGAAGGGACATAGGAGGAGCACGTTCGTGATGTTTATAAAGTGTTGGATCGGCAACGCAATACTGGTTTAAAGCTGAAGTGGTTGAAGTGTGTGTTTGGGTCCAAGGACACAACTTATCTTAGATACCATATTTTTCGTAAAGGTTTGCAAACTGATCTTGACAAGCTTGTGGCTATTCTAAAGTTCGCTACTCTGAAGTGTGTGAATGATGTACAGCGCTTCTTGGGCAAGGTGTAGTATCTCGGTCATTTTGTGGATCATCTTTTTAATCACACTGCATCGTTGCGAGCATTGTTGAAGTCATTAACGTCATCTTCCATTTAGTCTCCAAATTGTCAGCGGGCGTTCGTGGATCTCAAAGAGCTATTTATGACTCCTCCGGTTTTGGCATATCCTGACTACACTTTACCTTTTATTTTGCGGGTGGATGCTTTTGACATTGGTCTTGGAGGTGTGCTGATGTAAGAGAGTTCGAGTGTGTCTGATCAGCGCCATCCCATTGCGTATATAAGCTGTATATTACAACCAGCAGAGATGAACGACTTCATGACAGAGAATGAGTGTTTAGCAGCAGTCTGGGGTTTCTAGAAACTTCATGCATATCTACATGGTTCTCAGACATTACTTGAAGGTGACCATGCTGCTGTTACTTCATTATTGAAGTGGAAGAACCTGATTGGTCGTACTGCTTGATGGGCTTTGAAGCTTCAGATATATGATTTTGATGTTGTTCATCGCCCAGGGAGTTTTATGGCTAATGTTGATGCCCTTTCTTGAGCTCCTCTTCCTTCTCCACTCTCTTCTCATGTTTCTAACGAGCATATTGTTCCAACATCTGTGGATTTTCTAGACGAGGATTCTGTGCCGTCAGCAGTTGCTGTACTTGATGTTCAATGTCCACAAGGCACAGAGCAAGATCTACCTTCTCTTGATGAGGTTCGCAAGGCTCAAAAGATTGAGCCATGGATTTAAAGGCTTTAAGATGGGTTTGAGAATCTTGCATCACTTGTTGATGACTTGCCTTTCCGGCATTTACATTCTCAATATCGCTTTGAAGATGGCTTTATTTATTTTGTGGGGACAGATCTTGATGATCATTTACGGTTGGTGGTGTCTTCTGTCTTTATTCCGTAGTTTCTTCATGCCTACCATGATTCTTCTGTTCTCGGTGGGCATATGGGACATTGTTGTGTAACTGAGAAGTTGCGCAAGTCTTTCTATTGGCTGGAGATGCGACATGATATTATCCAGTATGTGCATAGTGTAAGGAACCAACTCGCCGAGGTGTCATAGGCTAAAGGAGCCCCGAAAGCTTGACCAAAATGATAAAAAGTTCATCAGATGGGACCAAGTCTAATATCGAGTCCAAGACCGACTCTAAGACCGAGTTCGAGATAGAGTCCGGAATCGAGTCCGAGACCGACTCGGAGACCAAGTTCGAGACCGAGCTCAAGACGGAGTCCGAGATCCGAAATCAGGTCCGAGACCGAGTCTGAGGTCGAGTCCGAGGTTGGGTCTGAGATCGGGTTTGAGATCGAGTCTGAGATTGAGTCCGAAACCGAATCCGAAGTCGGATCCGAGATCGAGTCCGAGATTGAGTCCGAAACCAAATCCGAAGTCGGATCTGAGATCGAGTCCGAGATTGAGCCAAAGACTAAGTCCGAGTACTAATACGGGTCAAGGGGTGAAAGCCCAAAGCGTGCGTCTCCCAGGGGGGGGGGGGGGGGGGGCTGCAGAGGGTTCCAAAAGTATAGTAGGGATAATGAGGTCCAGGAACCAATCTTGAAGGAACTCTCCAGTGGTGCTTCCAAACTAGCTTGAGGTTGAGACTGGGGCCGAGGGGCCTTGGGTGGGAGTGAGCATGGGCTTGGGTGGTGCCGGAGGGGCCACCCAGAGAAGTGTTCAAGAGCAGCTCCCACTCCCGAAAGGGAAACTGACTGCAGTGCTCCCGGCTCATGTGGAGTGGTGCCCCACTTGAGTACCTTGCGGCTCATTGGTCCTCGCCCTTCTTAGGGGCTTGGGCCTTCCCTTCGGGATGGAAGTGGGGGGGGTAGAGGTACCTATACCGGGCCGTTAGGCCACGGTGTTTCGCCCCGACATCCCGAAACAAGTGCTGCACCCAAGGCTTAGGATTTAGAGGGTCCCATGATCAAGTCTTGTTGTACTAAGGGGTGTTAGGAACCTAGAGGCTTGGTGTGCTTGGTTGTTTGTGCCTGCGGGGAGTGTAACCGAACCTTAAGTCCAGTCTAACCCGGGGAGGGGGATTGGGAGAGATTTGGGAATCCGTAGATGGATGGCTAACACTCCATTGCTCGTGCAGTAAGTAGCTGAAACTAAGTAGGACCAAGTAGGAGTTGGTATAATAGGTGAGAAATTTGGCAAGGGAACTTAGCACAAGCCAAGGCAGTGTTGGTCAGATAGACGAGGTAAGCTGGCAAATTGGAAAGGAAAAATTTGTGGCTTACACATAGCTACATTTGGTGCCAAGTTCGTAATACTCCCCCTCGTGCTGCAGAAGGACAGTTAGAGTCAATTGCAATTTCTCATCCATTTGAGTTGGTGGCGTTTAATCTTATAGGACCTTTTCCATGATCGAATGCTGACAATGAGTATATTATTATTGCTTCTAACTACTTGACTCGTTGGGTGGAAGTTGGTGCTCTTGCTAGTGCCTATACAACTGCTATTGGATACTTCTTCCTCAATCAAATGGTATTCCAACATTCTTGTCCAAAGCGGATTCTTTCGGATAATGGTCCTGCATTTATGACTGAGGCATTTCATGTTTTGACATCTTGGTTGGGGATACGCCACACTTTCATTAGTGTTTATCATCCACAATCAAATGGTCTGGTGGAATGGCTCGTTCAGACATTCAAAGGGATGATTGCGAAGTATGTGAATTTTCAGCATTCGAATTGGGATGGTTATTTACTGTCTCTTTGGTATGCATATGTCATAGGGGTGTAGAGTTCTATTGGTGCTTCATAATATAAACTCTTATATGGTCATGATGCAATATTATTAATGGAGTTGGGTTTACCTTTGCGATTGCCACGAACTGCTGATGCTAGGTCGTGGGATCAATATTTGACGAGCATTCTTCCGCTTGTTCGAGTAAAATCTGCCAAACACTTAGGCCGCATACAAATGGGATAACAACGGCACTACAACTCCCATCATCGTTTACTTGCAGAGTACAAAGTGGATGATTCGGTGTTAGTCCGTTTTCCTTACGGTATGTGGTTTATCTAAGGGGCTGCTTGCGCAGTGGAAAGGACCATATCGGGTGTTGTGGCAAGTTGGACCACAAATTTATGAGGTTCGGCATGACGTCTAGTAGGTTGATCCTCCAGAGATTGTGCATGTGCAGTAGTTAAAATACTTCATACAAAGGGATCAAGAGAAGTTAATACCACCTACAGATCCACCAATACCTCCTCCTAATGTTCCTCCAGATCCCGGCCCGTCTATAAGAGAACCCTAATGGTCTTCCATTATTCTGAGAGGAGGGGATGATGTGAGGGCCAAGTGTACGGTTATGATGCCGTATACTAATATTAGCATAGTGGGATTTTAGTAGCTATCAGATTGGTTTCAATCCGGACCACTTGTTCCTATATATAAGCTAGGGTTTTTAGGCTAATTGATATGCACATTTTTTGTATTCCCTTTTATATTTCAAGCACTCACAATTAGTTTTGTATTTATAATTTTTAAATATTTTAATAATTTATAAACTTTCCTAAAACTTTCTAGTATATTCTAGTTTATTCTACTATCTAATGGTTGATATACAATAAGATTAATATTATAATTATAAATTATAAACATGTTTATAATTATAAACTTCTATTTGATTAAATTGAATTAGTAAATAAAAATAACACTACTGCTGTATGAAATAGGAAAAACACTATTATTAAGCAAACTAAACAATATTTGCACACACTTAGAACCCTAAACTAATTTATTTTTACAGGATTAAAATGTTGGCACAGATTTCCTTTTAAACAAACCTCAGTAAACCATTGACATGGAGCAATGTCATGCAGTCCCTAGAGTATTTCATCAAGCATTGCAGCTCCTCCTCTGTCCACTAGTTCTGCCTCTTCTCGACATCCAAAGTAAGAAAGGTGGATGTGAAGCTCGGATCCATACCTTCCTGCAAGCTCAACACCTCTTCAGATCCACGGCCACTTGGATGTAATCTCCACACTGCTCTATCATTAGCCTCTCGTCTGCCAGAAGCTCCATAAACTTGTTAGTGATCCCCCACAGCGGCTCCTCGAGCTTCTTCTCAAGATGGCACCTCTGGCAGTGGCAGTCGTCGACCTTCTCACCACCCGTGGCCACAGCGCGTAGCCATACGACCGCGCTTCCTGATTCCATGTCGCGAGCAGCGTACACGAACATGGACTTTCCGAACTTGCGGATGCTCACGTTGGGCAGGCAGTGATTGATGAAGGCTGGCAGCGCGAACTCGTCGCTGTAGTTTTCGGAGAGGACGAACTCCGTGGAGCAGCCCAGGATGTTTCGGATCCTCATCACATCAAACTCGAGCTCTTCTGTTGCAACTGGTCTGCGCATGTTCATTTGATGCATGCTCGGAGCTTCCTTGTCCACCAGCTTGCTGGGAGAAGGCCGCATAGACAACTGATCCATCGCGGCCTCGGCCATGCTATGCCGTAGAGTTCTTGGATGCCAAGCACACCTGGAGAAGGCTGGCGAGGAGCTCCGTGTTGTTGTCTCCTTGATCCATCTTCTCTCGCATGTCCCGCTTGAGTGGAACCTTCACCGAGACGATGAGCAAATCCCCCTGACGGACATCCGTCGTCGTGAAGATCCCCCTCCCACGCCCGTCCTTCGTCACCTCGACTCGAACGGGACCGACGAACTCCGCAACGTTTGGAGGACTTTGCTTGCTACAGCCTCCCGTGAGAAACTTGGAAAGATCGCGAAGGCCGGACTCGCTCTGCTCCCTGAAGATCCTGGCTTTCAGGCTCTCTTCCAGGCAAGCTTCCGCACGACTGTACTGCCGGAGCTTCCATAGTGCTCAAATTTTCGGGAGGAGGCTCCTCTCGTTTCCAGCCCGGAGATCCAGCGCGCTCTCAGCGTCCTCCAGAGCCTTGTGAGCCCATCCCAACTGGAACCACAAGGCACTCCGCTCGACTGGAGAGTCCCACGAATCGATCTTCCTCGCTGCGTGAGAGTTTTAACGCTTGTGTATAGAGCTCCACTGCCGTGGCGAAGTTCCGCTGCGAGAAATCCTTGCTTAGTGCGTCTGGACTGGATCGTCTTGCAAAGACGAGCAGCGTGACAAACTTGAAGTGCTGCCGGATTGGAAATCCACAGGCACGTACCTAGGCGAAGAATCCCGCTCTCCACAACGCAAGGCTCGTAGACGACGATCTCGGCGCCCTAGGGCAGCATCTTCTCCGGCTCTCGAGTGACAAGGATTCTCATGGGGTGGGGGGATAACATTAGCGAGGAGGCGATGACGATCTGGAGATGGACGCTCGCGTCAAGACAATGCGAGGCCTCGCGAGCTCTTTGTCAAGCTCCGGCCCCTCCAACGCTGGATCCACGCAATGCTTCGATGGAGTAAACGGTCAGTATAGCTCTTCTCATTCCTCTTGATCGAAAGAAAGAAAGAACACGAGAAGTCTGGAAATTTGGATCCAGGCCAGAACTCGTGGAGACGCCGATGGAGTGCATGGTCAGTATAGCTTCTCATTCCTCCTGAAAGAAAGAACACTAGATCTCTGGAAATTTTGCACAAAGGGAGGTACGTTGCTATCATAAGCTTTGTGGTTTCTAACAGGATCTTCGCAGCGTAATGCCTGAAAAGCCATCATCGTCCCGGTCAGGAGCTCACATACTTGGTGACAGCCTTGGTTCCCTCGGAGATTGCGTGCTTTGCGAGCTCGCCAGGGAAGATGAGCCTGACCGAGGCCTGGACCTCGCGGCTCTGGATGGTGGGCTTGTTGCTGTATCGAGCCAGCCGCCCGGCCTCGGTGGACAGCCGCTCGAACATATCATGGACCAGGCTGTTCATGATGTTCATGGCTTTGATCGAGATGCTGATGTCCGGGTGGACTTGCTTGAGTACCTTGTAGATGTAGATCTTGTACGAGTCGCCCTGGAGCGCCTTGAGCTTCTTCATGGAGCTGCGCTGCTGCTGCCCCGACGATCCGCCGCCGGTGGATGGGAGTTTCTTCACGGCCTTCATTCTCGAGTCCAGCTCTGCCATCGGTAGTGATCGTTGCGCTGGCCGCTCGAAACGTTTTAAAGGTGGAGAGCTGTAGTCGTGGAGGTTCCAAGTGTTGTGACGCTCGGCTCGAGAAAACCAGCCATGTCAGCTGACAACGGAACCGGAAGAGCACCATTACCGGTTTGGGTACGAGGTAAAAAGTTTTACTGGTTTTAAAACGCTTCTGACGATCTTGAAATCTCCTCAGCTAGCCCGATTCTCCTTCGCCAGATAGAAGTTCCTGGAGCTCCAAGCCGAATGGATAATGCAGCAAGCTGGCATCTATCTCCAAAAGCCCTTCTCATCTATTCGCTTGAGGGAGGGGTCGAACCTCCGACCTTGCGGTTAACAACGCTCTGACCGTCTGAGCTACTCAAGCTTTACAATAGTTAATTGTAATTTCGACTTGAGCAGAAAGACAAGCAGACATCTTGGCCAGGCATTTTCTTTGGGAACTTGTGACTGAGATGCTGTTCTTGAAGCGGAGTTTTTGCTGGTACCAATTGCTCGCTCGCTTGGAAAGGGCACTTCTTCTTTTCACTTAAGTCTTGTGATCCAAGAGCCGTAAATTTGCAGGCTGGGAAGCTGAAAATCTTCGAGTAGAAGCTGGATCAATCCCGGACCTTGAGAGGTAGATTGAAGTTGTGATCAGCAAACACAGTGGCTGATTGATAAACATTCAATGGACGGACAGAAACCGAATGTTACAAACGAGAGAACACTTACAAGTCAGAAGGATACAAGCAAATTAATGCCGACGAGGTGGTAGTATAGTAATTTTCTTGTGTTTGTTGGTTCTTTTACTGTCCCTGTTGATGAATTCGCTGTGCTGTTCTTCCTTGTTTGTACAGGAGAGAGAGACGGCGGCTAAGTTGGAAAGAATCGACTGGCGAGGCTGCCATCGCCATCCTCCTCGGGTAGTGTTGGATGCGGGAGCTCGAAAACCAGGTCGTAAGATCGCTTGTGCTTGAGCTTGGCGAGAGTGGCGGAGAGATCATCCGTGCATTTGTTGATGCGCTCCAGCAATCCGGGAAGCGAATTGAGAACCTCCAACCGTCTGGTCTGGATCGCAGACAAATCACCTGCGAATTTCCAGACATTCTTCTCTCACTCAATCAGGAGGAATGAGAAGCTAGCTATGTACTAACCATTTACTCCATCGAGATATGGCGTGTGTAGCGGCGGCTCTAGCGTTGGAGGGGGCCGGAGCTTGACAAGATGGTCCTGGAGCAAAGATTTAAACCTGGCGGGGCCTTGGCTGCGCATTCTCTTGACGCGCGCGTCCATCTCTCTCACCTCCTCCTCCAGGGCCTCCAGATCGCCATCGCCCTCTCCCATTCCCTCCAATCCCAAGAGCCCTAATGTTGAGAACCCTAAAGTTTTTCTCAGTCTCGTCGCTCGAGTGCTCTCCATTGGGAGTCGAATCACTGGCACCGGGGAATGGTTTGTGGGGCGGCATTGTGGATTGACACAGGGTGTGATCGAGAGTGATGTGGTGATCCAACGCAATGGACTACAGGAATATTCTGAGGATATTCTGAAGATCTTCTTTGATCTGAGGATTAAAGTGAATAAGAAATTATTAGCTGAAAATTACACTTAAGTAATGTAAAGCTGGAGTAGCTCAGATGGTCAGAGCGTGCGGCTGTTAACCGCAAGGTCGGAGGTTCGACCCCTCCCTCTAGCGAACAATTAATTTAAAATGCCAAATCGAAATTAATGCTTCCGCATTGCTTTCCCTGATTGTGTCACCAATTGACGAAATCGGCTCCAGCTGCCACTAAGAAAAATGTTCACAAGTATAACAAAATGTTCCAGTAGGTCTCAAGGTGTGATCCATAACCAGCATTTTGTCGAGGTATGGATCGATCTCTTCTCTTTGGGCCATAAATCTAATTTCTTTTGAGTTTGCCGCTTGCCAGCCATAATCTCAGTTTAGCATTCTATAGCGGGACGTTTTTTTGTCCCTCATTCGGTCGGTTTTGTCCATCTTTTCTGGATCTATCCATGCGAGCACTTGTGCTCTCTCCTTGTCATGGTCTATAGATATTGTAAGATCAGACCTTGCTTTCTCGAGTCCATATTCATCTGACTTAGGCGACCAGCAACCGTACCGCGCAGTGCACCGCCGCGGTACTCGTATACCGTGCGGCGAGCTCCACCTTGTAAAAAATCTGTAATCGCGTAGGCTTTTCCATTCCGGAAAGACGAGGCGATGCCCTTGACCGGTTTGACCGTCAGTCCGTCAGTCAGGCTGCGTGGGGAAACGCACGGCGAAGAAGGAAACGAGGCGAAGAAAAAATCCAATGGCCATGGAGGAAGAGGAGGAGGACGCGGTCTCTCGGGTCTTTCTTTCTCTTCTTCCCTATTCTCTCCTCTTGGCGATCATCGCGGCGCCCGCGACGCTTCTTCTTCTTCTTCTTCCCTTGCGCCGATCTTCCCCGGCCTAGGTCTTGATCTTCAATGCGGTTGCTCCTCCTTGTTTCTTTCTTCTACCTGGATGAGATTTCTGGGGCAGCGCATCATCGCGGCAGGGATTGTAGGCCGCAGCTGGAGCGCGCTTGGCGTTTTCCCGGATTCTTGCGGCGGGTGCGTCATCGTCATGCTGATTCACGGCGCTAGGGACAAGAAGAAGATCGTCGGCGCATTCGCTAGGAGCTCCGCGCGATCCAGCGGCATCGGCAGAGAGATTTCGTGCTGCCGGGGGTGAGATTTCGCGATCCGATGTTCCGGCGCTCATACCGCATTGCCGGATGTCTTGTTGCCGCTTGTTGGATCGTCGCGACAGTCTGTGGTAAGATCGATCGACGCTCGCTCTCATTTATTTCTTTCGTTTTTCTTGCTAGGCGCCAGCTCTGTCGGAGTGTGCTATGGAAGAAATGGGGATAATCTTCCTCCTCCACAAGTGGCCGTGCAGCTCATCCAGGCGCAATCGATCACCAAGGTCAGGATCTTCTCCTACGATGCCGAGACTCTCCAGGCATTCGCAAACACACAGATCGAGCTCGTCATCGGCACCACAAACGCACAGGTTGTGGATTTCGGGCAGTCCCAGGGCGACGCTGCCGACTGGGTGACACGAAACGTAGCGGCAGCTCTTCCGGCCACCAAGATCGTTGCCATTGCCGTTGGCTCGGAGGTGATCACGAGCGCTCCAAATGCCGCTGGCTATCTGGTTGCAGCCATGACCAACATCTACTCGGCTCTCCAGCAAGCCGGGATAGACAAACAGGTGAAAGTCTCGACGCCACTCTCCATGGGTGTTCTTGGGACGTCGTTTCCGCCATCGTCGGCCACTTTCGATCCCAGGTTCTCGGCGGTGATGCAATCGTTGCTCGAGTTTCTCAGCCGGACTGGATCATACTTGATGGCCAACGTCTATCCTTACTACGCGTACCGGAACGACATGAGATACATCTCCTCCGACTTTGCACTCTTCCGGCCAAACCAAGGCTTCACGGACTCCAACTCGGGCCTCCACTACTGGAACCTCTTCGACGCTCAGCTCGACGCGCTCTACTACGCAATGGCCGCGTACAACCACCGGGAGATCCTTATAGTTGTGAGCGAGACCGGGTGGCCGTCCATGGGTAATGCGGACGAGGTGAACGTCGTCAACCTCGACAATGCTGCTTCCTACAATGGGAATCTCATCAAGCACTTGAGCAATGGGAGTGGCACTCCATTCCGGCCGGGGATCACAACGGATACTTACATTTTCGAGCTTTTCAACGAGGACTTGAGGGAGGGCCCGACTTCCAACAGGAACTGGGGTCTTTTCAAGCCGGATGGGACCAAAGTGTACAACATTGATTTTGGTAACAGTATTGTGGTTCAGCGGAACCGGAGCTTTTGCGTCGCAAATCCGAATGCCAGCTTCACAGACTTACAGATTGCGCTGGACTGGGCCTGCGGACCAGGCCATGCCGATTGCCAGGCTATTCAACCGGGCCAGTCCTGCTATCTTCCCGACACGGTTGCTTCACACGCATCGTATGCGTTTAACAGCTACTTCCAGAGCAACGGGATGGATCCCAGTGCTTGCGACTTCTCAGGAGCAGCAGCCGTCACGATTGCCGATCCGAGTTAAGTTTATCGAGAAAGTTTTGTGTTTTCTAACTTGACGCAAATGGCTGGCAGCCTACGGCTCGTGTATCTACAAAGGAAGGTACGTTGTTATCATAGGATTTGTGGTTTCTTAACAGGATCTTTACAGCTTAATGCCTGGAAAAGCATTGTCCGCTCGCGATCCTCGGCTTTTGCTCCCACTCGCTGCAATACTATTCACCAAATTTTGTCTACTCTGAGAGGTAATTACCATTTTGTCCATCCACAACCCGGTCAGGAGCTAACATACTCTTAGTTCCCTCGGAGATTGCGTGCTTTGCTAGCTCGCCAGGGAAGATAAGCCTCACCAAGGGTTGGACCTCGTCTTGGATTTCGCAGCTCTGGATGGTGGCCTTGTTACTGTCTCTACCCGGCCTCGGTGGACAGCCGCCCGAACATATCATGGACCAAGCTGTTCATGATGTTCATGGCTTTGATCGAGATGCTTATGTTCTGGTGAACTTGCTTGTAGATGTAGATCTTGTAGGAGTCATTCTAAAGTTCTTCTTAAAGCTGTGCTAGCTAGACAACACAACCAGAAGAACGCAATCACCATTTCAGTTTGCTTACGAGGTAACAAGTTTACGCTTTAACAACTTTACGCACGCTTCTAACCAACGTTTTTCTTCTTCTTTCTTCCTCCAGATTAAGCAGACTTGCAGGACGATCGTTATAGATATTATAAACACTGGCGGGATAACCGGCCATGCCATTTCAGCTGACAACACTACTGCTAGCACTTCGGTGCGAGAAGCGACCACTTCAGCTGACAACAACACTGTTAGCGGTTTGTTCCTTCACTGGTTTTAAGACGGTTTTAAGACGGTTTCTAACGGTCTTTCTCTTTTTTTTTCTTCCAGATTGATGTTGTGATCAGCAAACACAGTTTTTCTTCATTGACGGTGTAACACAATAGCAAATTGATCGTTAGGTCATTGGACGGGCAGAAACCACTGCTAGAGAACTGGAAAGTTTCTGAAGATCGCGCACGGACTCGAAGTTCGCGAGTGTTTTAACATGCCATCTGTGCCCTAATAAAACACGTCGGTATGTGACGTGGTTAGAGGAGAGCGCGACACGTAAGCGGGAGCCCAAAGGCGCAGAATCAGAGGTCTGGGCAAAAGAAAATCATACCAGCTGATATTTTAGTTTTTAACTGATATTGGGACCACGTGTCCCAACGCTACTATCTACCCCTTGACAAGTTGAATGCTTTAAAAGAATCTTCATGATAGGCCGGTTTGTACCCATTCCTCCCCAATGCACATGGTAAAACCTTGCACTGCCCGGGAATCGAACCCGGGTCTGTTCCGTGGCAGGGAACTATTCTACCGCTAGACCAGCAGTGCGTTACTTTGTTAAAACAAAATAAATTTCTCTTGGAAGCGACCTTGTCTGGATCGACATGCCTGGAAAATGTCTTGCTCTATCGCTCCATCACTACTCTCCACAGCGGCGCCGCTGCTCTCGCCAAGATCTACATTTTTTTGTAGCGGGCGCGGTGCTTGCAGCATTTCGGATCCTCGTTGCACAGCAGCCAGTACAAGCCAGCATATGGCACTCTCCCGTAGAACTATGCTTTGATAACCCGCTCTCCCCAAGCGACTGTCGGAGCCAGAGCACCAAGTTGGGGATGTAAGTCACGACGACTGCTGGCAGTTCTCCGCAAAGTCAAGCACGCCAGGATGTTGTCCGCCTGGGAGATCCTTCTTTCAACTGCTCCTCTTGCCCGGGACGTAGATGCGAAGTTGGGCTCACGAGCTCTGCTACGCAAGTTGTGGACTCGATCAGCCCAACACCACCCTCGACTGGATATTGCGCGAACTTAAAGGGGCCACACAACTCCAAGCGTTCGGGCTTCACACACAGGATGTCGTCCCGACGTAGAATGCCATGTGTCACACAAAGTCGGTAATGCTCCACTTTGTAGTTTTGTAAGTTAATATAGACTTGAAAAATCAAGGTCTGATATAATTAAAACATGAGAGGCTGGACATGACCGACCGAGTGAGGGACAAATAGAAAGTATTGCACGTCGCACTATGCATTGCTCAAACTACTATGGATGGCAAGGCAAAAAATGGACTAAAGCAAATCGGCAAGCTCAAAGAAACTTTATGGCCCAAAGAGAAGACATACCTTTATCGTTTTGAGCGAGAGATTTCCAACACCTGCAAGACTACGGGTTATCATCCACAAGGATAAAAATGGAGTATACTTTACCGGATCGCTTAGAAGCCCACGAGCTTTCACGCTCTTTAGAACAACCTCACGAAGTTCCTGTGCACGATCAAGCCAGCTTCCTCCCATCAGATTCTCGATCGCGGCCTTGATCCCGTCCTTCTCGGCCTTGTCGATCTTCAGGCCAGCCTTCCAGTCGTGAACAAGCACCTTGCAGTTGAGGTTCTGCTCGATCGCGCATGGCCACCCCAGCACAGGCACTCCGTTTGTCACGGCCTCGAGCACTGAGTTCCAGCCGCAGTGGCTGAGAAATCCTCCCACCGATGCGTGTGACAAAACTTGGAGCTGCGGTGCCCAGGATACTATCCGGCCTCTTGTGAAGGAGGAAGCTCTTGCTGCCTCGGTGATCTCTTTGGTGCTTTCGTTCTTCTGCTCTGGCGGAAGCACCCAAAGGAAAGGCCTCTCCATTTCTAACACTGCCTTTGAGAGTTCCTGGAGGTCCAAGTCGGGTAGCGCAACAACGCTGCCAAAGGAGATGTAAAGCACCGACTTTGGAGCTTGAGTGTCCAGCCAAGCTATGCAGCCACCGTCTTCTTCTCGCAAGCTGTGACAAAGCCTTGTTCTCGCTGGATCTAGATTAAAAAGTGGCCCGACCCCTGTGCACTTCTCTCCAAAAACTTTTCTCAAGGACTGGAATGCATCTGGTTCCAACTCTTCGGCCGAGTTTATCAGTAAGCACGAGTTGTCATCGAAGTTCCTGAGAGTTTTTTCTTGCTCTTGCATCAAATACTCGAGCGTTCCCTTGAATTCCATCCTTGCGTAGTATGGGAAATCCTTGAGCTTCGTTGGAGAGAGCCCCGGAACGTAGGAAATCGTTCTTTCGTCGCCATCTACGTAAATGGTCACGAGAGAAGAGTTTAAACAGATCTTACCTTTAATCGGTGCCTCACCGGCTGATATAAGAAGGGGCAAATGGTAGTGGACATTGATCCAAGTCGCGCTCCCAGGCCAGTAGGACGCACAAGAAACCCCAAATTTCTTGGCAGACTCGACATGCCATCCCCAGAGATAATCTGCGACGATGCACGAAACTCGCTCGCCGCGATTAAGCATCTCTCTCAACAGATCTTCGAATGGGACCTGCGCGCCGCGAAGGGCCTGGACGAAATTTCCCTGATCTACATGGCAGGACGCATCGTACCCTTGAGGAATTTCGTAGGGGAAATCTAAGCTCTCGAACCGGATGCTGCCCTCCAGCTCCCTTGGCCATGTCCAACGCTCCCGGATCCTGGAATCGATGCTCGCAATATTCACCAGCGTCACGAGCGCGCCGCGATCCGCCAGTGCCACAGAGAAGCCGATGAGAGGAGGGATGTGCCCCTGGGCAGGATAGGGAAGGACTAGAATGTGAGAAGACAGAGATGCCATGCCCTACCTCGTTGAATTTTCCCGCCTTATAAAACCTTAAATAAATAAAGCAGCCGTTAATTTCAAAAGTATTAACGTATAATAATTTGTTAATAAAAATTATCACTGTTAGTTTGTGAGGACCAGATACAATGCTATATATTAATATTAGTGTAGTGCATATTTATGAATTCTATTTTATATTCCAGTGCACTTACATTAGTGGAGTTAAGGGGCATCTTGAATTGTTCTAGAAGTGGTTTTTTTGTTTAAATTTACTTTTTGTATTATCTCTAACTGATCTGATGTTCTATCTAATCAAGCATCCAACCAATTGATGTAGCAACTAATTTTACTAGTCACATTCAATTGTTTTTATAACTCTAGAATCTAGATCACTTCAAACCTTAGTTGAATGAGTTGGAAGTCCTTAAATATTTCTTGGTGTACTTAACAAAACTCTACAAAGATTTACATCCAAGCATACAAGAAACAAAGACAGACCAAAACCACACTAAATAAAATCTCTATTTTACACTTGATCAAGGCTGTCATATGGTATCTAACAAGCAAGTGCACATAATTTTTAATGTTGTTCCAAATGAACGTCAAAGGATGACAATCATTTATGCTATTGCTATAGATGGCTAGAACCTTCCAAATCACTACATATTCTAAAGGCATAATTGAGCAGACTGGTTGGAATTGTGCAAGCCTAGAGCATCCATGCAAGTACAATCTAATGCATGGATGAGCAACAATGGGCTTACTTACTTCCTTGAACATTTTGCAAGAGTCATCCCAAGAGGCATCTCTCCAACAAATTGAGCTTGCATTGTGATGGATGGTCATGGCTTTCAAAGCAATAAGGCTGTTGTGAAAAAGGCATTCGAATTAGGAATTGGCATTGTCATAATGCCACCTCATACTTCACATCATATGCAACCTCTTAATGTGCTACTTCAGACCTTTTAAAGTAGTGTTCAAAGCCATCCATGCTAAGTACATGGAGACAGGATTTCATGGATGCACTCTAGTAAAAATCTTAGCAGGAATGGCAAGAAGAGCACTTGACAAGGCTCTAACTCTTGCAAACATCATTGCTGGTTTTAAAAAAACTAGACTCTATCTTCTTGATTGTTCAACTATGGATGCTGAATTTCACATGGCTATAGCTTTATAAGGCACAAGTAAGAAACTTTAAAAAGATAAAGATGAAGAGATTTACATTTGATATAAGTGTGGATGACAATGGTGATGATGATTTGGAGCCGTTGCTAAGTGTTATAGTTGTTGTAGATGTAAACTATATAATGGAAGAAGCTCACGAGCCAACAATAGAAGAATTTATAGCTGAACTCACAAACGACAACCACAAGCAGGAGAGAAGTAGAGGTTCGTCTCTATTCCCTATAGAACTTCACTCACTAATCTAAAATACATTGCTCATATTGAGACCAAGGAAAAAGCCAAAAAAGAGACAAGGTAGAAGAAGAGGCAAGAAGAAAAGCTAAATGAGAGGCTATAACAAATGAAAAAGCTTATGCAAAAGAAACAAAGAGATTAGTTGATGAGAAGAACTGATGGGAGAAGGCAATATTGAGGCAACTTAAGGCAGAATAAGTAATAACAACAAAAGGAAGTATAAAAATTAGAGAGGGAGAAAAAGGAAAATGGATAACCAAGTGGGACTTGTTGCAAGGAAAGTTTCAAAGAGCCTTTTCAAACAAGGATTAAAAGTAGCTGTGCAAAAATATAGAACAAATAACATCTTCATCTAGTCTCTTCAGCAAAACCTTGAGTTAGATCTTGAGCCCAGGGAGGAAACTCTCCCTTAGCACTACGAGCTTGGAGAGCTTCCTTATAAGTAATTACCTCTACTCATTAATTCTTAACTAATTTTGCATACTTCACTTACAGTAACTTCATAGATGAGAGAGGTGACAACCAACTCCAATATTAATCCATTGTGGCCGAAACTAAGCCTCTTGTTATTGGTTCCTAGTTGCCCTAAAACTCAAGTGGTTATAGAGTATGGTTTTTGAATGGTTAGGCCTTATATTTTTGTACTTGATTATAGTGAATATATATGGATTTCCACCTTAAAAAAAGTTTTGGAGATAACCCATACTATACATATACTATAAGAAAAAAAAAATTAGATTGGAAATTTAAAAACTCATGTTGTACACTTTAAGAAATTCTAATCGGTTGGAGAGCAACCCCCCTTAGCAGCATTTACACAAATCTCTAAAGGATGGTATTACAATAATATAATAATTTAAGTCCAACCACTTGTGTAGATTGGAGTTTTTTTCTGGACATCTTCAAGCATGCATTTTGATATGCTAATGATTGTGATGATCTTATAACAATTGCATTATCTCTATCAAGAGCTATCTGAGTTATTTATGCAATTTGTTGTTTATTTTGGGAGTCTTTTGCTTCGTGTAGAGCTCAATATGTTAAAATAGATCAAGTTGGGTATATTATAACTAGCACTTTATCAAGTTCATATAGGGCCCTTGACAATACTTTTCAACTAACATAATACTATAATATCATTTCTCTCACTTGTGAAGATTTGCATGTGTTGTAACTCCACCTTCCAATTTTGTTTCAATGGAGGTTGACATTGTTGTTGCTTATGTTCAAGTGGGAGTTGAAGCACGTGCAAATCTTGGGACTTGTGTATGCACTTACACCAGTCACTTTTAATGTTTCTTTTCAACAAAGACAAGAATGTGATCATGGCTATAAGGTTCATTATTAGGCACATGATAAGATTAACCACACATATTAGTGTTGTTGGCTTTTCCTAACTTGGCATCCTTCATTTCCTAGGTGGAAGCCTTAACATTAAAATATCATATTGGTGTTGTGTGAATAATTCAGTGACCCTTTTATGCTTCTTTCAACAATAAAGATTCACTTGGTATTAATTTAACCAATGTTCACTTTTTAAATTTAGTTTTATAACAAAAGGTCCCTTTGTTATCTTCTCTGTGTTAGTTGATATAGGTTAAAGTTTATTTTCATCTATAACGCTTTATATTGTTATCTATATTTGTATCATACGGTAGAGCCAATCTTTATTATCTATGACAATGGGCACACACATATGTGTGTGTGGGATGAGGTAGATTTAGTTATGCATGTGGGTGATCATAAATTTGAGCTACAATCATTATAAATGGTGCCAAGTTAAGCTTTTGACATCATTTTTGTGCAATACAATCATGCCAAATATAATTTTGAAGTTTCTCCCTTTTTGTTTCATATTCCCTCATATCTTTTTTATTCCTTTCATTTTTGTTCCACTGACAAATTTATCATTGTTCTAAAGATCTTTACTCTAAAGTATATAAATCATGTGCAATGCTTTCTTAGTAAGGTGTAATATTTTGATAATTTTGTTGATCATTTTTCTAATCATACTACACCATTATAAATGTTGCTAAAGTCATCAATGTCCATCTTTCATTTAGTCTGAAGATTATAAATGGACATTTGTGGATCTTAAAAAGGTGTTAACAACTCCTTTAGTTTTGGCATATCCTAATTACACTTGATCTTTTATCTTATATGTGAATGCTTTTGATATTGGTTTCAGAGGTATGTTGATGCAAAAGAGTGATGACAGAGGAGTGTTTAGCAACAATTTAGGATTTTAAAAAGCTTCATGCATACTTTCATGGTTCTTAAATGTTACTAAAGGGTGATCATATTATAGTCACTTTATTATTAAAGCAGAAAAATGTGATTAGTCATACTGCTCAATAGGTTTTGAAATTTTAAATATATGATTTCAAAGTTATTCATTGCTTGAAGAGTTTTATGGTTGATGTTGACACCCTTTCTCAAACACATTTCCCTTCTTTGTTCTTTCCTCATTTTCCTGACAAACTTATTATTCCAACATTAATAATTTTTTTGGATAATGATTCCATGTCATTCAATACCCTTAAGATATAGAGTTAGATTAACCTTCTTTTAATAAGGTTTGTAAAGATCACAAGTTGAGTCTTGGATCTACTAAAGGTTTTTGGCATCATTTGTTGATGACTTGCCATTTTAGCATTTACATTCTTAATATCATTTTAAGGATAACCTTCTTTATTTTGTGAGAATTAATGTTAATGACAATTTGTGGTTGGTTGCCTTCAATCTTTATTCCACACTTTCTTCATAATTGCCATGACTCTTCTAATCTATGTGGGTATATAGAACATTGTAATATGACTAAGAAGTTACAAAAGTTGATTGGAGATGTAATATTATCCAATATGTGCATAATTACATTTGATGCCAAATTCATAATACTCCCTCTTTTGTTGCGAAAGGAGGGTTAAAATTAATTGTAATTTCTCGTTAGTTTAAACTAGTGGCATTTGATTTGATAGGGCCTTTCCATAATTAACTATTGGCAATGAGTATAATGTTATTACTATTTAATTTTTTAAGTGAAAGTTGGTGCTCTTGCTAGTGCCTTTATGACTATTAGATACTTTTTCTTTAATCAAATAGTGTTTTAGCATTCTTGTTTAGAGTTGATTGTATTAGATAATAGTTTTGCATTTATCAGTAAGGCATTTCATATCTTGAAATCTCAACTAGGGATATACTACACTTTCACGAGTGTTTATTATCCACAAATAGATAGTTTGGTGGAATACTTTTTTTGGACCTTTAAAAGGATAATTGTGAATTTTTAATATTCAAATTGTGATAGTCATTTTCTATATGTCTAGTATGTATATATCAAGTACAGAGAACTATTGGTGCTTCACCATATTAAAATTGCTAATGAAGTTGAGTTTATCTTTGCAATTGCCAAGAGCTATTAATTTTAAAAAAACAACTCTTATCATTATTTATATATAAAGTACATAATGGATAATCTAGTGTTGGTGTATTTTCCCAATTTTACAATATATAGTATGTCTAAAGAGCTTCTTGCTTAATGGAATGGATATTAAATTTTACAACAAATTAGACCACAAGTTCATAAGTTTCAGTACAATATTCAATAAATTGATCCTTCAAAATTGTGTATGTGCAATAGTTACAAATGGATCAGAAAAAAATTACACCACCTACAAATTCACTAATGCCTCTTTTTAATGTTCTTCCAAATCCTGCTACAAAACTTTAATTGCCTTCCATCCTTTTGAGAGTAAAAGATGATATGAGGTCCAAGTGTAGGGTTATGATGTTATATATTAATATTAGTGTAGTGGATTTTGATTCCTATTGAATTGGTTTCAATCCAGACCATATATATAAGCTAAGGTTTTTGGGGTAATTTAATAAACACATTTTTATATTGCATTTTTGTATTCTATGCACTCAAATATTTAAATTAATTTTAGATCAACTATTAAAAGTAATATTATTAAACATTGATCTTTTAAGAGGATTCATGGTTAATAATAATAATTAATTATGTAAAAAATCTTCCATTATTTACTTCAATGCTTATAAAACGTAAAACTGTTAAATAAAGATTAAACTTAATTTTTGTAGTAATGACAATCACAATTAAAAAAACACTGTCTTAAGCATTCTTTCTAGACACTGATTAAAAGTTTATAGTTTTTATTTGTTGTTAATAACTATAGAATTTTGTTCAAGCAAGATCAAAAAATGGCTTAAAGACCATAAATAGCTTTTACCTAGTATCATCCCACTAGTGGTAAGTCATTCTTAATTCTTGTTTGTGGTCCAAGTGTTTCATGTAAATTTGCAAGTTTGTGGAATTCATAAAAGTTGAAACTCCCATCAAGATTATTACTTGTAATTGTGCTTGTGGTTCATAGAAATTGCTTCCAAAAAATTACTTGTATAATTTTTATGTTGCTTAAACACAAAACTTCTACCATTATTGTTACAATTTAACAAGTTCTTACAATCATGAGTTTCCCTTTAGAATCCTTGTAAGAAATACCACATGTTTTGTTTTTTATAATTCTAAGATTATAAATTACTTTAACTTTGGAAAATCTTATTTAAGAGATTATATTTTTATGTTTCTTCGAGACAAGTCCTTTTAAAAGTATTTAAACAACTTTGATTACACAATGAGTAAAATTTAAAAAGCATGTTTTGAAGTATTGTATTGGCATTGCATAAACATTATTAAACCTACATGCAAAAGGTGCTTGTACAACTAATTTACATACTATAAGAAGTCCTATCTCAAGATCAATTTATGATGATCTAGGAATTAATATAATTTATAAAATGTGTAATTCTAGTGATTGCAAAGCAAAGAACTATTGTATCACTAGATACTTTCATAAATATAAAATCAAGTTTTAAAACTATTATATCATGCAGCCCATGGTAAAAGAAATAAATATACCACTAAAAGGCTTGTGAGGGGAAATGTAATAAACACCATTGCTATTGAAAAAACATGCATTTTTTTGGTGAGATCAAAAGTAAATCTATTGAAAGAACATCTTGAACTCCACATACTTCCCTTTGGGGTGAAATATTATTTGGTAGCATATTATTTTCAAAGAATCTACTATGTGTTATGTAATTGTCATTTTTCTCTGTTTTAATGAAGAATATATTCACCACTACTGACTACAATAGGAATTGAAACCTAAACCTTCATGGGATTTGAATTCAAAATCTGCTATGCACATAGATGAGTATGTGGGATTAATATGGATTACATTTTTGGATTAACTTGGGGTTTAAATATTCAATACATCTAATTTTTCTTCTTTACTATTTTAGTATTTTACTAGTATTTCTATTGTCTTTTCTCAATGAAATTTTTTTAATATGATATCAATGGCTTCCTCAAATTTTATTATTTAGCTCTAGTCAAATATAAATACTCTGTAAAGGTCCTAGAAAGTGTTAAATCAATCTAACACAACACTTCACTTGCAACTTTAGTAAATTATTTAATATCAATAATGGCTTCTTTAAAGATTGGTATGTTAATAAAGTATGGTTTGGGTTCCATAGTTGCCTCAACTAAGTCAGGTTTTCAATAATTTTACAACTTGATTAATATTCCACTTCAACATTTTACATAGCCTTTTGAATCTCTTTTTATTGAGACACATCTTCATGTTCTCCCTCTTTTTTGAAAAATTCTTCAAGATTTCATATTCTTTATTTAACACTTCATCAATATGTTCAATAATATTTATTGAGACCATATTACCATCAATAAATTATAGCAATTGTGCCAAAGCTCCAAGTCATATGGTGGGAGAAGTTATTTGACATTAATTTATGATGAAAAGCATTCATCCAATATATTATTTTAGGATTTAAGCTAAACATTGCTGGTGAGTAGAGTGTGTCTAAGTATAAACAAACTCTCATTTTAAAATAGTTTTGGAGTGAGAAACCTCTTTGCATGCAGTAGTATTAGGTGAAAAGCGTGCACTAAACCTACAAAATATCAAGTTAGAATCAGAAAGACACCAAAGTATTCATTACCTCATACTATATAATTGATATATAATACAATAAAATTTAGAGAGGTAGATGAGGAAGTTTTCTTTCTCATTGTGACAAGCTCAAATATTAATCTCTAATTAGTCAAAATAAAAACTGGTGAGCCAATATTTTATTATAACTTGTAGATTTTCAAAATTCCTTGTAAAATAAAAGCATATAAGGGGAGAACTTAAATACATGTGCTTCAACCTTTCAACTGTCACATCCAAATAATTTTTAAATTGAAAGTTATATTATATAGCTTGCAGGTTCTTGTATTTAAGCAAGCACAACAAAAGGCAATGTTTACTCTATTACAACTTGACTTACAAGTAGCGAGTTAATAAAAGATCGAAGACCCTAAACCCTAAACCAGTGTTTAAAAGTGTGTTCCCCTGTTAATACGAAATAAGCGTTTAATGACCTTTATGGAAGTATTTATTCCCGCGTTAAATTTGAATTGACTAGCTAGGGTTTATGGGATGTTCCTTGGGAAATCAGCAAACGATCTTGTCTGGATCGACATGCCACATGGATCTTGGAAAATCCGATGCGCAGGTTTCCTCTTGCTCTATCGCTCCATTACTCCTCCCCACACCGGCGCCGCTGCTCTCGCCAAGAAATCGAGCAAGAAATGCCCCCTTTCGCAACGGCAGCGGTGCTTGCAGCATGTCTCCTCGCAAGCCTTCCAGCCGAGGGGTTCAATCCTATGGGAACGATCGCCGCGACATGGAGCGGCCAAGACAACCCCGTTCCAGGTGCTTTCTCTGTATGCGCCATACAAGCCACGGCTCTCTATGTAGAATGCCTGGGAACTTCACACAACAACAGCCTTCCGCCAAAGGAGAAGGAGTTTCTTGCGCTCTCCGGTGGTGGCCTCTTCACTTGCGGCCTCGACTATGGATCCCACTTCTTAGTTTGCTGGGGAATCATCACTGTCCCGGACACCTTCCAACAGGTTAGCTACACCAGCGTAGCCTCGGGTGGTGATCACGTCTGTGCGCTACGCGGTGACAACTCAAACGTGGATTGCTGGGGGAACATCGATCAGCCTCCTCCAAAGCTGGCGTTTGCGTCTTTGATCTCCGGGAAGGGATTCTCCTGCGGCCTCACTCGAGAGGGATCAGCGATTTGCTGGGGGGGACTTAGGCAGGATGTAGCGCAGCCGGTTAACCAGACTTTCAGGGCCATCTTTGCTGGAAGTTCCAACGTCTGTGGAGTAACTTCGTTAGGGGACTTAGGCTGCTGGGGAGGAGATGATCATGGCCAGTCTCGTCCTCCGGTTGGATTTAAGTTCTTGGCGATTGCTGGGGGCCTGTATCACACTTGCGGGATCCGGGCGGATGATCGTCGCGTCCTGTGCTGGGGAAACAACGAGCATAAGCAACTTAGTGCTCCTTTGGACGTACCGTTCTCGGCGATTGCGGCTGGGGACTTCTATACGTGTGGAGTGAGATTGGATCGAGCCATGCAAGTGCTTTGCTGGGGGAACTCGGTGGTCTATCCTCATGAAGCGAGCTTCAACGTCAGCCCGGCTCCGTGCGTGAGCGCGTGTGGAAGAGACGAGTACCAGTTCGACCAGCTCTCGCTGCCATGTCCTGTTTTGCGGGACAAGGTGTGCCTGGCATGCTCACAGTGCCTCCACATGCAAGAGATATCGGCGTGCGGTGCCAGCGCTGATAGGATGTGTGGCTTTGGAACCTCTACTACCGGAAGCGCTCGAAGTTATCAACGTCAGCTTAGAAGAAGGCTTGCTCTAGTGCTGATATTGGTGGCGGTGATCCTGGCCCTGGGGTTTGCAGTGATTTGCGCTTATCTCTGCCTGAGACGTAAGGAGGATGACAGGCAAGATGCTGGCAAGAAAGAGATTCCAGCAACCCGGAACGAAAACGATTTCTCTGCTGCGCCGCGCGTGGTCGCTATGTCGCCGCTAGAACTTGAAGTTGCGACGGGCTACTATAGCGATGAGATGGTGCTCGGCAAGGGAGCATTCGGGGCGGTTTACAAAGGCGTGCTAGAGAATGGTCAAGCAGTAGCGATCAAACGAGCTATCATCTCCAACAACAGGTACTTCGCAGTCTTCATTTTCCTTCGAGAGTTTTTATATCTTCGCCTTGTAAACTAAACAGATCCAGCGAGCTCTTCGAGAAGGAACTCCATTTGCTGACGAGAACTCACCACTCGTGCCTGGTTAACTTGGTCGGCTACTGCATGGAAGAGAAGCTCCTCGTCTTCGAGTTTATGTCGAGAGGATCACTCTATGACAACATTTTCTGTGGATCACGTCCAGACGCTGGCCTCCAGTGGATTTGCCGGATCAAGATCGCCGCTCAAGCCGCTCGCGGACTCGAATATCTCCACAAGTACGCCTGTCCGGCGATCATCCACAGGGATGTGAAATCGGCCAACATCCTTCTAGACGACGACTGGAACGCCCACGTCTCGGACTTCGGACTCTCACTTTTCGGCCCACTGGGATCGGCAACTCACCTCAGCAACATGACCATCGTTGGAACTCCCGGCTATCTCGACCCGGAGTATGGATTATCCATGAAGCTCACGTCCAAGAGCGACGTCTACAGCTTTGGAGTGGTGCTGCTCGAGCTCTTGTCGGGCGCCAAGCCCGTGGACCCGTTCCGGCCAGCGCGGCACATCGTGGCTTGGGCGGTGGAGCTGATGGAGGATGACGCGCTGCACGCGGTGCTGGACTCGGCCCTGGACGTGCCGGCTGCGTCGGGGCCACTGTACCGCGCGGTAGAGCTCGCGCTCGATTGTACCAAAGTGAGCGGCAAGGAGAGGCCGTCCATGACGGAGGTGGCCAAGAGCTTGGAGGAGATTTTGGAGGAACTCCATGCACAAGAATGCGAGGCTCCAGTCGACTATGCAATCTAAGTCGTCTTCAAATATTTAAAAACTTTTTGGCGGCAAAAGTGAGTTTTAATGCTAGAGAGGGTAAAAATCCATGATTCTTTCAAATTACACATTCAAGACGTTATCCTTCTTTGTCTCTTGGAACTTTTCAATGGGCACCACTTCATAGCCCCATATTGCGATAGAAGCTCTGAGGGCGAAATATCCCAAAAGGGATTGCAGCCGGGCGGTTTGAAGTGATGACGACCTAGACTGCTACAATTTGGGCAATCATGTCTGCAATTTGTTGGCATCAGACACCGTTTTTGTAAAGGCGCTAATGAAGCTGAAAAACCTTGGATAGTTCAAATTTCTACCACCCTAGTTAGGTTTGAAGCAATATGATTAAAAATTATTAAAATATTTGTAAGAAAGTCAAACATTTTTTAAACTTTTTATAATAATTGATTTAAAACCTGGGGGAAATATACTTTTAATATTAAGCACAGTAGTTTTTATGAAAATTAAAGTTCCTGAATATTCTAGGGAATCTACCAAGGAGATCGTGCAATCCGTCACCCGGGGCTAAAACTCTGTCTCTCACTCTTGCAGAATATGAAGACTTCTAATCCTCAATGTGGGTCTTGTCGCCAACCTCTCAAATCCGGGTAATATTTTTCTCTCTCCGAAATCCTGATCTCTCTCTCTCTCTCTCTCTCTCTCTCTCTCTCTCTCTGTGGCGGCGCCACATTTCAAGATCAAATGCTCAACACTACAGCAGCGATTTGGCTCTTCATCGTCGCCCTCGCGATCCTCCAGCAGCGATCATCCGTGCGTGGATTCAGCCCCATGGGGACGATCGCCGCCATGTGGAGCGGCAGCGCAGACCCCAGCATCCCAATCCCAGGTACTTTTGCCTTGTGCGCTCTCCACGCCACGGATCTCCGCGTTAGATGCATGGGAATTCACCACAACGGGAGCAATCCGCCCGACACGACCCAGTTCCTGGCGCTCTCCGGCGGCGGCCACTTCGCCTGTGGCGTCGAGTATGGATCGCATTTCATTGTTTGCTGGGGAGAGCTCCAAGTCCCGCAAGACCTCCAGCAAGTTAGCTACTCGATCGTGGCCTCCGGGGGATTCCACGTCTGCGCGCTACGCAGCGACAACTCATTCGTGGATTGCTGGGGGAGGATCCCAGCGCCGCCGGCTGGAATGGCATTCGCGAGCTTGGTCTCCGGCTGGGGATTCTCCTGCGGCCTCACTCAAGCTGGAACAGCGGTTTGCTGGGGCGATCTCCGCAAGGAGATCTTGCAGCCATCCAACGAGACCTTTGGATCCATCTTCGCGGGAGGAAACACTGCCTGTGGAGTGACTCTACTCGGGAGGCTGTGCTGCTGGGGGACCGCCGACCATGGACAGTCGACCCCTCCCACTGGACTGCAGTTTCTATCCATCGCTGGAGGGCTCTATCACACCTGTGGGATCCGCGCGGACAATCGCCAAGTTCTATGCTGGGGAGACCAAGACAACGGCAAGCTCACGGCTCCACTGGATGTTTCCTTCTCGCAGATCGCCGCCGGGGACTTCTACACTTGCGGGATGAGGATGGATCCTCCCATGGACGTGGTGTGCTGGGGCAACTCGGTGTGGTATCCTCGGTACCAGAAGAACTTCACGATCAGCCGGGGAATGTGCGTCAGCGAGTGTGGGAGGAGCCAGTTCCAGGCCGCGGATCAACTGTGCCCAGTGGTGAGAGACAAGGTGTGCTTGGATTGCTCGGTGTGCGTTGGCAACTCCGAGGCTTCTCCTTGCGGTCCGTTAAGCGACAGGAAATGCGACACAAGATCGCGGCCTCGTTCCACTGCTCTGGTGATCTTGCTCATCGCGGCAGCTTTGTTCTTGGGAAGTTTGCTCGTGCTAGCGACATGGCTCTATCTCCTCCGGCGTGAGAAGAGCAAAGAGGATGATCCAAAGCAGCAGGGTGACGGGAAGCTAGAGGTGGTAGCGAGCAAGAACGAGAACGAGCGGTCCGCCGGTCAAGCGCTCGCTATGTCGGCCCTGGAGCTGGAAGTCGCGACGAACAGCTATAGCGAGGAGATGGTGCTCGGCAAGGGAGCGTTTGGGACTGTCTACAAAGGCGTGCTAGAGAACGGCCAGGCGGTAGCGATCAAGCGAGCTAGCATTTCAAGCACCAGGTAAGATCGATCAAGCTTTCCGATTTCTCGTTCCTCCCACCACCTCACAAACTTTTGGTAGATCGAGCGAGCTCTTCGAGAAGGAACTCCAGCTCCTCACGAGAACGCACCACTCGTGCCTGGTAAACTTGGTCGGCTACTGCATGGAGGAGAAGCTGCTCGTCTTCGAGTTCATGTCGAGAGGATCGCTGTATGATAACATCTTCGCGAGATCTGGGCCGAGCACTGGTCTGCAGTGGATTTGCCGGATCAAGCTCGCTGCTCAAGCCGCTCGCGGACTGGAGTACCTCCACAAGTATGCCTGTCCGCCCATCATCCACCGGGACGTGAAGTCCGCCAACATTCTCTTGGACGACGAGTGGAATGCTCACGTCTCGGACTTTGGACTGTCGCTGTTTGGCCCGCTGGGATCGGCAACTCATCTCAGCAACATGACCATCGTCGGAACTCCCGGCTACCTCGACCCCGAGTATGGATTCTTCATGAAACTCACCACTAAGAGCGACGTCTACAGCTTCGGGGTTGTTCTTTTGGAGCTTCTCTCTGGCCAGAAGCCCGTTGATCACTTCCGGCCGGTGCAAAACATTGTCATCTGGGCCAAGGAGCTGCTCAACGATGACACCCTTCACCAGCTCTTTGATCCGGCCCTGGCTGTGCCCGAGATGCCGGAGCCGCTGTACCGTGCGGCGAAGCTGGCTCTGGAATGCACGGACGTCAGGGGAAAGATGAGACCGTCCATGACAAACGTGGCAAAGAGCTTGGAGGACATTCTGGAATCGCTGAAGGAACAGGATACGAGGCCTCCGAGCAAACTTTCGGAGTCCGGCAGAGACAGCAAGCTTTCGGAGCCATTGTCCGGCAGAGATTCTGGAAACATGAGCTCCTTTCCGGCGTCAATCTGATTTTAAATTTTTTTGCTACAGCCGGCAACTTACCTTTTAAGCAGTGTCCAGCATTCTTTTGCGGATCGTGGAAAATTCAGCCGTCTTTTGGACCCTGAGAGCAACTAGTTCGGTTAAAAACAAGATCGGAGAGTAAAGTGCTGCTTGCTTTTCACCTGTAAAGCGTGCCTCCAACAAGCGAAGCTCGCGAGGAAATCCACTCCGGAGCTAGCTCTAGTAGCAACTGCAGCCTTTCCTCGATTTCATCTGTCGATTACTCCAGTTATCACAAAACTTTAAAGAAAAACACTCACGTACTTTTGTCTGTTATTTCAGTTGCGGAAGACTCGATTTGCTCGACGAGGTCTTTGTGTAGCATTGTGCTGCGACCCAATGATTGAAAAATGAGCCTTGTCATGTTGAGAAAGTGTGGAAGCCCGGAAAGCATTTGTTGTCGTCTCTTGTCGATGCTCTTTTCCTCTAGCTCCTTCTGTTCCTTTTCATGCACCTAAGAAAGAAAAAGCCTAGTCAGCACTCCTGAAACTCAACAGAAATTTACCGAGTGAAGAAGATCGTTTGGAATAGACTCGAGAATTTTTTTCTTTTCCGCGCTTCCGAACTGAAGAGATTTGACAACGCTCTGCCGCCTCGGAGGTGTGGGAGCGTCGTGATCGATCTTTGGAAGAGCATCAGCGGAAGCATAAAGCCTGGAAGTAGAATCGGGACCCGTGAATGCCCCTGTCGTAGCTCGAGGAGCAACCTTGCAGGTTTGAGGAGTTTCAGGCTCTGGAGACGCTTGTTGTAGCTCAGAAGATTCCACGTTTCTCTGTCTTGCGGAGAAGTGGCGACGAAACGAAGGTGAGAAATGCGACGTAGTTATCGCATCGTCCGAACGAAGCCTCCGCTCCACTATATCCTCGTATCCAGACTTGATCACCACTTTGCCAGCTAAAACGTTGGGGATGGGTGCCGCGCCTGTGTCCAAGTCTGGAACCTTGATCTTCGTCACTTCTTCCACGAGCTGTGCTTCCGGAACCTCGTCATCTTTCTCGAAGGCAGCAATCCTCTTCTGAAATTCACGCCTCCGAGCGACGGTCTCGGCACTCCATTTTCTCGCCATTCCACTGACGGATTTCGACACGGAAGCTGGCTGCTCGGGAGAAAACGGTAGGAGTTTTATCCGTATGTCCGTCTTTAACGAAGAGGTGTCGGGGTCTTTCCACGTAAAAGAGTCGCATTCGACCGCTTCCGGGAAGAGATACTTGATCTTGGCCAGATGAGAGCGAAGAAAACGCCTGCCCAAATGAGAGACAATGTAAGAAGAAAGAACACAAGAAAAAAAGAAAACCTCTTTGTGAGGGCCTCCACAGGCGCAGACACAGCAGCGAATGTACACGACTGCTTACGAATCTTCAGCAGCGCCACGGTCGACTCTAGAGCCTCGAAAAATTCCTCCAGCGCCCTGGCGCCCAAACCCACAGTCTCGGATCCGGACCCTAGAACAAAGAATGTACCTCTTGGAAGCAGTGGCGCTCTTCTTGAGCTTCTTCTCCGGCGATCCCAGCTCCTTGCCGAGCACCATAGACGATCCACCCAGAAGATTGCGCCTCACCCGTTGTTCCATGGCGAGCTCCCGGAAAACCCTAGAGAAAGCCCCAACGTTCACATTTTTCCATTCGGCGCGAAAATTCTTTAGGGTTCTAGGTTGAATATTCCACGGCAGAGAATATCCTGTTGCGTGAGAAAGTTAATGGCGGTAAAAGTAAGAACAGAAAATTTGATTTCTTTCACGCGCATTGCATGGCATGGCAGACATGACGTGGCGTGTGCACGACCATCGGGAATTATCTTCCGGCAAGATCGCCGCCACACACGGTTATGGAAAGCTACGTGAATGACGCGTGGCGGTCAACATCCCAGCAGGCGGTGCCGCTACGCCGTGCCGCCGGCGGGCGGTACGCCGCGCGGCACGGCGCGGAGAGAGAAAACTCTCACGTCACAAGCACAATAAAAGGCTGGGAAAGAATCCAAGGGTGTGACGAATCATAGAAAATATCAGTGTAACGTTTGGACTGGATCGCTCTGCGGATGGGTGGATTTCGTTTCGATTCAATGAACAAAACAGCAAAGGTGGCGGGCCGAGCAGTGAGGTCTCGAGTTCGCTTCAATTACAGCTGGTGAGTTGAGTTGTGTTGCCACCGTTTTTGTCTCGAGACGAACGAGACGAAGCGATGGATCTCGCAGGAGAATTGAATGCGTTCCTTTTGCGTAGCAGCTGCAAGCCACATTGGCAATTGCCGCAGGGGAATTGAATGTGCAGTTTGGGAGGGAGACCAAGACGTGATATCCGCCACGCCACCACCTTTTTCTAGGGCTAGATCAAGGTTAAAAAAACGTCAGGATAACCAAAAGGGAGATTGAGCAATCCAGATATTAACTCCATGTCCTTGAGACTTGATCCTGGAAAGAGGGCGATGAGAGGAAACAAAACCCAAACCCGTGTGCAGCATTCATTGATCTTATAGAATGTTTTTGATCCGCAAGCAAGCAAAACAACACAAACTGAGCGGAGTTCTTGCAGCATTAAGGCAAGACGAATCAATCGAAACAAGCCCATTTTCTATGAATTTCAAGGTGGTCACCGACCGACGAGAGTGAAAAACTAGAAAAAAACATGGTAAACAATCGAAGCATGCAAACACGTAGATTAGATTACTCGCATCGATGCTTAAAAATCTTGGCAATCGACAAGTTGAAACACCGAGCCATGCGTTTTTGACCTGAAACATCCCACGAACTCCGCATCGCAGCCGTCGCTGCCAGGCCCAGTATCGCGCATCCGACGGCAGAGCACTACAATAAATGCCGGCACGCCCCCGGAGTAAAAGTTAAAAAACGGACCTAACCTAAAAGTCCCTAGAACTTCCGTTAGCTAGTACTTAATCGCTAACCGTTAAGCGTAACAGCTGGCTTAATGACGGTCGTAGGATTCCTCTAGAACAGCGCCCTAATTTTCAAAAATTTCAAAAAAAACTCGCGCCAGCAAAATGGGCAAGATCACTATCACTTTGCCCCTGCTCCGGTCGATTGGCTCGCAATTCCCGATCGATTTCGAACGCTTTGGTGGAAACGGAGCCGGCCTAGCGACGAATTTCGATGATCAAGCAGAAATTTGCAGCAGACACGTCTCGTCTTTTTCCCCTGCTAAGAACTGGGGGCCGGCGAGCCAGTGCATATACGCAATTAATGCCGCGCGGTACACAGAGACGCCAAGCGGGCAAGCCTGTGGCAATCGCATTCAATGCCATCACTGTGGAAATCTCTGCGATTTCACAGAGGATTAGAGACGCGAAAAGAAGGAAAAAAACCATGCACAAAAAAACTGCAGGAAAGGAGAAAGAAATCAACAAGAGAACATTGACGAGAGAGAGAGAGAGAAAGAGAGATTCTTGGCGTGCTAAGCTCTCATCGGTTTCTTCCCCAATTCGGTGGTTTTCACCACCACTTTGAGCACTGATTACCACCACTCCGCTGGTTTCGCTAATTGCCTCGAGCTCTCAAGGATTCCAGTCTCGATTCGCACCGCTCGCAAAGAGAGGAGAGAGAGATCCTCTCACTCGCGCGCGTCCTCGTCTCTCTCATCCACTGTGCCGCGCCGCGCATTTGTTTATTCATCCAGAGCATTTAATCGGCACGCACCTGGCCTGGGAGAGAGAGAAGATCATATAGAAAAAGAGCGAAAAAGAGGGGTTTAGAGCTCTTGGGAGAGATATCCTTTTGTTTTGGAGATAGAAGAGAGGGGTCTAGCGATTCATCCCCAGCGATCTAGGCCTCGATCGTCCCATCGCGGCACTGCCCACGAATCCCCGCGGCCTACATTGCCGACCCACATTGCGGATCTGCGAGTTTGGTGCGTCAATCCGGCATCGCCGGAGCTGGGCTGTGTCGGTGGTGGGCAGGATCCAGGGGGCTTTCCTCTCGGCTGAGCGCGCCGCGTGAGCAATGCGGATGGACAGTCGCGGGATCGCCCGGGATTGAGGCGCGGCGCTGCGCGAGCTTTGAGGCTCCATTAGGTAGCGCGCTTCGAGAGGGGGAGAAAGAGTGAGAAAGAAGGCAGCCGTGCTTTGCCTTCATTCTCCCTCTTTCTCTCTGGGCTCTTTTGGAGAGGGTGGTGGAGGCAAGAACGCTCGAGAAGTGGCAGCAAAACGAAGATAGGAAGATAGATTGAGAGAAACCAAGGAGAAGATCACTCACACCATCATCTCACTCTCTTTCACGACGAAGTGCTCTCTCTTTTTTCTTCTTCCTCTCTGGTGAGATATATACGTACGTTTCATGTACTCGGCTCTGGCCTCCCACACTCTCTCTGGTCCACTTCCTCTCGCTGGCTGGATTCTCTGACCCCCTGAATCGTAGGATAGATAGAGGATCCTGGCAAAGAGGACACGGTCACGGAGGACTGCTTACACTTCTAGTTTAGATTGGTAGCGGGCGTCTGCAAGGAAGAAAGCCAAGAAAGGAGTTAGAAGGAAGCGACGAGCTTACCAGCAAAGATGAGGTTTGACGGCCCGACGGTGGCTCTCCTGGCGGACAATGCCGGCTTTGGAGCTATGGGTCTTTCCGACCTCGCAAACATTCCAATGTCGGCGTCGCGGCTCATCAACAGGGGCGCTCCAGGCATGCCGCCTCAGATGAAGAACTCTTTCACTTCTCCTGGACTCTCGCTCGGCCTGGTAAGTCCTCCAAAAAAACATCTAGCTTTCATGTCCTTCAAAAGGCTCTAGCTTTCATGTCTTTCTGTGGTTCTTGCGTCGTTGGTCTAGCCTTAGCTCGTCCGCTTGCGTGCATGGGTTCCGTGGCTGTGTGAGAATCCTGCAAGAACAGCAACGGTTGCATTGAATGGAGCTTGAGAGTTTTGGTTTTGACCTTCGCGGCTAGCTGTTCCAAGCATGTTTGCCTGCTTCTTGCTCGCTGGGTGTGGTCTCCGGGGGGCTATGAATGGCCGGAAGATCTTGAGAAGCGTTGCTCACTGTCTCGTGCTCGTGCTGTAGCAGCAGCCAAACTGTCCGGAGATGCAGCTGGAGTCCAAGCCGGCTCCCGATGGCGAGCTCGGTGTCAAGAGCAAGAGCAAGGAGGATGAGAACGAGAGCCGGTCCGGCAGCGGCAGCGAGAACATGGGAAACGCGTCGGGTGACGAGCAGGAGCCGCCGAGGAAGAAGCGCTATCATCGTCACACTGCAAGGCAGATTCAAGAGATGGAATCGTAAGTACTACAAGCCGAGAGCATGATGAGAACTTATCTTTCTTCGTGCCAGGTTGTTCAAGGAGTGTCCTCATCCCGACGATAAGCAGCGCCAGGAGCTGAGCCGGGAGCTAGGACTGGAGCCTCGGCAAGTCAAGTTCTGGTTCCAGAATCGCCGCACGCAGCTCAAGGTAGGATAGAAGCTCCAAAAGCTTTTCTTTGGCGTTTCTGATGTAAAGATCTTCCTTGTCTGTCCAGGCCCAGCAGGAGCGAGCGGAGAACAACGTTTTGCGCCACGAGGTGGAGAAGCTCCGCGCTGAAAACATCACCATGCGCGAGGCGATACGCAATGCATCGTGTCCAAATTGCGGAGGCCCTGCAACTCTGCGAGAGATGTCCTTCGAAGAGCAGCACCTGCGAATCGAGAACGCTTGCTTGAAGGACGAGGTACTGGTCTTTGGTCTTATTTGTTTGTCCCGAGTTCTAACGACGAAGTTTTTGTGTTGTTTGTCCAGCTCGATCGAGTGTCTGCTGTCGCTGCAAAGCTTTTTGGACGATCGGTACCGCCGATGGTTTCCCAACAAGCTCCACAGTTTTCCGGATCGTCTCTAAACCTTTCCATCCAGGGTGCTGCAGGGAGCAATCCGATGTCTCCTCCAGCACAGGTGGCTGGATTACTTTCAGCGCCACCATCAGGAGTCGAGGAGCTTTCGAACGCCAACAATCTTAACACCAACAAATCTGTTGTCCTGAGCGACGTCGAGAAGAACAGCGTCCTTGACCTGGCAGTCATGGCAATGGATGAGCTCGTCCAGCTCGCACAGCCTGACTCGCCGGTGTGGATCCCAAGCCCGGACGCCTCCAAGGAGGTGCTTAACTACGACGAGTACGTTCGCCAGTTTCCAAAGTTCGTTGAAAGCAAGCAGTATGGTTTCAAGACCGATGCCACTCGCGATGATGGGCTTGTGATGATGAACGCCGCGAGCTTGGTCGAAGTTCTCATGGATCCGGTATGTTCTAGTTCGTAACTCGGTTTTTCGTTTCTCACGCGTTTTTTTTCTCCTTGCCAGGCGAAGTGGATGGAGATGTTTTGCACGAACGTTTCAAAAGCACTGACGCTGGAAGTTATCTCTTGTGCTCCCGGTAGTTTAAGTGGAACACTTCAGCTGGTATGCAACGCTGTTTTTCAAGTCTCATGCTGATTGTTCTTACGTTTCTCCCTTCTATAGATGTATGCCGAGATCCAAGCTCTCTCCCCGCTGATGCAGACCAGGGAAGTTTACTTCCTTCGTTACTGCAAGCAGCATCAGGACAGCACCTGGGCCGTGGTTGACGTCTCCGTCGATGGTCTCCATGGAACGCCATCCCCAGCTTCGTTGCATTGCCGACGCTCTCCATCGGGAATGCTAATCCAAGACATGCCGGATTCTATCCACGACATGCCAAACGGCTGCTCCAAGGTATCTCTCGGTTCGTTCGTTAGTCTGGTTTCATCTTAAGTTTCGTTTACGTTTCTTTCGTCGCTCTCCGGTTTCGTCTCGTCTTACTGCGTGTTTTCAGGTTACTTTCGTCTGGTTTCATCGCTAACTTTTGTTCGTTTCGTTTCGTCTTCTCAGGTTGTTGTCGTGGAACATATGGAGTACGACGACCAGCCCGTCCATCAGCTCTTTAAATCCTTGGTGAGTAGCGGTGGAGCCTTCGGTGCGCGGAAGTGGCTGGCCACTCTCCAGCGTCAGTGCGAAGCACTGACTTGCTATCTCCCGGGTCTCGCTTCAGCTCGAGAAATCGGAGGTGAGAGTTCCATCCTCTAGAGTTCCAGCGAGTTCTTACGTGCCGTCTTGTTTGCAGTGATTCCAAACTCTCCTGCTCGCCAGTCCCTGCTCAAGCTGTCGCAGCGCATGACCACTAACTTCTGCGCCGGCGTTGGTGCTCCGAGCAGCCAGTGGACAACACTCTCTGGCAGCGTTCACGACGATATCCGTGTCATGACGCGCAAGAGCGTCGACAACCCCGGCGAGCCCCACGGCATAGTTCTCAGCGCTGCCACCACGCTCTGGCTCCCGTTGGCTCCAGCCCGAGTTTTTGACTATCTCCGCAGCGAGCACCTCCGCAGCGAGGTACGTCCTCGCTCGTGACTCTCAAAGCCTTGTCCTTTCGCTGACGTCTTTGTGGTTCTCCGCAGTGGGATAACAGTGGAATGGTTCAGGAAGTAGCCCGCATCGCCAAAGGCCAAGCCACCGGGAACGACGTCTCTCTCTTCCGGATCGATGTAAGCTTCTCCTCTCGCAACTTTGTTCGATCATAACCATCTTTTCTTGCTCGTCCAGGCTCTCAACCAGACTCTCAACGCTAATCAGAACCAGATGCTCTTCCTCCAAGAGAGCTGCACTGATGCTTCCGGTTCCCTCGTCGTCTACGCCCCGGTGGAGCTCACCATGATCAACATGATGATTCAAGGCGGCGATCCAGCTCACGTTGCTGTGCTCCCCTCGGGCTTCGTCATCCTTCCCGACGGCTCGGAGCCGCACTCGACCACGAGCATCCTCCAGAACGATGCCACCGGCACTCTTCTCACCGTGGCCGTGCAAATCCTCATCAGCACCCTGCCCTCGGCAAAGCTCTCGCTGGATTCCATTGTCGCCATCAACACCCTCATCTCCAACACGGTCCAGAAGGTGAAAGGAGCACTGACGCCGAGCAACGAGCTCTAAAGTCTCAACCTTCGAAGATCTCTTCCCTTCTTTCAGCTTCTCTCGTTTCCGTAAGTTTGTTTCTCGTCCTTCCCGTGATCACGCCCCTCGTTTTGTCTCTTGAAGAAGTTTGTTGCCTTGAGGGGATATCAACCATCCTGCTCGTCCTCTGGAGCACTGCGTTGATTTCTCCCTCAGCAACAGGCAGAAACCTCCATAGCCCCGTCCTTTTTGCCTGTGTTTTGTCTTTGACTTTTCGTTATTTACTTACTATCCAGCAGGGGAAAGTCAAGAACGCACCTCGGAATTTCCTGCCTTTCACCGTGTTGTCTGCTGGCACGCATTGCAGAGACACCACCTTGTAAGGCGAGTGGTTCGGGTATTGACTTTCGTCCTCTCGTGTGTGCTCTTAAGTTATGGAAAATGAAAAACAAAAGACCCAAGTATTAAGTCGACTTGTTCTACTAGAAAAGAGTATACCTGAGCTAAGATCTTCCAAGCTGCTTGAAAAGTCTGTAAAAAAAAAAAGAGAAGTCGCTTAGCAATCGCGCGAATTGATCCATTACCATCTTGTTCTTCTTTTGTTCTTTTGTTCCTTGGTAGCGGTACTTGGTGGAATAATCCTTGGGAGAGCGACCTTTCCTGGCGACGGGGTAGACAGTCTCCACAATGTCGATGAACTCCTGCTTGTCCTTGAGCGCCCAGTTGATCTTGTTGTTGTTGCCGGTGCCAAGGTCGATCATGATGTGCTTGTTGCGCAAGAACATCACGGTACAGGGATCCTAGAGCTCGTACATGGTGTTGATGTCCACCAGATAGATCACGGCCAAATTCTTGAGCGGCTCCGCGACATTGGCCAGCACCTCGTCCATCTGCGCGGACACGGAATTAGGGCAAAGAGATTACCGGGAGAGCGATTCCAGCTTACCTGCATACACGTCTCGTCCCAATCGTGGCCGAAGCGAATCACCACGACGCGCTCGTCCTCTGTGAGGATCGCTTGATCCACAACATAAGCGGAGTGGAGGTGGGGCAACAAGTAATCGGACAAGACCTAAGAGGATGTTATATAGAATCTAGGGCAAGTTATTAAGCATTTTTCCATATGGTCTCGATGTGGCATAAAGTATTCTTCTTGATACTGAGTGATGAGATAAAATTAACCTCGTTCCACGATGAGATAAGTCTATGAAGCATGGATATGTAGGTATCCAGATGTCTATGGAAATATACATAAGCTGGAGCCCAGCTTTTCCTGGTACAAGGCTTAAGATCTTTTTGTTCTCTTCTCTTCACATTTGATTGTTAGACAATTTTTCCTGGATTCACTGTAAGGTGAGCGAGTCAATTTTTTGGAAGAATATAAGTTTTGTGTTCCCACAACTCTTGGGGTGTTGAGCCCAGGGTTCTGTCTTGGTTTGTCATCATCATCGGCCAATGCACCAAACATGATGATGACAAACCAATGCAGAACTTAAAACCTGGACTCAACACCCCCAAGAGCTGTGGAGGAACATAAAGCTTTTATTCTTCCAATAACTCAGTCAAGACTTCAACCAGAAATCCGATCCACTTTTGCCCACAATATACTCACCTGAGTTGCTTGCTGCACCCAGATATGCCGCTTCACCACAGTGGTTCTGCTTTGGGCTCCATTCTTCCGCCTCTTTGTGTCATGCCACACTCTCACTTCCCTAACCTCCTCTTCACCACTCTTTGGATTTTCTTGAATGTTCTCTGGAATCTTGACGATTCTCCACTCCAGGACTCGCTAAGTCTAAAAAAATAAAAGAAAATGCCATTCCCTTGGCATCAGTGAGGTGACGACATCACCATGCGCGAGGATCTTCTTGCTCTGCTGCCACTTCCAAGTCCTCGGCCGCTCTGTTATATAGTCTGTACACCTAAGGACAACTACAGTGACGTTCAACTGGTAAAGTATTTCCCACTCCTCTGCCCCCATCCCCATAAGGTTTGAGTGGTAACAGGAAGTACGTGCTTCGAACAACTCTACCTAGGTGAAGCTTGCATGCTGCAAGATGCTCCCTGGAAAAGAAGAGAAATTCAATACAATCCTTGGAGTGAGCCTGTATTCTTCAACTGCATTCAGAGCATGGATGCTGCCATTGTCACTGGCCGGTGGAGTGATGGAGAGCTTCCTCCATGACACTTGCGGAGGATACACAAGCACAGAGCTTGGTAGTGTTGCTTGACAACAGATAAAGCATTGCCACCAACTTTCCTAAACCTGACACTTACCACGAGTTAAAATCGAAAAGGCCACTTTGGGTGGTGGTTCTTAATTTCGAGTGGGCAATCATGTTGAAATAATCTATCCTTGCTTGAGCTCGTTCCAATGGAATGGGTGAATAGTCTAGCTCGTTGAAGATAAGATAGGACGAGACAAGTGTTACAGCCATGGAGGATTCCAATAAGAGATACTCCATGCTACGTCCAGCACTGCCAGACCCTTAATGCTCCACGGAGGAAGAAACCACATTTGCTTCCACTGCTGGAGAACTTCTCAAGGCATGAATTCTCCAGAAGCAAAATTCTTGGCACAACTCATTTCAAGGCAAGACTAGAGTCCCTGGAAAATAGGGTTATGTATGGTATAAATGCTACCACTACATCCAGTTCTGCCCACCAGACCATGTTGATATCCAAGCTCAATTCACTCTCCCTATTGACAACATATCCTAGCAGCAGTGAACCACGTCTCTCATCGAAAACTTTTCGAGCTTCCACCATATGTTCTTCCGCAGTGGGCGTACATGTCTACCAGGGAATTTGCCATGGTTTCTTCCATTCCTGCTGAGTGTTTGCTTTGAAAACAAACCCTGATGGCCACTCGTTTCAAGGCACGACTAGGATCCATGAGAGTTTTGCATGCAGCAGCTAGATGGATTTGCCGAACCAGGAAAATAGTAGCCCTGCAATCGGTACTACATCCAGTTCCGCCCACCAGATTTCATCATCCTTGTCGATATCCAAGCTCACTTCACTCTCCCTATTGACAACATATCCAGCAGCAGTGAATTCCACGATCGGATGCCAGCGTCTCCAGTTCTGGAATAGGGAGAGTGCACTGACGCTTCCGGTTCCCTCATCATCTACGTCCAGGTGGAGCTCACCATGATCAACATGATGATTCAAGGCGGTGATCCAGCTCACGTTGATGTGCTCCCCTCAGGCTTCGTCATCCTTCCCGACGGCTCGGAGCCGCACTCTACCAGCAGCGTCCTCCAGAACGATGCCACCAGCACTCTTCTCACTGTGGCTGTGCAAATCCTGCCCTCGGCAAAGCTCTCGCTGGATTCCATAGTCGCCATCAACACCCTCATCTCCACACACGGTCCCGAAAGGGAAAGGAGCAGTGACGCCGAGCAACGAGCTCCAAAGTCTCAACCTTTCTCTTCTTTCAGCTTCTCTCGTTTCCGTACGTTTGTTTCTGGTCCTTCCCGTGATCACGTCCCTCGTTTTGTCTCTTGAAGATTGTTGCCTTGAGGGGATATCATCCATCCTGCTCGTCCTCGCATTGATTTCTCCCTCAGCAACAGCCAGAAACCTCCATAGCTCCGCCCTTTTTGCCTGTGTTTTGTCTTTGACTCTTCGTTATCCAGCAGGGGAAAGTCAAGAACACACCTCGGAATTTCCTGCCTGGCACGCATTGCAGAGATACCATCTTGTAAGGCAAGTGGTTCGGGTATTGAATTTCGTCCTCTCGTGTGTGCCCTTTAAGTTATGAAAAATGAAAAACTAAAGACCCAAGTATTAAGTCGTCTGTTCTATTAGAAAAGAGTATACCTTTTCCAATACTAGATAGAACTAAGATCTTCCAAGCTCGGGACTGCTGCTTGAAAAGTCTGTAAAAAAGAAGAGAAGTCGCTTAGCAATCGCGTAAATTGATCCATTACCATCTTGTTCTTGTTTTGTTCTTTTGTTCCTTCTTAGTAGCGGTACTTCGTGGAATAATCCTTGGGAGAAACAACGAGACCTCGACCTTTCCTGGCGCCGCGGTAGACAGTCTCCACAATGTCGATGAACTCCTGCTTGTCCTTGAGCGCCCAGTTGATCTTGTTGTTGTTGCCGGTGCCAAGGTCGATCATGATGTGCTTGTTGCGGAAGAAGAACATCACAGTACAGGGATCGTAGAGCTCGTACATGGTGTTGAAATCCGGGACCTCGGTGATGTCCACCAGGTAGATCACGGCGAAATTCTTGAGCGGCTCCGCGACATTGGCCAGCACCTCGTCCATCTGCGAGGACACGGAATTAGGGCAAAGAGATTACCGGGAGAGCGATTCCAGCTTACCTGCATACACGTCTCGTCCCAATCGTGGCCGAAGCGAATCACCACGACGCGCTCGTCCTCCGTGAGGATCGCTTGATCCACAACATAGCCGGAGTGGAGGTGGGGTAGCAAGTACGACATTCTCTCAAGAACCCTAGTTTCGGATAAGACATAAAAGAATGATATATAGAATCTAGGGCAACATTCAGCCTTGAGAATTTCCTGATTTTCTTCTAATGCATGGTTTGCTCTCATACGGTCGATTCAAGCGAGCAATCAAAGATTTGAGCAGGAAAATTATAGACAGGAGCAATGGCGATGTCGTAGTCGATCAATATCACAGGTTTAAAGTGGAGGCTATTTCTTCTTGATACTGATGATATAAAGTCCATGAAGGGGATGGATATGGATGCCTACATAAGTATCCAGATGTCTATGGAAATATACATAAGCTGGAGCCCATCCTGGTATAAGGCTTAAGATCTTTTTGCTGTTTTTCACATTTCCTTGCTAGACAATTTTCCTGGCGGGAGCTAGATTCACTGCAAAACTTTCAGTCCTTGGATAGAGAAAGAACTTTGGCCTTCTTGATCCAGGAGTCGAAAGCAATAGGATTGAGATCTTTTTTAGTTTCTGAGGCTCTGTACCTCTCTGGTGGATGGTTGAACAGCAGCATAAGGTTAAGTATCTCTCTTTCTGATCGAGTTTGAGCTTGAGATGAAAGTATCTGATCGATGATTCAGGGAGAAATTTGTCGCGTATGAGGCACGCTTTGGGCCTTGGAGACAGGGCAAAGAACTGGATCACATTTGATGAGCCTTAGGCATTTGCTATACGAGGCTTCCGAGGGAGCACACGCTCTTGGCTAGCAGCAAAGTTGGAGGAATAGAGCTAAGAACTGGGATTAAGTTATGGATCCTGGAAAAGTCGTGATATCTTGAGTTTTCGAGGAAACTTGTATATGTTCGTGCTACATAGAGCTACAAGCACAGTAGCATCCCCATCCTCGCGAGGCAAAGATGGACAGTCTCACCAGCAGCTCCTCCAAAGACATATATCCAGATAGTGGACCACTGCCCGTCCCCACTTATGCATTGCTTCTAAAGTCTTTGAAGCAGCGGGAGAGGCTGGAATCCCTTGATCAAACTTGTCCACCAGGCCCCTGGAACACGCAATGCAGTCGGAGCAATCCTCCCCCTTCTCCACGGCCAACCCCAGTAGCCCTCTCAATGCCGTGTTCCACGGATGATATATAAAGCTGGGACGTCTTTCCCTCTCCATCAATCTTGGCTCTTTAACATTGTCTTCGAATTTATCAAATAAAAACATGGTTAGATAGATTTTGAAGGGAGCACTCTCTTCCAGGGAGTATAGTGTGCCCACATTGTGGGCAAAAGTGGCTCTCATTATTAACTGAGGCCTTGGTCGAGTTGTTAGAAGAATAGAAGTTTTATTTTCCTTGGCTTGGTTTGTGGCTAATGCACCAAACATTACAATGACACACCAAGCCATAACTTAGAACCCCCAAGAGCTGTGAAGGAACATAAAACTTCTATTCTTCCAAACAACTCCACCAAGATCTCGACCAAAAATCTATTCACTTTTGCCCACAATGTACTGCTCACCACACCTGGATATGCTGCTTCACCACATCAACTTTGCTTTGGGCTCCATTGTTCTGCCTCTTCAGCTCATGCCAAGCTCCACTACATTCTTGCGTCCTTAACCTGACTCCCTAGAATATCCCCTTTTTCTTGAATGTTCTCTCGAACACAGCCAACTCTAGAAAAATAAAAGAAAATGCCAATGAGGTGACGCCATTGCCATGTGCCAGGATCTTGCTCTTCTCCACTTCTAAGTTCTCGGCCACTATTATATAGTCTTTACATCCACGGATGACTACAGTGAGGTTCAGCCTCTGCCTAGTTTGGTCACCTCGCATTCTAGAGGGGGTGGGGGACCTGGGAGAATTCCAGGTCCTTTAATATTTTATGTGGCCCTTTTGGGTAATTGGGGGGCCTTGACTCTTAGCTTGACTCGTGGCCAAAAAAAAGTAAATTTAAGTTTGGCAGTGCTACAATTAGTGCATCCAAGAAAATTCAAAGCAGATGGAATTGCTACAAAGAGGACAATCAGGTATTTCAAAAGCACCCATGGTAACATTAATGGTGCAATCATAGGAAAACTTGACATTTCTAGCATTATTTTTAGTTGAGAATTCAAAGTAGTGTTTTGGGTGGTGAGTTAAAATCTTCATTGCATTCAAACTAAAAATTTTATTTTTAGGAAACTCAAATGAACTTATAAACTTATAAAAACTCTAGAGGTAAGTGTTTGAGACATTGGATTATGCTTCTAAAAATATATTTAGTGTAGTTTAGATATTTCTACCACCAAAACTTCTTTAAGTCCATGACATTTATCTAATGTTAGTTTTTCATCATTATAATTTTTTGTAGCTATCAACTACACAGAAAATGGGGTCTTTAATTGAGATCTTGGGATCACGAGTTCAAGCACTATATATAGGCTATTAATTCACCTTAATTTGCCCTAAAAAGCCCTAATTCAACAGAGAATAGAGAGCTCAACAGGGGCAATTAAGAGTGATGCCATACTTGGTCAAGGTGTTTGTGGCTTTGAGGATGAAGTAATAACCTTGAAAAATAAAAATGATAATAAGGAAGGAGAGTTTGTAATGATCTCAAATAGTGATAAAGATAAACTTTCAATATGCAGGATCAAGGAGATACTTTCCGATGAACCAGCTGCCAAATGTAAAACGGTTCTGGAACACATGACACTAAGTATTCAACCAATACTAGAGAAAGGAATAGTCAACCACTTAATTATTCACCGAGTACTTGTCAAATATTTGAGTATAGCTCCAATGGTAACAAAGGTATGTGAATTTGTTATTTAATACATACTTTAAAAATATGAAAGGCTACACTCTTCTGTAGCTTTAAGTAATTTTGCTACTTCTTCTCTCATCAAGGACACACTTATTCGAATATGGCAATTTAATAATGTGTTTAGTGAATTTCTAAGTGCGAAAATTTCACTCAAGGTCAATGAGAGATAAGCTTGTTAAAGATATATACATCAACAAGTGAAATTTGCATTAATGATATTTCTTCTACACTCAAATTGCTGGAAAAAGCTACTTTTGAGTTTTAGTATTCACATTTAAACTCCTTTACAATTTGTTAAACGATAATCTTAATACAAATCCTTCACAAGATCTTTACAATATTATAGGTAGGAATAACTTTAGGACAAAATAGGTGGTCATCTCTTTGTGATAGTTAGCTACAAGAGATATGTGGCATAAAAGCACAAAACATATATATTAAAAAAAGAAAATTTTCAAATAGTGAAGATTAATTTTTAAAGATTACGTGGTTTCCTAAATTGTGTTTAAGCTATTGATTGCACACAAATTCAATCAGAGCTTTTTGGATAGGAGTGAATAGATTATAAATGGTAGTTCAATACAAAAATGAAAGTTATTATTGATAATAAATTTCATTTCTTAGACTTAAGAGTTAGATAACTCTAAGTTTAGATTATAAACAATTTCAAGTCACAAATTTAATAAAAGTATTTGAATATAAATTTTTATTTGAACTTCCTAACCCAATACTACTCAAGACCTTCAAACACATGCCCTTAATCTTAAGTTATTCTTTTTAGTTATTTATAGTTTATCTTTATATGCAATTTAATTGCATCACACTTCTACTATTATATTGGAGGAGTGGGATGGTAATAGCCATGATCTAAATTATAAAATTATAAAAAGCAATGTTGCTAGAGGTACTTTTAAATCTAGATTTAGAAAAATTGTAATGGCTTATATATTGAATTTGCACCATAAAAAAATTATATTCTCTTTTAATCCACCTTAAATAAGTTTTTTTGACGAATAAAATATTCTTTCATATCTTGTAGATTACTACTCAAGTATTCTCATATCTATTGTGATTCCAAATACAAAGTATCAATTATCATTTGTTACTTCATAAAAATCTTGTATAAGTTTTATTTAGACTTCTCAACTTTATTCTATCTTGACTATCCTTTTAGCACCCTTTAGTGCCCTTTGTTACCTTACTCTTTCAAAGCTAAACTTAATACAATAAAAACTTGTGAATATAAATGGCATATTTTCAAATTGCAAAGGTTTAATTGGGGCACTGGAGCAACACAGCGCCAAGTTAATATTTTCCGTTTTTATCCATCACGCTTCACTATTGCCAATATGTAATCAATTTGAATGTAAATGAAGATGTAACAAACTAAGAATGTTATCCTTTGAACCTACCTCCAAAGCACGCCAGAAATTTCCATCTCAGAGGATGGTAAGCCACGGCTCTTGCGATCCCAACGTTTTCTTCGAAAGGCCAAAGCCAAAGAGGCGGTGGTCTTCTTTCTAGAATCACCAGGTACCCCATACGCAACTCCTGAATCCTCCATGACTGTGAACACTTATCTTATCTTACTTACCCCGCTGCCACCACGAGTTAAAATCGAAAAGTCTACTTTGCGTGGCGAGCTAAACTATTCACCCATTCCATTGGAACGAGCTCAAGCAAGGATAGACTATTTCAACGCGATTGCCCACTCCGAAATTAAGAACCATTGAATATAAGATAGGATGAGACAAATGTTAACAGTCATGGAGGATTCCGCGGTTAATAAGAGATATTGATATAATCGGCTCGTCAGGGGCAATGCGCGCGTGATCGAGCGCGCGCTTGGCTGATCATCGCTTCGATTCGATGGATCTTCGCCTGCCCCTGCTCGCCGTGCTCCTGAAATACGTTCTTGGATCCACATTTCTGGAGAATGGCGCGGCGCCGCTCAGCAGGAGCAGCTTCCCGGATGGATTTGTGTTTGGAACGGCGGCGTCGGCCTATCAGGTAGAGGAATCCTTCAGAAATTTTTTGCTTTCTTCTAATCCACGCCCTCTTCTCTTGTTTCCTTGCAAAGTTTGAAGGGGCTTTTCAAGAGGGCGGGCGGAAACCCAGCATTTGGGACACATTCTCTCACAGTTCAGGTAGCAAACCAAGGAATCACGCCCTGAAAAGCTCGAGTTCTTACTATTCGTTGTCTGGATGAGCAGGAAAAATCAAAGACGGCAGCAATGGAGACATCGCTGTTGATCAATATCACCGGTTCAAGGCCAGCTATTTCTTTCGTCCAATCGTTGTATAGACAGTGAAACCGTGGAAATTTGTGCTCTTCCAGGATGACACAAAGCTCATGAAGGACATGAACATGGATGCGTACCGATTTTCCATAAGTTGGAGCCGAGCTTTTCCTGGTCGCTATCTTTCCTTGTTTTTTTTAAACGTTTTTTGCTCCTCTTCACGCTTCCTTCGAGATAACTTTTCTGACAAGTGATTACGCTCGCTGTAGATGATAAAGTCAATCCGGAAGGCATCGCTTATTACAACTCGATCATTGATAGCCTGAAACAAGCTGGTGAGCACTCGCTTCTCATCTTAATTCCCTCTTAACTCTTGGAGTGATTTTCTAAGAAATCCTTTGGTCCAGGAATCGAGCCTTACATAACGCTGTACCACTGGGATCTTCCCGAAGCGCTACATCTTTCTGGTGGATGGTTGAACAGCAGCATATCGTAAGCTGAGAATTCATTCCTTTGATTCAACGAGATAGTTGGGCGATGGTGCTGCAGGGAAAAATACGCTGCGTATGCCGAGGCATGCTTCGAGGCATTTGGAGACAGGGTGAAGAACTGGATGACGTTTAATGAGCCATACACGTTTGCTACACGAGGTTACTCCGAGGGAGCACACGCTCCCGGCCGATGCACGGGTTGCAAATTCGGTGGAAACTCTCTGACGGAGCCTTACATTGTGACTCACAATGTTCTCCTCTCTCATGCTGCGGCTGTGAAGATCTACAGGGAGAAATTCCAGGTAACTGGTTCATCAATTTTTCTTACGATTGTGGACTCATACGCTTCTTTTTCTCCAGGAGAAACAAGGTGGTAAAATTGGAATCGCTCTGGATACGCATTGGTTCGAGCCTTTTTCGGATTCACCCGAGGATGCTGCTGCTGCTGAAAGGAGACTCGACTACAAACTTGGATGGTACGAATATTCTAAACAAAGTTCTTCAAAAGCTCAAGATGGATACTACTTTGTCCAGGTTCCTCAGTCCCATAATGTTTGGGAAATATCCTCGCTCCATGCGGCTGCATCTTGGGCCTCGACTGCCCGTGTTTACGAGCAAGCAGAGGCGAGAGATCAGAGGTTCCATCGATTTTATGGGCCTCAACCATTATACGTCAAGGTATGTTCAGGATGATCCGGCTGATGTTGCCACGAACTCTGAGATGGATCCTGCTGCTCTTTCTCTTGGCAAGTCTTTCTCAACTGGAACTTTGAGCGAAAATCTAAATCTTTAGACGCTTTGTTTTGCAGAGAGTAGAAATGGTGTGCTGATCGGGCCGCAGGTAATCAACTCTTCAATGGTGATTTCCTCCTCGCTCTGAAGGAATTTCTCTCTTGCAGGCTGGATCAAAATGGCTCTACGTCGTTCCCTGGGGAATGGAAAAGCTGCTGAAATACATCAAAGCTCGCTACAATCCACCAGAAATTTTCATCACGGAAAACGGTAGCTGTCACTTCCTTGCTATCAAACCTTACTTACTTTGTTCCGCTTTTAGGAGTTGACGAGCTAAACGATCCATCCATTTCACTGGAACAAGCGCTGCAAGACCAGCTGAGGATCGACTATTACAACGAGTACCTGAAATACATGCTGGCAGCAATGCGGTAATGCTGCTCGCTTCCATTTCTTTTCGAGATTCTAACTCGGGTGTCTTGCTCGCGATCAGCGACGGGGTAAACGTCCGCGCCTACTTTGCGTGGTCCTTCTCGGATAATTTCGAGTGGGAGATAGGCTACACGTCGAGATTTGGCATCTATTACGTTGACTATAGCGACAATCTCAAGCGATACCCCAAGAAGTCAGCGTTGTGGTTCAAGCAAATGCTAGCACGCAACGCTAGTGCCACACAGATATTATAGTCTTACACAATTTCAGACCATGGATGTCATCCAATACAATGATAGACAAGGTAAGAAAGCTAAAACAAATGTACAAACTAAACAATCCAAAAGTTTTTACCTGTGCTTTTAAAAAGGAACTAAACAATACACGAAAAGTTTTACTTGTGCTCTTGGAAACACAGACAGACACACACACACACACACAAGAGAGAGAGAGAGAGAGAGAGAGAGAGAGAGAGAGAGAGAGAGAGAGGGGTTTTACTTGTGCTCTTGGAAACTGTGAGAGAGAGAGAGAGAGAGTTGACTAGACAACTAGCTCTATGCTGACCAGATTTGACTAGCCCTAAGATGTACATGCTTTGGAATCGATCACTAGACCCAGAGTGTGAAGAGCCCTAATTTCTTGCGAGGAAGGGAGAGGATCGAAGGCGATGCCGGCAGTCCAGGCTCCCGGCTTCCGGGATAGATTCATGCGCGCCATCGGGCGGCGCAACTCAGTCTACCTCTCCTTTGTTCTCGTGGGCGGCATTATCGGCGAGCACGTAAGTGGGTTTCTTCCTTCTTCCCTTCCTTTAGGCTGAATGGGGGCTTTTTTCTCTCTTGATGGCAGTACACAAACAAGATCTTTGATAGCTGGTGGATCAGCCACAACCGCGGGGTAACGAGCTAAGATCTCTTCCGTCCTTTTGCTTCTTTTCTTTTTGCTGAATTGGTCTCTCTGTGCTTAGAAACTTTTCGAGGACATTCCAGGGCTGGGCTCGAGAGCGGCAGCAGAGTAAGCAAACATGGATCAAGAGAAAACTTTTTTTCTCTTTGCTTTGATGAACTGATAAAGATCAATGTGATAAAAAAACAGTTATATTTTTTCTCTCTTTTCCTACTTTTTACAAAGCAGACTTGGACTCACAGTTGCGATCTTTTAACATCTGCTTGAACCAAAGCGACGACAATTTCGGGTACCTCCTCATGTTGTCATTGAAATCCACAAAGTGGAGCCCAAATCTTTGCATGTAGCCGAATCTCCACTCGAAATCGTCCAGGAGGGTCCATGCCAAATAGCCTCTAACATTGACTCCTTTCCTGATAAAACAAAAGCTGTCGGAGGTGACTTCTATCATACAAGATTCTTACTTGACTGCCTGTAGCAAATATTTTAGATAGCTTTGGTAGAACTTGATACGATTATGGTCTTGTAAAGATTGCTCCAGTGGAGCCGATGGATCGTTTGCCTCGTCCATTCCTGCAAAACATTATAAAAATGTAAGCGATATGTGTACATGTAACGAGCCAAAGTTACCATTTTCTGTGATTATAATCTCTGGAGGATTGTAGTGGTCTTTAACGTACAAAAGGAGCTTCTCTATTCCCCAAGGAACTATGTACAACCAGGAAGAAGCCGACTGCAAAGAACTCGAGCATAAGTGAGTCTTTACATACTTTTTTCAAGACAAACTTACCTTGGGTCCAATCTCGACACCATTCCTTGCAACTGCTCAGAAAAAAAGTTTCAACAATTACAACTTTTTTTTAGAGTAGACAATGCTTACCAAGTTGCAAGACTTGTGAATCACCATTGGCAGTGTTGGCTGGTGTAACAGCAGGCATGTCTTGGACATAGCGCGTTGTATAGTGGTTGAGTCCCAAAAAATCGATAGAGCTTTTCACTGCCTGGCGTTGCTCCTCTGTAAACACTGGAAGCCGGGGCCCCAGGCGTGTACGCATTCTCTCGGGATAGTTTCCAGAAGTGAGTGGCTCCAAAAACCTGCTCCAAGTTTTACCAAACAAGAACTAAAGAACATACAGATACGTACCAGCCAAGCTCAAAGTCGAGGCTCCTCTTTGAGGCCTCTATATCCATCTTTGAATTAGAGAAAGGCTCAAACCAGTAAGAGTTTAGCGTGATCCCAATTTTGCCTCCTTGCCGAGCCTGGAAACTCTGATGTTAAAACACAGAGACGAGAAGAAGAAACCAATCAACTTACTTGAAACTTTTGCTTGTAGATCCTAACAGCAGCAGCATGGGAGAGAAGCATATTGTGTCCAACAATGTATGGCTCGGTGAGTGAGTTCCCGTTGGAACAGCTAGAACACCGACCGGGAGCGTGACTACCTTCAGAGTATGCCTTGAGACTGAAAAGCTGCGGCTCGTTAAATGTGATCCACGTCTTTACTCTATCTCCAAAAGCATCGAAGCAGGCCTCAGCATACGCTGCAAAAATGTCCCTGGAAATTCCAGCATACCAATCAGTTTTTGCTTGTCTTCTCGGCATTTTGAAGAGAGAAAGCTTACACAATGCTCGAGTTAAGCCAGCCACCATTGGAGCCATCTAGAGCTTGGGGAAGATCGAAGTGATTCAACGTCACATAAGGCTCGATTCCTAGTCAAGAGTTGGACAAAGTTAAATCTACCAGAAGAAGAGCACTACTTTGGACGCTTACCTGCGCTCAAAAGCTCGTCAATCAACGCGTTGTAGTATGCCTGGCCCTCGACGTTCACGGAACCATCTGGTAGAAGCAACGTAAGGACTTTTAACTCCTCCAACGAAATGGAAATCCCACTCACCGATAAAGAAGCGGCTCCAGCTTATGGAAAACCTGTAAGCGTCCATTCCCATGTTTTTAATCAGCCCCACGTCTTCCTGGCAGCTCAAAACAAGAAGAAAAAAAAATTCCATTAGACTCTACAGAGCTCTCAAATCCTCGCTCGAACCATACCCGAAATCGGTGATATTGATCATTCGCTAAGTCGCCTGTGGTACCATCCTGAATCTTTCCTGGGAAGAACAAAGGAGATTGTGTTTCATCAAAATGTTTGCGAGGAAACGAAGAGATATCGATCATACCTTGGGTATGAGAAAATGTGTCCCAAATGCTGGGTTGTCGCCCTCCCTCCGCGGCAGCGCCTTCATACTAGAGACGAAAACGAAAGAAAAAATCCCCAAAATCTAAGAACTTGGAGAGAAAGACAAGAGACAAGAATCAAATCTCACCTGATAAGCCGACGACGAGACTCCAAACACGAATCCCTGCGGGAAATCGCACCTCTCGAGGCGTTCTTGTGACGAAATCCCATCTTGCGACGAAATCCCGTCGCTCACACGCAGCAGCGGCGCGACGCGAGCTCCATCGCTCAAAGATCCATCGCCAAAAATCAAGAAGCCGCAGACAAGAAGCCGCGCAAGAATCGATCCAATGCTCCTCATCTCTCTTGATTCTTTCCTCCCCGCGCTCCCCCCCCTTTTTCTTCTTTGCCAAGAAGCCGCTCAAAATCGACCAGTCAAATGCGACCTCGTCCAACTCGAATTCTCTCCAAACCCAAACTCTCGGCGGACAGCGATTCCTGGTCAGAGCTAGGACGAGGGCGATTCTCCTCGGATCGAAGCTCCAGAAATCCTTTCGCGACCACTAGCTAATGCCCAATACGTATGAATGGACCGCCGATCTAACGGCTGACGTGGAAGAGCCCTAAAAGAATAAACTCTAAGATTTAAATTTGATTCCCAATTACTTATTTTCCTCATTAAGGGACTTGATTATATTAGCTTTAAACCAAAGCATCATGACACTTGAAAACTACTAAACTAATCACCCAACGAGCTCAAGCAAGGGTAGACTATTTCAACGCGATTGCCCACTCGAAATTAAGAACCATCACGGAAAGTAGCCTTTTCGATTTTAACCCGTGGTGGCAGCGGGGTGAGTGTCGTGCTTTGCTCGTCGAAGATAAGTGTTCGCAGTCAGAGGAGCTGCGTCCGCCACCTCTTTGGCTTTGGCCTTCGAAGAAAACGTTGGGATCGCAAGAGCTGTGGCTTACCGTTCTCTGAGATGGAAATTTCTGGCATGACTGTGTTGCTCGAATCTTCTTTGCTTCATGGGAGGAGTTCTCTTCCAGGTCAACCATTGCACACCATGCTCCAAGAACTTTAAGAAAAAGCGTACATACCGGACCAAAAGTAGATCTTGAGTTTACAAAGAACCTTGTTTATGCGAAGTTTATAGTCGAGTCTCCTTTTAGCAGCAACAGCATCCTCCACCGAGTCCAACAGGAGTACTGAATCCCACCTTGAAAAACCAAATGGTTTAAAGCATTATAGCAACCACAAAAGTTTGATGAACTTGGAATTTTTCCTGCGGGAGATGACAATTTTCTCCCTGAATCATCTTTCATGTCAATCTCAAACTTGATGAGAAGAGTTAAGCTAGATACTTAATGTTATGCCACTGTTCTACCAGAGCAGGAAGATCCCAATGCTAGAGCATTACGTAAGGCTCGATTCCTAGATCAAGAAAGTTCTTTGAAAATCAATCTTGACAAGGATTTAAAATTTTCACCAGCTTGTTCAGGCGAGAGTTGTGGTTGAATTCCCCTACAGTAAGTCTAGCTCACGTCAGGAAAATTGTCTAGCAGAAGAGCAACTTGAACAAAAATAATCTCAATTCTTTTCAAAGCCGGACTCGGTCCCGAGCTTGGAAGATCTTATAGTATTTCTAATAGAACAGACAACTTAATACTTGGGTCTTTTGTTTTTCATTTTTCATAACTTAAGAGCACACACGAGAGACGAAAGTCAATACCCGAAAGACTTGCCGTACAAGGTGGTGTCTCTGCAATGCGTGCCAGCGGACAACACGGTGAAAGGCCGAGGTGCGTTCTTGACTTTCCCCTGCTGAATAGTAAGTAAATAACAAAGAGTCAAAGACAAAACACAGGCAAAAAGGACGGGGCTATGGAGGTTTCTGCCTGTTGGTGAGGGAGAAATCAAGGCAGTGCCAGAGGACGAGCAAGATGGTCCTTTCAAGGTAATAGACTTCTTCAAGAGACAAAACGAGGGACGTGATCGCTGGGAAGGACGAGAAACAAACTTACGGAAACAAGAGAAGCTGAAAGAAGGGAAGAGATCTTCAAAGGTTGAGACTTTAGAGCTCATTATTTAATGTCAATGCTTCTTTCCAATGAATTTTGTGGTGGCAAGATTTTATTACTTGCTACAGTATTTGTAATTCATTTTTAATACCAATTACTGTAAACTAATATAATTGTAATACGAAATTGCTTCAGCTAGTTTTAGTACTCCTTTCCCCTTCGGGACCATGTGTGGAGATAAGGGTGTTGATGGCGACAATGGAATCCAGCAAGAGCTTTGCCAGGGTAGGGTGCTGATGAGGATTTGCACAGCCACAGTGAGAAGAGTGCTTCGTGCTGGCGGTCGAGTGCAGCTCCGAGCCGTCGGGAAGGATGACGAAGCCACATCAACGTGAGCTGGATCACCGCCTTGAATCATCATGTTGATCATGGTGAGCTCCACCAGGGCGTAGACGATGAGGGAACCGGAAGTGTCAGTGCAGCTCTCTTGGAGGAAGAGCATCTGGTTCTGCGAGAGAAGAAGAAGCTTACATCAATCTGGAAGAGAGAGACGTTCCCGATGGCTTGGCCTTTGGCGATGCGGGCTATTCCACTGTTATCCCACTGTGGAGAACCATGAGAACGTGAGTGAAAGGACAAAGGCTTTGAGAGTCAAGAAGGACGTACCTCGCTACGGAGGTGGGCTGGAGCCAACGGGAGCCAGAGCGTGGTGGCAGCGCTCATAATGCTCCAGGAGGAAGAAACAAATTTGCCTCATTTGCTTCCACTGTTGGAGAACTTCTCAAGCCATGGATTCTCCAGAAGCAAAATTCTGGATGAGATGCATTTGTGCTCAAGGCACAACTTGAGACTTTTGCATGTAGCAGCTAAATGAGGAAAATAGTATGGTAAGCTTCTCTCGATTCTCTTGATCTCCTCACTCGCTAGGAGCTACGCTACGTGACGATCTACAAGTAGTACCCGTAACTCAACTCAGTTTCTCACAAGTGTACAAAGCTCACTACCACCGCTCGCGATGATCAAGAGATGATCATGAAGATCGGATGCTCTCGGGAACAAAAGAGTGTATCCGGGAGCTCTGCGTCGATTCCAGGTCCTGGCACCAGGTACGTGAAGATCACAGCGTGCTGATGACTCGGCTAACACACGGTGCTCTTGCAGGTCGAAAGAGAAGCGCGAGTGCTACGAAGCCTGCCCTTGTTCCCGTCGCTGGTTTACTCCGGCGTCTGGAACAGGAAGCCGGCACTACTTTCAACACTGGATGGATTGCCTTTGTGGGAGCGCTACGATTCTCGCCCAATCTCCGCGCTGGACGCGCAGTGGCTGTGCAGGGACTTGACGCATGCTGTGTTTGAGCTTTACGTAAGCTTGTGTGACTTTCGGCTATGGTGTTGATGAACTGTGCTGTGCAGGACCATGGCTACTTCCACTGCGACATCCGGTCCCATAACATCGGGGTCTACACATCGCCTCGCACCGACGGCCGCCGCTTCTACTTGTTTGATCTCGGTGTTGCGGTGGAAGTGGTTCCTCGGATGCGAGGAGCTAGAGCTCTGGACTTGGTGTTTGCCTCGCGCAGCAGCCTTGTAGACGGGATGGAAGGCTTGATGACGGAGCTGGTCTCGGTGGCTTACGTTTGCCTCTACGTCGCGAGCGAACGGGGGCTGCCTTGGGAGATGGCCGCCGAGGAGCAGGACTTGGAATCGTGCTATAAGCTGCGGAGCAAGGAGCTGATCGACATACCCGAGTGCTTGAGCTCGGGGACGAGAGAATGGCTCGACTTTGTGTTGAGCCATGACGATGATCTTGTGAGGGAGATTGGTGTCAAGTGTCTCGGTTTCGATCATCTCGAGACTTGTTCTCGTGGCAATCCCGATGAAGAAACTTATCATCATGAGCTCTCAAACAAACATGGGTTTGGGTTAAAAAATCTGTGTCGTATTTGTAGCTTTTCTTGGATGGATCAGTGATCTCATAGAAATATAAGGTAATAGCTTTCGTCCATTCGTACTTCAACAATACAATGGTGGCAGCAAGAGCATTTACAATGTTTGTCATGGTTTTGGTACTCATCTCTTTCTTTCTTGCCAAGGCGAGCTACTTTGACGTCTATCTTGGGCCTGGCTGCCACAATGACATGCAGCACTACAGTGTCTGTGGATGCTTAAACATTCATCCCTCCTACCATGGTGGCTTTAAGTTTGTGTACGAGGGGCAGCGCATTAGAACATTTAACCAGCCATTCTGCCAGGATGAAGTTTCTACTATTATTTCCACCATTCGTGAAGCTACCACAATGTATTCCTGCAACCAGGTTTTCCAGTTTCAAAGCATCTTCTTCCAGTGCTAGAAAGCTTGTAGATCTTCTTGTTACTTGCTAACAATGAATAAATCGACCTGGAAAAGAAAAGAGACATGGTTACTACAGTTTGATTTCATGAACCCAAAGTTATTTTTGTTTTTCGATTTCCACCACTACCTAGTAGCAATCGCAGTACTGATAACGTAGAGAGTCCAGATATGAAGACATAGTTGTATAAATGGTAGTGAGGAGTTTCTTGTCCATTCTCCGATCTTACCTTGGAAACCAACTAAGGTTCCTGGCATTTCCATCACAGATGCTCTCTGGAAACATCAGTGTCAAGTGTTTTAGTTGTGATCGTCTCAATATTTGTCGTGGCAATCCTGGTGGAAGAAACTTATGATCAGCTCTTTTTTCGGGAGGAAGAACCGAGCTCATAAAAAATCAATGGGGTTGGGTTAAAAAATCTATGTTCTATTTGTGGCTTTTCATATAAGGCCTGCTTTGCTATGATTTGTCTGTTGTCACGTAAGCATGGTAGCGGAAAGATCATGGAGCATTACGTTGGCTGTGGCCCTACTACAATGGTGGATATAAGTTTGGGCGGGCAAGGCATTAGAACTTTTAGCCATACTGTCAGACTGAAGTTTCTACTTTGATTTCCAACATTCGTGAAGATACCAATGTATTCCTGCAACGACGTTTTCTACTTTAAAGCATCTACTTCCAGTGCTATTAGAGAGCTTGTAAATCTTCAAGTTACTTTGCAGACAATGAAAAAATCGTCCTGGAAAAACAGAAAGGGACATGGTTACTACGGATTGATTTCATGAACCTGGTTACCTCGCAGCTTGCCTTGTTGTTCTAGATGTTCTTGTTCATGAGGAGGAACATCAGTATGCCTCCCACCACTGCCACGTTTAGCGACTCGAATTTGCCGGGCATTGGAACTGTGAGGTGTTGCGAGCCCCGCCGCGCTGGATCCGAGAGGCCTTGGCCTTCGCTGCCCAGGACCAGGCACAGCGATTTCTCACTCTTGATCTTCTCTATCAGTGCCTCCGGAGAGTTTTTCTTGGAGTGGAGCCGAGAGGAGTGAACTTGCTCCGGGATGCCGGCGTAGAATTTCATGGCGTTGGCTTTGCCGAAGGCTTGAATCTGTGGCCAGGTTCCAGCCGCGATTGGCATCCGGAAGTTGGCAGCTCGTGATGCTCGCAGGGTCTTGTCGTTGAAAGGATCGCAGCAACCGGGCAGCAAAAACACACCATCCTGGAAAACAATCGATAAAACAAGTTTTAGATCGACTCGTGAATTCTAGAGTTCTTTACCCAAGCAAATGCTGTAGCTGTGCGCAAGAGCGTCCCAAGGTTCCCAGGATCCTGTGGAAAAACTTGCCATTTGACAAAACTCTAGACAAGGGAAGTTCTACCTGGATTCCGTCGAGGATCAAAAGCCTGTGCGGATTCGGACACCATTTCTCGAGAGTTGCTCCCGCGGAAGCCAAGCTTTCGTCCGGGCTCAGCTTTTGAAAAGAAGATGGTAGCTTCACCACACCGATGGCGTCCACTGACTCGGAAGACTTGAGCCCCGCCAGCTTCTGCATGACCGACGCAGTTAAGAACACCGTGCGTTGCGAGAACGTAGAGAGCTCTTGAGGGAAGTCCCTTTCTTCCACTACGAGTAGCATCTCCAGCTCAAACGGTGCTTCTGTGTTGTTTGTCACTGCAAATTCACAGAGCTCCCTTCAATGCAAAGAAAGAAACGAGAAGATTCAGAACACGCACTCGAAGAACACATGATTCAATCAAAGAAAGAAATAACAAACACACAAACACGCAGAAAAACACACTCGAAGAGCAAAAGAAAGGAAAAATCCATCCAATCTTCAAACAAACAGAGCGATTGCTTACTGCAAGAGATTGGAGCCGACTACCAGCACCGATTCAGTGGCCTCGCGATACGAAGAGCTCTCCCGCATTTTCACCAGATGCTTCACATAGGGATTCGACAGGCTAGAAACGTGCTGGACGTGGCGCGGCAGCTCCACAACCGATTTCCTCTCCGCGCTGGGAGCAGCAGACGCCTTGCCATTGGAATTAGCAAGCGGCATTCGCACTGCGCTCGCGCACACCGGCGCAATCCGGACATCGTAGCCCGGCATCCGGAAGAACCCTAGAAAGGAAATATTTTGCTTGGCATAAACCCTAAAACCCCATTGGGGAGGGAAAGCTCTCGCGATCGCGGTGGGGGAAGGCGATCGTCGCCAGGTTTGTGATTGATGCGATCCTCGCGTAGAATGCAGCAGATCGGATGAGGGCGTTCAGGAAATTCTCGTTTCGAACGCACTCTCAAGAGAATGCCAGAGGATTGGTCAAGGTCGAGGAGTGCAAATGGAACGAGTTCTTTCAAAATCCCTCGGCCTGGTGGGATCATAGAAAAATCAAGGTGGGTTTCTTTCCCCCTCTTTGGATAGCCATCTGCGAGAATTTTTTTGCTTTGTCCATCGTGAAAGTTTCTCTCTTCGATGTTTTCGTGAAAGAGTTCTTTCTTTTTTTCCCTGAAACTGAGATCGTTTGTTTGGCTTGCAGAGCGATCCCAAAGAGCCGGATTTTGTTCACGCGAAAACGAAGGATTGCCTGTGGATCACGTCGTTCTTCAGTCCGCCATGGCTTCCACAGGAGCTCAAAATGATTAGGCCTGCCACTTCGGACGCTCGTAAGAGCTTGAGAGCCAGGTACAAAAGTGACGAGGAGATTGAGAGCTGCCAGAGCGTCGAAAAGAACACGCAAGAACAGGCCGACAGTGAGTATAATCCTGCGCGTATCAGGCAACACCGCTACGCACTGAAAGGATGTAGCAGCGTGGATCAAGTCCAGAAAATCCACCTCGAGCTTTCGAGAACCAGGGAAGCCAGGCACGTCGAAGTCGCGAAAACTCTCATTGCGCTCTACTCCAAGTTTGGTGCAATGGTGGAAGCTCGGAAGATCTTCGAGAAGCTGGCCGAGCCGACTCAAGGATCCTGGAACGCGATGGTCCGAGGATTTTCGGATGTTGGGGAGAAAGAGCTCTCGCTCGAGTTCTTTGACCGGATGATCAAGGCAGGGGTGGTTCCAGACGCTCGGATCTTCGTGCGAGCGTTCAAAGCTTGCGGAGACCTCGCGGCCAGAGAGGAAGGAAAGGTGGTCCAGGGCAAGGTGGTGAAAGAATCCTCGCTCAAGAGAGCGATCTCGCTCCACAAGCTTGCGGAGAAATGCGGCCAGGAATCCAACATCTTCGTGGCCAACGCGGTGCTGGATCTCTACGCAAAGTGCGGCAGCATGGCGATCGCTCGCAAAGTGTTCGAGAGGATGGCCTTCCAGGATCCGGTGTCGTGGAACTCGATGATCATGGGATACGTCCAGAACGGCGACAGCGACGTAGCTCTCGAGCTCTTCTCGCGGATGCAAGACGAGGAGTTCACTCCAGACTCTCGGACCTTCCTCGCGGCGATCACGGCTTGCAGCGCTCTCGCAGCGAGAGAGAGATCGCCGGTATCGTCCAAGGCCACGAAGAAACTCGCCACCATTCTCGAGAGAGGCCAGAAGATCCACGAACAGCTCCAGAAGACGAGGTTCCAAGGGGATGTTTACGTCGCAAACGCGATGATCGACATGTACGCCAAGTGTGGCAGCATGGCCGAGGCCCGGAGCGTCTTCGACGGGATCCATAGGAAAACTCTCGTGTCGTGGAACTCGATCCTCACGGGCTACGCACTGAACGGAGAAGGCAGCGAGACAATCAAGCTCTTCGAAGCCATGAAGGACGAGCCGCTTGAACCGAGCGCTAGAACTTACGTTGCTCTTCTGGGAGCTTGCTCGAGCCTGGCGGCCAGGGAAGAAGGGAAGAGGCAGCAGGGCAGGATCGTCAAAGTGGCGGCGCTGGCCAAAGGAAGAGCTTTTCACGAGATGATCCGCGAGAGAGAACTTGGAGACAACGTCTTCGTCGCCAACGCGCTCGTCGACATGTATTCCAAGTGTGGGAGCTTGGAGGAGGCCAGGGAGGTGTTCGATGGCTGCCGGAAGCGAGACGTGGCGATGTGGAACGCGATGATCTCGGCGTGCGCGCAGCTGGGCGATCCCCGGATGGCGCTAGATCTCTTCGCCCAGATGGAGCAGCAGGGTGACAATCAAATGCGGCCTAGTGCGAGGAGCTACGCTGCTGCTCTCGCGGCATGCTCCGCCGGTGCCTCGATCGAGCAAGAAGACAAGGAGCAAATGGCCAAGAACAGGAAAGAGTTTCTCGAGCAAGGCAGGATGATCCACTCGCGGCTGCTCGCCAGAGGAGGAGGATTCGAGCGAGACGCAGTGGTTTCCAGTTGCCTGGTGGAGATGTACGCCAAGTTTGGCGCCATGAGCGACGCGAGGAAGATCTTTGAGGGGATTGGGGAACGCGATTGCTGGCACTGGAGATGGATCGTGGCCGGGTACTCGAGAGCTGGAAATCACTCCACCGCTCTCAAGCTCTTCCGGCGCATGGAAGGCGAAGGGTTTGCTCCAGACGCGGAGACGTTGGTGGCGGCGCTGGATGCGTGCCGCGGGCTTGAGGATCTGGAGAGCGCGCGGAGAATTCACGCCGAGATTGTCAAGGCGGGGCTGGAGAAACACCAAACAGTGAAGGAGTTTTTCGCGAAGAACAGGGGCTATCTTCCTGGAAGAAGTGTTGACGCTCATTGACTTAGTTGACTCAGTGTGAGTTAAGTGTAGCTATTAGGCTAACTTAAATAAACATTAAAATCAAAATTTTATTCTCATCATTTGTCAACTAAGATCTGACTTTTGGCTCTAACAAACATTAAGAAAAGAGTTAGGAATCATTTCACTAACGTTTTCTTGTCTAGCTAGTCCTTCGGACGCGTCCGATTGACTCAGCACTGAGTGTGTAACTCGCTGGGTGACTCGCAGAATCGCGACATTTAACTCATGGACCATAAGAGCTTGCGAAATCTGCTTGATTTCTGTGCCAATGGCGGCACATTCCTCATCCTCTATTGTGGAATATCCAAATTTCAAGCTTAATGCCACCACAAAGCAGGTCGTAGCTGCTCAGTTCTCCACTCTCATAGATAAAGTAATCCCTTCGGGGCTGGACTACAGTGGGGAATCGGAGAGCCTGTCTTTTTTTTGACACTGTCGAGCTTGCAGAGGTCAGCAATTCGATCGTCTCTAAGCATTCTTGTGCCGGTGCTTTCAATTGTCAAGCTGCTTCCAAAGTCGTGAATTCGAGCATGCTGCGGGACGGGTTTAGAGCTTGGTCTCAGAGCTGGAGCTACTTATGAACAAGACCTATGGAGCTGCGTATACCATCTCGGGACAGCTTCAAGTCGGTTACCATATCAAGGGGATCAGTGCTAGAGGAAATGTTGCACTTCGCTCCAGAAATTTATCACAGCAAATTTCAGCATTGATTATTTATAACTGTGATGGCTACACATATCATGATACTCTTGGAAAGCCACACCATCTTCAACATGTTACACGCCGGATGCAAGCTCACCTCACAGAATCAGGCTTACGAGCTGGAGATGCAGCAGGACTGCAAAGTGTTGTTGCGGGATGTGAATGTCAGCAGAAGCATTTGGTCACCAGTTTTACTCACTGGTGCTTATATGGGCCCTGGCTGCTCTCTGGTTCTTGAACCTGATAGTCACGTCGTATTGTATGGTCCCACTGGAGATCTATTGTGGAGTAACCCAGGTGCATCTCCTAATATGTCTTCTCTATTGAGAATGTAGAACGATGGGAATCTGGTAGCACACAAGCTTCACCAACAGGAAGTCTAAGTGGGATGTGGAACACTGGAATACCGAATGAGCCATTTTGATGCTGAAAGTCTCCTCTCCTACAGTGTGAGCTCCAGGTGAGGTCCACGTGCGTTGAGTGGTGCATCTTCAGAATCACCATGTACACCTTGCAGAAAATCAGGGACCCGAATAACTCTAATCCTATCGTTGCATTATTATCATGCGTTCTGATCGTCTTATATTGGATACAGAGCAGGAGCAGGACAGTTTTGTGCAGGTACTTTACCATTCATGTTGAAACCTCTCTGAAGCACTGCTGTGGAAAAATCCAGAGACCAAAGTATCCTCTTACCAAGAACTTAGCGATGAGACAATGGGATTTAAAGACCAGAACAAGATTGGGAGAGGAGGTTATTCAGATAATTAATCCTTTATTATGTGTCGTTTTACATTCCATTAAACAGGGAACGTTGGAAGGACAGATCGTTGCAATTAAGTACATGAAGTTCCATTCTGAGAAAATTCAGTGCGATTTTGTTAGAGATTAGCGTACAAGTACATGACAAGAAAAAGCCTCCGACATGCTTTGGATGGTAATGCTTTCTCGTTTTTTATTCAGCTGTTTCTACAATTCCTTTTGCAGATTCAGATGTGCACTTGTCCCGGAAACAAGATATGAAATATGCCTTGGAGTTGCAGATGTTAGAGCCACGTGGCGTACAGAGTCGCATTCCTTCAGTTTAAGGCTTTCTTAGTTTTCTTTCCATCCTGTGTGAGATCCATCCCATAGAGCACTAGGCCATGAGGCCTGGCTTCTCTCATCATGGTATCAGAGTAATAGGTTAGATTTTTTTTTTGGCACGAGCAGTGCCATAGATGCTAGAACAGGATGGCATCGTCTTCTTCCTCCAGAGACATGGAGCAGTTCAATGGGACGAATTTCCTTGCACGTGACAGAACGTGCACAGTTTTGGTCTATGAGGTGGGGACTTTAGCCTGTGGTATCTAGATTGAGAAAATGCCTGTCCAAGGACAATGATGACACAGATCCATATAACGAGTGGAAAGACTTGGATGCTAGGGCAAATGGAGTGTTAGAAGGAGGACTTGGCCCTTTCTACAGTGTCTACGTGAATGTGGAGAAGAGTTTTGCTGAGAATTGGAAGTCAATTTATGAAATTATGGGAGTGGACCTGCAAGAAGATGTGGATGTGATTCTTTGTCACAGTGAGCTATACAGCCTGGAGTAGAAGCCACATGAGCACATGCAAGACTACATCACCAGGCTTCAGCGCAAAGTGGTGGAAATTCGACTACTAGACCCAAAAGCTACTGTGACAGATCAAAAGTTTAATATAGTTCTGTTCAAGGGGCTTGCAACTTGTGCTATGAAGTTTCATCTTTGTTATATCAAGAAGATTCCCAACATTACATAGCAGTAGATTTTTCCTGAGCTCGTCTAGCACGAAAAAACTATTATAGGTGAAGGCAATGCTACTGAGTAGGACGGGATTGCCATGGTGACTCATGGTAATCAGCACACACAAGCAGGGCACTCCTCTGTCTTTAATCAACTTAGAAATAAGTGCTCCAACAGCACTAAGGAAAAGCCAGCCACCAAGCGAGAATTCAATTTGAAGTGTAGGACATGTTCAAAGCTTGGGCACCTGAGCAGGGATTGTCTAGTGAAGAAGCAATGTCGTGAGACAAAATTGAAAGCTAAGCATGGATCTTCCTCTGGTGCGGCAGCAAAAATTTGTCACTGTGTAATGTCAGGAATCTTCTTGAAGATGAAACTTCATAGCATGAGTTGCAAGCCCCTTGAACAAAACTGCATTAGATCACAGCAACTTTTGGGTCCAGCAATCGAATCTCCACCACTTTGCGCTGAAGCCTGGTGATGTAGTCTTGCACACGCTTATGTGGCTTCTGTTCCAGGCTGTATAGCTCACTGTGACAAAGAATCATATCCACATCTTCTTGCAAGTCCACTCCCATAATTTCACAAATTGACTTCCAATTCTCAATAAAACTCTTCTCCACATTCATGTGGACACTGTAGAAAGGGCCAAGTCCTCCTCCTAACGCTCCATTTGCCTTAGCATCCAGGTCTTTCCACTTGTTGTATGGATCCATGTCATTATCATCCTTGGATAAGCATTTTCTCAATCCAAATACCATAGGCCAGAGTCCCCACCTCATAAACCAAAACTGTGCATGTTCTTTCCAGGCAAGGAAATTCATCCCATCGAACTACTTCATGTCTCTGGAGGAAGAAGACAATGCCATCCTGTCCTAGCATCTATGGCACTGCTCGTGCCAAAAAAAATCTAACCTATTGCTCTGATACCAAGATGAGAGAAGCCAGGGTTCATGGCCTAGCGTTCTATAGAGAATGAGTGAGGCCTGGCTTCTCTCATCAGTAGAAGGATTGGTGTATTTGCACGAAGGCTCAGGGAAATACATTGTTCACAGGGATATAAAACCTGGTAACATACTACTTGATGAAAGCTTTCAACCAAAAATTGCAGATTATGGCCTGTTGAGGCTCATACTGGCAAGACTCATTACAGCACAGCACCCCATGAGTTCATTTTACGACTTATGAATGTGACTGTTTGTAATATTTCAGTGGCTACATCCTTCCAGAATATGCATAAGGACAGCTCACTTTCAAAGCTGATGTATATGCGTTCGGACATTCGAAATAGTGACTGGCAAAAAGAGTCGAAAATCTGGGATGGGTACGTTGTTACCTGCTTATTTGAAGTTATCAACCCGTAAACTTGCAGGTGTGGGAACTTAAAATGGAAGACATGCTAGTGGATGCATTGGACCTAGAACTAGCAGTTGAAAACAGTGGTGAGATTCAGTGTGTGTTACTGATATCCCAAGTTATTGGAATGTTAAAAGGTGGTCCAAATTATCAGCATCTTCCAATATAATTGCCAACTGTTTTAAAACTGGAATATACCGAGAACTAGGGTTTATGCTACCATGCTGTCGATTTCCTGCTTGGCCGCAAGACATTGCGAATGTAGGCGATGGCGATCGTGTGGCGCGAGCGCGATTCGCACTACGCTTGCATCCACCAGGCCTCAGGTATGCCCGCAAGAGATCGCTACCCGGAATAATTTCATGTCCAGGTTGAAAGAGTGCAATGTGGTTGTCGCAACAGCTTTCCGGGGAAAATCCTTGGAGTTGCCTTAGCAGCTTCTCTGTCCCTCACCTCTTGGTGGAGTCCGGCTCTTCCAAGGTGAGCATTTTTTTCTTTTCTTTCTGAAACCCCAGATTTTTTAATTTTTTTTCTCAAGGCTGTAACTTAAGCGTTTCTGTGATCAGCTTTGCAGTAACAGCAAGCATGGAGCAGGAGATACTCCCGATTCCAGAGGAGTTTCCCCCGCTGCCCGATTTTTCTTTTCCGCCATATGAGATGGTAAGGCAAATGCTTCGAAAAATAGCTCATGCTTCGTTCCTTTCCCTCTCCAGATTGCACTGGACAATGGTCTTCGAGTTTTTCTTCTGGAAGATCACGAGCTGGGACTCGTAAGTGGAGCTTCTGCTTT
>NW_003314266.1:1669138-1740416 GCF_000143415.4 Selaginella moellendorffii | reverse complement strand
ACGTCAGAAACTCAGGTGGGACTGGCGAGAATGACGTCTGCTGTGCAAAGAAGTGGAGGGACAGCTTCTCATCCAACCGATTCATTAGATCTGGAGCTTGAGGTAAACTACGTTGTATGCAAGCTGTGACTGATTTTACTCCTTGTTTTTTTCTTTTTCAGTCCATGGCAGCTAGGATTGAAGCATCGTCCAGTGGTGGAAGTATGGGTGTCGGCTTTCGTTGCCTTGAGGAAGACCTTAAAACTGTCTTCTCCATATTTTCAGATGGTAAACAGTCATTGCAATGTGTGGTCTCAGTCTAAGCTTGAAGCTTGTGTGGTGCAGTCGTTCAAAGGCCAACAATGCCTCGGGAGAAGCTAGAACTTGTTCGAGGACAGCTTTTGGGATCCATTTCCCGCAGAAAAGATAATGTAAGGCTATGAAATTCAATTTGTTTCGAGTTTTTTTGGTCTCATTTCTTTTTAATCAGGCTGAAACTTTGGCGACTATAGAGCTGCAAAAGCTCTTGTACGGAGATAAAAGTGTTTATGCGCGTCTGCCCGAGGAGAACACTGTGGGATCTATTTCTCGCAATGATCTGATTGCGTTTCACAGCCATGTTTTTCGGTGAGCTAGTTTTTTTCTTTGTTCTTCTTCATATATCATTTGTAAGAATTTTTGCTTACAGACCCGACTCAGCGGTATTAGGAATTTGGGGTGATTTTGACTCGTCGACAATGAAGTCACTAATTGAAAAAGAATTCTCGGCGTGGAGGACTCCAGAAAACATTAACAAGTTTTTACCAGTAAAGAACGACACCATGCCCGAGCCTGTAACCAGCGTTTCTGAGCCAAAGGTGTTCCTGGTGGATCGTCCCGGCCTAACTCAAGGGTATGAATTAACTCACGAATACTTATCATCTTCGCTAACAGGTAAACCCTCTGTAGCTACGTTCGTATGGGGGAGCTTGGAACTACCATTGCGGATCCTGATGTGTTTTCCTTGGACGTTTTGAATGGCGTGCTAAACGGTTTTGGAGGCCTCTTATTTGACGAGGTAAATGGCTTTTTTGTTAGCGAGTTTGTTGAGCACTTCATCCATGCAGATTCGATCAAAAGAAGGTCTGGCGTACTCAGTATCCGGAGGATGGAGTCCTTCGATCGACCACAGAGTCAGCTTGCTCATGATCGTTGCAGAGTTCTGATTGTCCTTTTTTTTTTCTTTTGCTATAGGGGGCATTCGTTGCAGGAGGGGAGACGCAAGTTCAGTCGGTTCCCAGATTCTTAAAGGCCATCAAGACAGTTCTGATGTCTATTGTCGAGACACCTGTTTCTGAAGGTGAGATTTCTGGTCCAAGCATTTTATCGATTAATTTGCTGTGTGTGTAGAAAAGCTGTCTCAAGCGAAAGAAGCCGCTCTAAATTCTTTTGTTTTCAATATTTCAAGCAGGTAATTTATGATTATAACTATAAGTGTCAGTTTCTCATGGTCTGGTTTTTGGATGCAGAGAATCGCAGCTGGGACGCATTCTTATCTACGATCTATTCGGAATTGATCAGAATTTACCTTTCACGTACAAAAAAAGAGTGGAAGAAGTAACGACGGATGATATTCTACAAGCCGCACGAAGGCACCTTCATCCCGACTTGGAACCCATCGTAGTTGTTACTGACGCTAAGGCACTGGGGCCTCAAACGCCATCTTTTGTGCCACTGCGAGGACGATAAAAGCTACACGCAAAGTGACAAGCATTTTATTTTTTCTCTATATTATCTCATTCATGAGATGGCTTTTGCAGGTATTCATGCGGCGAATCCTGCTAAAGCACACGAAATGGCTGCTTGTCATCCAAGGGATGATGAACTTCCATCCTTGTTAAGAGAGTGTGGTAGAGTGAAGGACTTGGATCAAGGCCGGAGGCTCCACCGTTGGATTTTCGCTCACAAATGCCATAGATATGACAGGTACCTGAGAAATCTGGTTGTTCAGATGTATGGAAGCTGTGGGTGCTTGCAGGAGATGGAAGCGGCTTTCTTGGAGATCAGAGAGCCAAATCTCTTCTCATGGAACATCCTGCTCACAGCCTATGCCCAAAACGGGTATCTCGAGGGCGCGGTATCGACATTTCAGAGAATGCCAGAGTGCAACATATTGTCCTGGACGAACCTCTTGTCAACTTACGGTCGGGCTGGTCAAGTTGGAGCGGCAAAGCTGGTTTTTGACGTGATCCCGGAGCTGGACGTGGCTGCTTGGAACGCGCTTTTGGAAGCTTACTCTCAAAACGGGCAGTTCGGCAAGGCAAAAGAGGTGTTTGACGAGATGCCGCATCGAAGCGTGGTCTCTTGGACTATGATGATTCAAGCGAACTTTGAGCTGGGCCACGTCGAAGAGGCAGAGCTTCTTTTCGAGCGGATACCGGAGAGGAACATCGTCTGCTGGACGGCTATGGTGGCGGGACTTATCGAGAATGACAGGATGGAAGCAGCACAGGAGGCCCTGGATCGGATGCCCGAGTGGAACATACTCTGCTGGAACGCACTGCTGGTGGGATACTCTCAGAAAGGATTAGCGGAAGAAGCCCAGGCTACACTCGAGAGAATGCAGGTGTGGAACTGCGTCTCGTGGAACTCGCTCGTTTCAGTTCACGCTCAAAACGGAGAACTCGCCAGAGTGAAAGAAACTTTCGACAGGATGCCCGAGCGGGACCTCGTCTCGTGGACAAGAATGGTGCAAGCGTATGCTGAGAACGGACACATTGAGCACGCGAGGTGCCTGTTCGATGCAATGCCGGAGAGGAGCACGGTGTCGTGGAACACAATGGTGGCGGCGTGCGCTCACAGCCAGCATCTGGAAGAAGCAAAGAGGATGTTCTTGGAGACACCCGAGAAGGACGTGGCGTCGTGGAACACAGCTCTCTCCAACACCGAAGCCAGGGACGATCTGGAGAGCTTCTTCGATCGGATGCCGGTGAAGAACATCGTCTCGTGGAACGCTCTCCTCGGCTCTCGGGTCTGCGTTGGAGAATCCGGGAGGAAGAGTCGCAAGGCAGTGGAGGTGATGGCGAGGATGGGCCTAGAAGGCGAGAGGCCGAACGAGATATCAGTGCTCGGGCTCTTGGTGGCTTGCGTGCATTTGGGAATGCTGGACGAGGCTAGAAAGGTGGTGGCGGGCATGAGAGACGACTATGGAGTGGATCCAAGGACGGGACACTTATCGGCCGTGGTGGGAGTTCTCGCGAGGTGTGGAGACACGGCACAAGCACAGGTTTTTCTGGAAAGCTTACCACTTGGAGGCTTTGCGACGTGGGGTGCTCTCCTCAGTGCTTGCAGCACTCACGGCGATGCTGGGAATGGCAGAGAGGCAGCGAAGCGAATGCTAGTTGATCCGGGAAGGGGAAAGAAACCGGACGACTCCTCGCCGTATGCTCTACTCGCCAACATTCTTCTCGGGTAGAACAAAGTTCCTGTGGAAGAAATCCCTAAAGTGGTGAGTTTGGTGATGGAGGAGACAGGCGAGGGGTCCATTCGCGAAGGTAAAAGCTGGTTTTTTTTTCTCGTTTTGAGGGCGATTCTCATTTTGGGTCGATGTGTTCCCTCGTGGGTTGTGAAGATTCGAAGGATACAAGCGAAGAGGCATCGCCATTTCCGGTTTTTCAGAATGAGGATGATGATCTTCCCCCGAAGGTGGGATCTCCGGAGGAAGAACTCGTCGATGGTGTGACGAAACAAATCATCAAGGAGGGGCAGGGGGACACGCCTCAAAGACATGCTACTTGTTTCGGTAAGCTCTTCCTTTTTTCTTCTTCTTCTTTTCCGAGCAAAGGCCAAGGCTAATACGTGCTTGTTTCTTCAGTGCACTACCGAGCATGGACTGTGAGTACAATGCATAAGTTTCAGGATACGAGGAAGGAGCAGCAAGTGCTAGAGCTTGTTCTGGGACATGGTAAGCTGACTTGCCTTTATTCTTTTCTTGTCTAGAACATTTCTGGTACTGGTTTTGCAGAGAAAGAACAGCTGCGCGGCCTTGCAATTGCTGTTGCGAGCATGAAGGCTGGCGAGAGCGCTTTGTTCAAAGTTGGGTGGAAGCTTGGGTATGGAAAAGAAGGGAACTTTTCGTTTCCAAATGTTCCACCAATGGCTGATCTTGTGTACGAAGTGGAGCTCATCGGATTCGAGAATGCACGCGAGGTAAAGTTGCTCCCGATCGTGATTCGGATTGGTTTTTTAATTTTGTTTTCTTTCTTTTGTCTCCAGGGAAGACCACGCGCAGAAATGACAGTGGAAGAGAGAATCGAGGCCGCTGATCGACGGCGAGTGGATGGAAACGACGCCTTCAAAGAGGACAAAGTCGGCGAAGCAATGCAGAAATACGAGATGGTATGCTCGTCTGTCTTTTCTTCTTTTCCAGACGAAAACTCTACAAATTTCAGGCACTGGCGTACATGGGAGACGACTTCATGTTCCAACTCTTCGGGAAATACAAAGACATGGCCAACGCCGTGAAGAATCCGTGCCACTTAAACATGGCAGCTTGCTTGCTCCGGCTCGAGCAGTACGAAGAAGCCATCGGCCAGTGCAACGTTGTAAGTCTCCCAGCTCTCGCTCCTCCCGAAAGAAGAAACTTTGATTGATAGTAACCGGGAGAAGCCAGGTCCTTGCAGAAGACGAGAACAACGTCAAGGCATTGTTCCGGCGCGGGAAAGCTCAAGCGGCACTGGGACGAACAGACAATGCAAGGGCGGACTTCAACAAGGTGAGAGCGCTGGCTCCAAACGACAAGGCAGTGCTCAAGGAGCTCAAGCTGATAGCGCAGCACGACAAGGAGCTCTACGAGAAGCAAAGGCAGCTCTACAAAGGCCTGTTTGGGCCGCCGCCGCTGGAGACACCATCGCTCAAGAGAAAGAAATGGGTGAGAGCTCTCATAGATTGGTTCTTGTCGCTCTTCCGTGCCTTGAAGCTTGGACGTAGAAAGAGCGAGTAAAAAGTACGTTCGTTTTCTCACAACGAAAATATGGTATTTTTAGCATATTCACCTATTCGCATTTATGAATTTTATGCTGATACCAATCCGTAAAAGGCTTTCAAGTGAACTAAGAGAACGTCGCCTTGAGCTGCCGGACAGCATTCTCGTCAATAAAGAAGGTCTTGACGAGCACCTCGTCCAGGATGTCCGATCCAAACATGGAGTTTGCGATCAGCTGGAAGCCCGGTGACTGCGAATCCAGCGTCACGATGGCCATGGCGGTGGTGTTGCCAACGTTGAGCTGCCAGTGGATCAAACCCCGCGGGAAGATCATCACGTCGCCTTTGGAGATGACCCGAGCGAAGAGCTGGTTCTGGGTGGTGACGAATCCGGCGTACAAGCTCCCCTTCACGACGTAGATGATCTCCGAGCCTCGCGGGTGCGTGTGTGGAGGGATGAGACCGCCGGGAGCCCAGTCGAGCCTGGCTATGCCGAGGCCGAGAGTGTTGAGCCCCGGATAGTCCTGGACGAAGCCAAACACCGCGGCGGCTCCCGTTGGGACGCTGGTGTTTCCGGAGTTTCGAAGGCCCGAGAAGATGAAATCCTCGGTGGTGGTGTTGGCCGCTCGCTTACAAGGATAGCCATTGAGAGTGAGGTCCTTTGTGAGGTCGGCCACGCAAAAGTCCTGGAGGGGATCGGGGTCAGAGGCTGTGATCACCTGGAAGATTGGTGCCGCGATGACGAGAAGCTGGAGGAGTGTGATCATCGTCGCGTTCTTGAGTGATCCCTGGCGAACTTGAGGAACAAAAAGAGAGAGATGATAAAAACTAAATCTTATGGACTCACAAGATCTGCTTTTGCTGAGAAGTGGCTTGAGCTGTGAGGTGAGATGTGAAGGTATTTGTAGGATGGAAAGTCTTGGGTGTCAAGAAAATATAGGTTCCACGAACCACTGGGAGGCGTAATAAGTCTTCGTTGACAATGTGGACGCTTCCGTAAACCTTCGGAGGGTTGAAATAATCTTTGCATGAGCGCGTCAACCGTGGATTTCTCTCGCCAAACATTGCCAAGGAGCTCCATGTCGGACACTTGATTGTAACGAAGACAGATGGTGCCATAGGCCACTAGCCTTGTGGTTCGTAATTTTTCCTCGGGCTCTAATATTTAGGTATCGTGTCCATGTTGAGAAGGCGCGTGCTTAACGGGCAGCTCGGCACGCAAGTGCGTCAACTCCTTGATGCAAAACAGCAACATAGGATGAGAAAACAAGCAAGTTCTCGCTATTCTCTACCTGCACAACGAAGATAGGATTCCGATATGCCTTTGATTCTAGACCAGATTCCCATGGCATTGTTGCTGCAAGAGAGTTTCAAGATTGCTCCATGAGGAGGAAATCTCTGTCTCCAAACTTGGCATTGTTGCAAGCGGTGACGAGAAGTGTATGCGTGTCTTAGCATATTCCCAGTATCTTTACGTTTCCTCCCCTAGTGTTTAAGCAGCTGCATGGAGAGAATACACCCTAGCTTGCGCGACGCCGGCGGCGAGAGGGCGGGGAAAGCGAGCGTGAGAGATGGCTTCGATTCTTCTGCAAATCCGATTCTAACTTGACAGGGATGGCGATCGCCAGCTTCCGGGGCTGGTCGCCGAAATATCGCCGGCTTCAACACAGGGAAGCATTGCATAGGCGCGGCGCCAACTGTAAGAATCAATCGTGTCAGCAATGGATGTAACGAGCATTTGCGTTGGATCCAGTCTCGCGACAGACACGGGGCGATCGATTTCAAGGATTAGGCTCTTTGCTTTCCGGCATTTGCTAACTACAGCGACCAAGAAAGTAAGTGCTTCGCAATTCCTTCTTCACGCATTTCTTCCTCACAAAATTTCGTTCGTTTGATCACAGATATGGCGCGCAACCATAAGCTTCCATGGCCTTACGTCGTGGAACCGGAGGAATCCTTCCGAATCGCAGTCGAGAGCCTCATCGTGGATGAAGCAACGCGCAAGAGAGAGATGGTCCTCACAACGTGTCCGGTCGCCCGTGATCTATTGATCGAGATGCTTTTTAGCGCCTTGTGTTGACCCGAGCTTTGTCTCCTCTGCCGGACTCGCAACTCTTTGCGCGCAAACCCTGTAGCAGTCAAGCCAAATTATTTGTTTCGCTTACAAAGTCTTACAAAGCTACATGATCGTGCATGCCGCTGACTCGTTCGACGACCTCGTGGCGGAGTTTTATGGCGATAGCTATGAGAGTCGCCTAGTTCCCCAGGGGGAATGGCCGGTTGAAGGAGATGATTCACACAAAGCTATGGAGGCACAGCTCCTACAACACCTCAAGATCTCTCGACGACGGTGAAGGTTACGGTGGAAACAGTGAAGCGAGCTCACTTGATCATGTTCTATGGAGCCAAGGCGGACTTCAAAGCAGGAGAGCTGCGAACAACCGATGTGTCGTCTGATCCTGGTAGCAGCTTTTCACGGCGGACTTGCTGTTCGTCTTGCAAGAGGTTGAAGAGCAGCGGCTCATGGTGGCGCACACAAGCTGGACAGTCAGGAGCCGTGTGAACAAGGTCGCGAGCATCTTCTATCGGTTCATCCGTTTCCAAACGGTAATGGCCGCATTTGCCTGCTCGTGCTTCCAGTCCTCATGAAGATGTTTCGAGTGGTTCCTTTGGTTTTGCCGCTCTGGGACGGGAGTGCTACAATGAGACGTCACTGCCTGAAGAAAGCCATAAACAAGATGGATTTCTCTATTCAAGCTTGATCTATAACGTCTACGTGAAGAAGGTATTGGAAACTTTATGTCGAAATTACTGACTCTGTAAGCTGTACAGGAGCAAGGCGCAGCAGCCTATGGCCGAGCTTTCAAAGAATATGATCGTTTGCAAGCATTACTCGTGAGTACACAAGGAAGACTATATTTCTTATAACGTCTTCAAGCTCCAGGCTCAAGCTCTGTCACGGTTTTGGACCATAGAGTGCATGAGACAGATCAATGCTGCTCTCGTTCAGGCATGGACCATGAGCAACAATTATAAACAAGAGCGGCTATTCTTACCAAGGTACCTATAAAACTTCTCGTCAAGTTTTGACAGGGATCTCATTAGCAACGAAAGGATTAGGCCAGAGAATGTGAGCAGTAAATCCCTTTACCAGCGGGGGTAAATCGTGGTGAATGTGAACATCTAAGTCAAATGGAACTTTTACAGGGAAGGGCAGCGTGATCACTGAATGGTGAGCATAATTCATTTTTAACGAGCTAGCCGACTATTCACTAAAGCTGTGTAAGCAGCTTTTTTCTCTTAGGGTTTATACACAATAGAAACATTTTCTTTGATGGCACGATATCCGTCTGTGAGGAACGAGATCTCCCAGATTTTTCAGGCAGCATTTCGCAGCACGGTCGGAGAGTGGGTCTCTGTGGAGCCCATTGTCATCGCTTGCAACAATCCCAAGTTTGGAGACTATCAAATGTAAGTCGAGATTTTCCTCTTCATGGAGTAACCTTTAAACTGTCCTGCAGCAACAATGCGATGGGAATCTGGTCTAGAATCAAAGGCATGCAATCCACATACGGGAATCCAGTCTCCGTTGCGCAGGTAGAAAAGTCTAGCGAGAACTTGCTCGTGTTTTTACGCTTTTCTTCTCAGGATGTTTTGCGGAACATTCCCAGGACGAGCATGCTTGAGAAGACCAGCGTTGCTGGAGCAGGCTACATAAATGTCACGCTCTCGGCACGCTTCATTGCAGAGGTATAGATCTTAAGCTCGATCGTTCTCTTCTTCTTATCCTATGTTTCAAAATTAAAACAGAAACTTACTACTGTTTTGCATCAAGGAGTTGACGCACTTGCGCCCGAGCTGCCCGTTAAGCACGCACTCGTGGATTTCTCTTCGCCAAACATTGCCAAGGAGCTCCATGTCGGACACTTGCGCTCGACAGTTATCGGCGATAGTGTGGCGAAAATGCTTGAGTTTTGTAACGTAAGTGTCATGCGGAGAAACCACGTTGGCGACTGGGGAACGCAGGTAACGAAGCCAAAGTCCTCCTTTCTTTGTTCCTTTCAGCAAGACCGTGGCAGGTCTTTGCAGTTTGGAATGCTACTTGAACACATATTTGAGACGGGTGCCGAGGTAGAGGCTATCGGCGACTTGCAGGTTAGATAACGTATGGTTTGCTTTTAGAAATCCTGAGTACTGACATCGAGAAATCACATTGTCCGCAGAAAATGTACGTTGAAGCATCCGAGAGATTTAAAAGCGATGAGCAATTCAAAGCTAAAGCCCAGCAAGGTGTGGTCAAATTACAGGTACTGGCGATGGAACAAATATGTTTTCTCAGTACGTTTCTTTGCTTGGATTTAGAGAAGCGAGGCGGAATATCACGCTAAGTGGAAGTCCCTTTGCGACGTGAGTCGAAGAGCTTACGAACGAACTTATGGCCGTCTGAACGTTTCTCTTGAGGAGAAAGTGAGCGGATTCACGTCGCTTTGTTCAGATTGAGGAAAAGGTTTTTCTTTTGTCTTGCAGGCCGAGAGCTTTTATCATCCATACATTCCCTATGCTATCAAGTCTCTCGAAGAGAAGGGACTTTTGCAAGAGAGCGACGGTGCAAGGGTGATATTTCTCAAAGGCTATGATATACCGCTGATTGTAACAAAGACAGATGGTGCTTATACATATGCTAGCACTGACTTAGCAGCCTTGTGGTTCGTAATTTTCTTTTTCTGTTGGGATCAAAATAGTTGTGTCAGGTACCGTGTCCATGTCGAGAAGGCGGAATGGATTATCTACGTTACTGATGTTGGACAGAAGCAGCACTTTGATATGTTCTTCCAGGTGAGAGGTTTTGTTTTGGTTTCTCTTTTACATACATGACGATATCTATGTATAGGCTGCAAAACTCGCTGGGTGGTTGCCGGAGCATGGATTTCCCAAAGCCCAACATATTGGATTTGGAATGGTGCTTGGCGAAGATGGGAAGCGCATCCGAGGTAGAAAAGGAGGGGTTTTGCTTGCAAACTTGCTGGACGATGCCAAGAGCCGCAGCCACAAGGAACTGATAGAGCGAGGTAACTGACCCGTCGGAGCTCGTAAAAGTTCTCATGATCACATCCTAGGCCGAAAAGGAGAGTGGAGCGGTGAAGATTTAGAGGCAGCAGCTGAAGCACTTGGCTATGGAGCCGTCAAGTAAGTTGTCAAGTTCTTCCACAGATATGAACTTCTTGTGTTTTTGTAGGTACGCAGACCTGAAAAACAACCGCGAAACAACCTATAGATTCGACTTTGAGCAGATGCTCGACATCAAGGTTTTTTAACGTCCATCGTTTTCTCAGTTCCTTATTTTTGAGCATTTGCTGGCAGGGAAACACTGCTGTTTATCTTTTCTATGCGTATGCACGGGTTTGTTCTATCATCAGAAAATCTGGAAGAAGCATTGACGAAATCAAACAGGTATGGCTGTCTTGTTTCTCAAATGCTTTTTGCAAATAAATTTTGCAGACTTGCGAGCTGGTTGTGGAGCACCCACACGAAAGATCTCTCGGGTTACATCTCGTTCAGTTCACAGAGGTAAGCACTGGTGCTTTTACGCACGACTTAACCATTTTTTTTTCCGTGAGCTTAGACCGTAGAGGACTCCATCAGCCGGCTCTTGCCGAGTACTCTGTGCGATTACCTGTACACTCTCTCGGAGCTCTTCACGCAGTTTTACACCAGCTGCAAGGTTCTCTCTTTCTGAAATCCTTTTGTTTCTATCTCGAGCTTTTGTCGCAGGTGAATGGAAGCTTGCAAGAGGCAAGCCGGTTATTGCTCTGTGAGGCAACCCGCCTGATCATGAAACAAGGCCTTGAGTTACTGGGCCTTACACCTCTAGAGAGGTTATGATTATCGAGTACTTTCACAGTGAAGGTATGTCGAGTGATTCTTTTACATAAAGAAGTTACATACCATCGAAGCCTTTTTCCCTCCTTTCTCCTTTTCTCTAAACCTTCCCTTCTTACGAAACAAGTTCTTTGTTATACACACAAACTTTTGAAAGTATACACACAAACTTTTGAAAGTATACACACAAACTAAGCCGCAGCAAGTGCCGCAATGTTCATGGGCGATACGTACTCGGTGCTGCCGTTGTACCACCTTTGCACCAGTATGGTGTTGAATGCCTCGGTCGGATGAACCAGATCCCAGAACATATACTTGCTGCTGTCCTTGCAGTGGAACGCACCAGGGTAGCAAAACATAAACGGGATGATGCTGCTGCTCGGGCAGCACCCCTGGTGAACGTTGCTCATGCCAAACGCCGCTGGATCCCTCATCACCTCGTCCATGATCCCTGCAGCGTTTGCGTAGATGGGAGTGAAGCCCTGGTGCGACGTCCGCATCTCCTCCAGCATCGTTTGCAGCTGCTCGTTGAAGCGCTTCGTCATCCACTCGCCCAGCTCCGTGCAGCTGTCGCCCAGCTGCGTTGCCGGCACGCATCCAACGTTGAGAATACCCACCACCACGAACTTGCGTGCGCCCAAGTCGTAGAGACGCTGCGGCAAAGAGCAAAAGAAGTTAGAGATGAACTATGCAAAGTTTCATGAGAGATTCGAAAGATAGTTACTACTCACCTCTAATTGTGCATGGAACTGTGAGATGATCGTGTGCATGGGTTCTATGGATGCCATGTCGTTGTTCCCAGTGCTAATGTAAAAGATCGAGCTGGCAATCAAGTCCCTCGGCAGTCCTTTCGCAACATGCGAGAAGAGGTTGACTTGAGTGGAAAGGGATAAAATAGATCCCTACACAATTTTCCTGGTTAGAACCTCACTCGTGATTAGAAACTGAAGGCTTACCATTCCAGTGCTATTGAGAATCCCCGAGGTGGCCGATCCAAAGTTCATGCCCTGGGTGGCAGCGCTGGAATTTGGGCTGTAAGGTGGCGGATATGGAAGTCCCAAGTGCTCGGCAACAAGATCGACCGCCAGCTTTCCATCGCAAAACCTTCCACTGGCTTCGTGACCCTTGAACTTGAAGCCGTACGGCAAATGGTTTGCCTTTGCAATCGTGTCGAGATTGTTGTTGTTACCTGGATCCACGATGGAGTCACCGAAAACGAACAAGGCATGGACACCAGCTTTGTCATGGTGGTGGTGATGGTGATCCACGAGCCTACTGGCATGGCAGAATACTACTAGAAAACCAAAAGCCAAAGCCTTCCAGAAAGCCATGTCTTTAATCCTTAGCTTCAAAACACCTAAAACCTTGACTTAATAAAGGTCACCTAGATAACCTTTTCTGATTCTCATAATACTATCGACTTTCACTGAGACTTTAGTTGATTTTGATTTTGTGTATAACCCTTTTACTTGACTTCTATAAATCCACTCAACATGTATCCCATGCCCATCATATTCAAGATGGAAAGTGGCGTTGGAATTGGGAGCTATGCCAGGAACTCGGCCTTCCAGAGCTCAGATTTCCCTCTAGTTGTTCCAGCCATAAGAAACGCCATAGCCATGCACTGCAAATCGATCAGCAGTTCCACCGCAGGCTCAGTGTAAACTATCGCTGGAGTTCCGGGTTGTTTTTATGAACTTTTACCATCTTCCAGCATTCACTTCGTGTCCAGCGCTGCGTTGCATTGGGTCTCCAAGGTAAAAACTCTTGAGAGTTTTTGTGATGATCACAAGAAGTTCTCTTCTTCCAGATACCCGATGCGGTCCTGGATGGCGAATCTGTTTGCTGGAATGGTGGCAATATATCGCCGGACAAGGCAAAGCCCGAGGTGGCGCAGGCTTATCAGCAGCAAGCTCACGAAAATCTTTGCAACTTTCTCAAGTTTAGAGCCGAAGAGATCGTTCCTGGGGGACTATTGTGCATGCTGATGAACGCGAGGAGGAGATTCCAAACCGAGAACACTAGCGCAGACGTTGTCAACTGGTTTACAGCTGCTTGGAGCTCATGGTCACCGAGGTATAAAATACCATGAAAATACCATAGCTTGAGATCTTGGAAAGCGGCTTTATGTGCAAGAGAACCCGAGACACTTTCAACATGCGCTGCTTCCATCGAGCAGACTATGAAATCCTTGAGGCAGTCGAGGAAACTGGTTCTCGTTGATCCCCCGAAACCAGCGTATGGAGAAGCGAGATCTCGGGCGGCTGCTGCAAGATGGGAAGAAAACACACGCAGCGAGGCAATGTTTCTAAAGAGTGTTTCTTCTCAGCTCGTGGAGAAACATCTCTCTCACAACGATTTCCTGGTGGAGGAGTCGCATAAACGGCTCGAGAGGCGCCTACTCACGCAGGAGAAGTCACTGTTTTCTCGTCACTTACCCATGCATTTCAGCGCACGACTATTGGAACAAGCATGAAAAAAATTCTCGATCCTCTTCCAGTTCATAAGATCATGATCAAACCATGGAAAAAATAAAAGAGAGGCGCTATTTACTTGTTCGCGAATAAAAATTTCCACTGTACAAGTCGAGCGGTTTTCCACAGCTAAAAGTCAATGGAATCACTCGAAAGGAGTGGTTCTCTAATCTCTTCCTGATATGAAAATTAGAGAAAGAAGAAGAGTTTTTGCCTTAGAAGTACTCACCAGATTGGACTTTGGATCGACGTAGCGTTTGTTCCACGCATCCACGATCAAACACGCACATCCATCTCCCCAAATGTTGACAGAAGTGCGGACGGCACACAGCAGCCAATCCACTGCGTAGAGAAGTGAAACATCTCCCACGAATTGGGAGTATCCAATCGACTGTAGACAAAACCATGAAGAACATCAAGATATCCTAAAGTTCTTTTTTTTAAAAAGTTGGTCCACCTGAAGAGCAACGATCATTGTAAGTAGGCCAGAATTTGGGACCGGACCGCAGCCAACCGCTGCAAGAGTTGCTGCAATCGCAAGAACAAACAGCTTCGCGGGTGGTAAATCGAGGCCATGAGCCTGGACAAGAGAAAACCGAAGAATTCTTTCTAAGAAAAACAGAATTTTTCTTACGTACTTGACAGATAAACAGTACAGAGACTGCTTCATATAGTGCGGATCCATCGCGATTGATATTTGTTCCCAGAGGAATGACGAAGCGAACTAAGTTTGGATCGCAGCCTGAGGCCACGGCACAGTTCATTGTCACTGGCATTGTCACCGCGCCGGACGATGTTCCTAGACCCATGATCAAAGCTGGAAAGAAATTCCTACAAGATATGGATTCAAAGCTGACAATGCTGTGCCATCAAATTGGCTTACTTGAGAGCATTGAAGGGATTTCTTCGCGAGAGCAGCATTACCATGAGAGGAAGAAGAATTAAAGAGTGTAGCATCAAACCACCTAAGACCGTCCCGACGAATAGCCCAAGAGCCTTGAGCAGACGAAAGACGTCGCAAGCTTTCAAGAGCGCGCTTGCGGTCAGTGACGCAACTCCGATTGGAGTCAAGGTGATAACTGCGAAAATCTAAGCTTCACAAAGAAAAAAAAAACCTTAGAAAAAACAGAACTAGAGAAGAGAGAAAACGATGGCTTACAATCTTCATTATAATTGCATTGCAAAGCTCAACCAACTGGACTAATGAATCTGCTTTCTCGCCTGGCAAAACAAAAAAAAAAGTAGTTTTTTTTCTTGGCAGAAAGAAGAAGCAATGTAGTACCGAAAGTATTGACGAAGAACGCAAATACGATAGCGAAGGCAACCATGCCAAGATAATCTGATTTAGCAGCAGCGGCAACAAAATTTGTTGGGATAAGATCTCGGCCAATCTGCAAAAGTGGCTCCACCAAAGTGGCAGCTGCGTTTTCTTGCAGAGAAACCGAGCTGCAGCAAGGAAAAAAATCGCTCTTTTTTCACAAAAGATGAACTTGACACAACTTACGTGATTGTAATGTTGTTCCTAGTGCATTTGTCATTGGTGGTGCTAAATGGTCGAGACTGGCCTGGCTTGATCAAGTAAACCAGAGTGATCCCGAGTACCACAGCCAGTAGCATTGATATGAGGTAGTAAAAGAGCGACCACCGCGTGATTCTTCCAACGCTGGACCAAAAAAGTTTTCTCAGAAGTCCATGGAGGAAACGAGAAAAAACGCAATACCCATGCTGAGTGTGTCTCAAGCTGAAGACTCCGGACATTAGAGCGAAGACAATCAATGGCAAAACGAGCTGCTGCAGTGCTCGAAGATACAATTCGCCAGGATATCCTAGAAACCGAAAACGAAGAACGAAATCACCAACAAATGGAAATCTTTGCCACGCACCTATGAGCTCAATCGTCAAGTCGGAACAGTGGGCTCTGTAAAGCGCAGCTCCTAGACCGATTCCACACACCACTCCCAGGAGTGTCCACCACACGAGCGTGTCAGATCTGCATAGAGCCATGGCGAGGAAAAATAAAGAAGAACTTGCGAGCTCCACGAGCTCCACGAATGTGGGGACAAGGAACCTATGCAGTGCATTCCACGGCAAAGAAATGACAAGCAAAGCATCTTAGGGCAGTTGACTAGAGAGTTTGTCTATGGAGGTGAGTAGCTCTCTCTAAATCTATGCATTCTGGAAGACGAAGAAGCTTAGTTCTCCAAGGTGGGCATTTTCTCCTCTCTAGTCGCGGGCTTTCCATCGCCATAGCTCCACAGCAAAGGCACGAATCCAGTGTTCTTGGCTTGCTTGCCTCGCTCAAGCAATGCAAGACCCTCGTCGAGGGCCGAGAGATCCACGCTCGAGCGATGGCGAGCCGGCAAAGCAAAGATAAGTTCGTGGCCAGCGCTCTCGTGAGCATGTACGCGAGGTGTGGGAGCGTCTTGGAAGCTCGCAAGATCTTTGATGAGCTTGAGAGGCGGGATGTTGTGACTTGGAACTCTCTCCTGCTGGGATATGTCGACAACGATGATCCAGCCAGTGCTCTGGAGCTCTTTGCTCGGATGGATCGCGGGCGAGATCGCCATCGATGCGATCCAAACGCGAGGACTTTCGTGGCTGTGCTCAAGGCTTGTGCGATCTTGGCGGCGAGAGAACAGGCTCACGAAGCTGACGGACGAGCGCTCAAGCTCGCTGCTCTCAAGCAAGGCGTGGCGATCCACTCGCAGCTCGCGAGAGCTTCCAGAGGTATGGATATCTTCGTTGCTAGCGCTCTCGTCACTATGTATGCAAAGTGTGGCAGTGTGATCGAAGCTCGAGCGGTGTTTGATCGAATGCCGTTGCACGACTTGGTTTCCTCGACGGCCTTGATGCTGGGATACGCGGAGAACAGCCAAGAATCGCTGGCGCTGGAGCTCTTCTCGAGCTTTAGTTTCCACTCCCAAGGTATTGCTCCAGACGCTACTTTGTTTGTTGCCGCGCTGAAAGCTTGCTCCAGCCTCGCAGTGAAGGAGGACGGCAGGGAGATCGATGGAAAGCTCGTGAAGGTGGAGAGCTTGGAGAGAGCGATGGCTATCCATTCCCTGGCGGCGAAGTTTGTCTGCGAGTTTAATCTCTACGTCGCGACTACGCTGGTGGACGTGTACGCGAAGTGTAAGAGCGTGGTGAGCTCGCAGAGAGTCTTTGATAGGATGCCTTGCCACAATGCTGTGTCTTGGACGTCGCTGATGATGGGATATATCGACGCAGGGAATGGAGAGCTCGCCATCGATTTATTCTCGCGGATGGAGCTCGCGAGTTCCTCCTCAATCGACGCGGCAACTTTCGTCTCGGCGCTCAAAGCTTGCTCGAGCCTCTCCGAGAGAGAAGAGGCGAGGGAGCTCGATGGGAGGCTTGTCAAGGTGGAGTCTCTCAAGAGAGGAGTGGAGATCCACGCTCGAGCGGAGAAAAGTGGCTGGGAGCTCGACGCAAGCGTGGGGATTTCGCTGGTGGATATGTACGCGAAGTGTGGCTGCTTGGTGGAGGCCAGACGAGTGTTTGACAGGCTCTCCTCGAGCAGCGTGGTGCCGCTCACGTCTCTCACGCTGGGGTACGCGGAGAATGGCCAGGGAGAGCTCGCAGTGGAGCTCCTCGAATCGAAAGTTTGCGAGCAAGGAGGCGGGCTTGATCCGCCAACTTTCGTCGCGGCTTTGAAGGCTTGCTCGAGCATGGCCGGCAAGGAGGCCGGGGAGCTCGTCCATGGCAGGCTTGTGAAGCTCAAGGCTCTGGAGAAAGGGATGAGCTTCCACTCGCAGGCGATGGATAGGAGCTTTGAGACGGACACCTACGTAGCCAATACTCTGGTGGACATGTACGCGAGGTGTGGGAGCATGGTAGATTCGAGGGGTGTTTTCGACAGGGTGGTGGCCAGGAACTCCGCCACTGCCGCGTCCTGGAACGCCCTCCTGCTGGGATACAGCGAAAACGGCGAGGAAGATCTCTCGCTGGAGCTCTTCCCGAGAATGCTGGAGAGCGAAGCTATGGCGAACTCCCGGACTTTCGGCGTCCTGCTAAAAGCATGCGGAGCTGCCGTGGCTCTGGACAAGCTGCAAGCGATCGAGGCAAGGATCTACAGGGCCGGTCTCGAAGTTGATGAAACTCTTGCAACTTCGCTTGTGGATGTTTACGGGAAGTGTGGAGATATGATCCGGGCACGCTGTGTTTTCGACTGGATCGTCGCTGCTGGAGGTGGCGACTTGGTTCTCTGGACGGCTCTCATTGCGGGGTACAGCCGGGTGGGAAAATGGAAGCTCGTTTTTGAGAGCTTTAGCTCCATGGAAGATCGAGGCTTGGCAGCCAACGCTGTGACGCTGGTTTGTTTGCTCACAGCGTGTAGCCACAGTGGTCTCGTCGAGAAAGGGAGGAGCTACTTTCGCGACATGGTGCCGAAGTTTGGGATCTCTCCGGGAGTGGAGCACTTGAGCTGCATGGTGGATTTGCTAAGCCGGGCCAATCACCTCGACGAGGCTGTGGAGATGGTCAAGAGCATGCCGGCTGGAGAGAGTGGGGTTGCGTGGATGACGATCCTGGGAGCTTGCTCGAAGTGGAGAAACGTGAGGATTGGAGAGATTGCTTTTGGTAGATTGGTGGAGAGCGATAGTCACTCGGCTGGAGCTTATGACTTGATGGCTAATATCTATGGACGAACATAGATTGATATGGAAACATCGAACTTGTCATTACATTTTTCCTAAAGTTCGGCCAAAGTTCCTAGTTGTCATCGCATTTTTTTTCTGGCAAAAAAAAAAAAAAAAAACGGATTTTGCATGCTTGGGATTTAAAACTTTGGTGATGTTTTAAGCCCTAGAAATCTCATGGAGATCGAGGAAGCGGTGATAGCCGCAGCCAAGAAGCTGGGCTGGCGGCTCAAAGCACGGCATTGCCATTGTCTCGCTCGAGGTATGGAATAAAACGAGGTGCTAGAGTGGAATTTGATTAAACTCTGCTAGATCTTTTCTTCGTCCTCGTGGGAGTGAGACCTCTTGTCATGATCGATTACTTGCCTTACAGCGCAAATCTTCTCCAGCTGCTGACCTCTCTAGTAAACTCCGTGTGCGAGGTTTGCAAAGATTTCTTCGTTGCTTCATTCCTCGCAAAACAACTTCCAGGCTTTCAAAGGATGGAGACTCATGTCCATGGACGAATCCATGATCTACTTTCTCCACGCAGCTAATCTGGAAGAGTACATGGAAAGCTCCCTGGGCGACGAGAGCTGGCTGAGCTTTATAATCCTGGACGATGGTCCTGCTCGGGTATGTTTTTTTTCCCGAAAGAACAAAGCTTTTGATTCTTTGTAGCTCCCAGGTGGCCACACAGCTTGAAGAACAGTCAGTGAAAGCCACTCTCAGACGATTGCAGGCTCGTTTGTCACAGTCCCTCGCGGAAGAATCTCGTGAGTGCTCGCTCATTGATTTTAATCACGGTCTATCGGAGCTGGATATCTCCATTCCTACGTGCAACGGGTAAGTTCTTCGTTCTCTCTTTTCTCAAAGCTAAACAAAACGAAGTTACTCGCGAAGATGGCTGCTTGGATATCCAGTGATTTACGTGTTCTCTAAAGACAAGGCTTCTCAAGCATCGCGGTGCTTATCATCGGTCCACTTGTGTTTATACAAGCTTCTCTTGCTCAAGTAAGCACACATTTTATTCCAGGGAAGGAAAAAACAAACTCTTGACTTGCTCGACGACTAGTCCAGAGAAAGTCTTGGCGTGGAGACCGCATGAACCAGTGGAAGAAATCTTGAGGTTTTTTTTTTATATAAATGCTTATAGTTTTGGAAGTTTCTTCTTCTTGATACTGATACACGCCTTCTGGATTTTGTCAGCTTTACCATCCCGGAGTCCAATGGTTTCTCCCAGCAATGGACTCCAGACGCGTTCATGTCTTATATTGCCACAAAAGTCTCTCAATGTTCCAAAATTGATCCCGGGGACTTGCGACTGGATGTGACTTCCAGACCGCTACAGTCTGTGGCCTTCTGAAGGTCCTGTTGGAGTGATCAGCTCGAGGCCAGTTGACGCAAGTGATGCGATTTTCCGGCCTGCCGCGTTTGCCCCTCGCGTTTGCCTCTCGGTTGAGGAATTTAGACAGAGAAGGATTGGACGCTCAAACCGGGTTTATGGTTTAGCATCACTTGAGCATTCTTCGTAATAAGCGAGCTTACGTGTTTGGGCTTCTCTCTCTTTTTTTTTTCTCTTGGTTGCTTTATCGTACAAAATCGTCTTCCGATTTATTCTTTCCAGGAACCATCGAGCTCAATTTCGCTTTTCTTTCTATGAAGTTTACGTGACACGTTTATCTTGCGGTTGAACGATTTTTTATTTAAATAACACCTTGACTCCGTATAGTTGAATAAGACGCCTCGAGCATTGACGAGATCCGTGACACGTGACATGACTAAACGTTCTTGCATGAGGTTTTAGTGGTTTTTCTCACTTTGATTTTCCCAGAGGCAGTGTCCAGCGATGGAGGTGGGAGTTACCAGAATCCCAGGAGAGAATTCCAGTGGCCAAGCAGACGACGACGGGGCAAGGTTGTGAGTTTCCACCTTGAGGTTGAACTCTGGAAAAAGAACCTCCTCCACATTGCTCCAGTCCATGAGGAGTTCGGAGATTTCTCCAGTGGCAGCATCACTATCCAGCAAGCTCTCCCCCGATCTTTCATCGTCCGGGGATGGCACTGAGTTTGGTTTCTCATCCTCCAAGGAAGGAGCACTGAGTAGAAGGTCACAGACTTTGGAGCTCCTGGTGGAGAATCTCGTCGGGGGTCGTGAAGAGCTGCTCTTCTGATACATCCGGCACAAGGTGACATCGAATTCCTCCTGGAAAAGAAACACACCCTCTGTGAAAACGAGGCCGAAAGAAGAGGGATAAAAGAACCAACTTTGGCAATGGAGTTTGGATAATCAGTCCAGGGAAGCCTGAATTCGTTCATCACCCAGTTGGTCTTGTTTCCTTTGGGAGCTCGGCCTTGGTAGAAAACCAGAGTCTTCTTCTTGCCAATCCATTTGCCTCTTAAATCGAAGACTTTATGATCGGTTCCAGTGGCTTTCCAGTAGCCGGATCTTGCCACTCGCCTGGGACGCGATCCATCGGGATACTTGCGGTCTCTCGGCACGAAGAAGTAGAACAACTTGGTGTTCTCGCTTGGAATCATATCTAGAAGAAACCAAAGCAGCCTTGAGAATGAGAACCAAGAACATTGCGTATAAACAGGGATACCAGAGAGCTCCCATGGATCGTGATGATAAAAGTCCACATCTAAGATCACGCCCGGGGGGAGATTCAACTTGCCTCGGACCTTGTACTCGAGATAGAAACTGACAAGCTCCTCCTCGGTGGGATTGAATCGAAAGCCGGGAAGATTGAAGTAACAGGAATCGGAAGAATGCCGCATAGCTTTAGCTCCCTATCTTTGCGGTTTTTCTTTTTGAATTTCTTCCAAGGGAGTTGGGTATTTAGCCATGGAGTTCTCTTTCTACGAAGACCACTTTTTTGTCCGTGTCCCGAACGCGGATTGGAGACGTGCTCCGCTATGGTACTCTAAATCTTGAGAAAAATCAAAGACTAGAGTCTTTGGCTGTACAAAAGACTTTTACTAGGATGTTTTAGGGTTGATGCTTGTGCCGTCTTGACCCGGGGGACTGTCCGAAAAGTACCAGAGGGGCGCGCGTCACAAATATCTAAAGCCATGCATCTGGGATTTAAGAGAGGAATTTAGTTGCTAGAACTTTGTACTGCAAGATTAAGATATAAAAAACTCTCGTGCGACAACCAACACTAGTGGATTCCTAGGCATGATCACAGAGAATTGACTTGTATTGACTTATATCTTTGTTGCGAGCGAAGCTTTCAGGTGGCTCCTTGCTAGCAGGAACAGGGCTGTAGGGCCTGACCGAGCTCTTGGACTGGCGACCATAGTGATAGAAAACAAAAACGAAGAAATACGTACTTGGTTCTTGGATCCATTGTCCTTGCAAACATAATACTATTCTTTACAAGAGTAGGACTCTTCCAGTCCACACAAAAGCATGTCTCACGCTGATAAGACTAAAATAGTTTCCAGTCCAGCCTTTGCTTGATTTGATGAGCTTTCTTATTGCAAAGATGTTTTACATTGACCCGAGTGAATGATAATCCACTGGAACAAAATCGGCTTCAACGAAAAGCGTGCTCGATTGTTTGATTTCAGCCACAACCTATTGTATCATATCATATGATAATCTGTGAGTTCACAACGGATTAAAAACTAAAAATGTTTCACCTCTTTATAAGAAGGATGACCATAGAAGTTCTTCACGGCAGATTCTACGAATTGAACAAGAAAGTCAATTTAGACAACGGTAATGCAATGAGAAGTCTTGGATCATACCTGAGGCCAAACGAGCGACAAAAGAATGGGAAAACACAAGATAATCGGGGCGGATCTTGATGTTAGAGCCTAGTTTCTCAAAGAGCGCGAAATTAGTTTCTATTCTCTTGAGGAAGAATGAATTACGTACCAGATGTTACTTGTAATACGGTGGAGGGCATCGCATTAGCTAGATTTTTGAGTTTCGAGATCAAAGATTGAGTTTCGTTTTGCATGACATTCGCTTTGAGCTCGAAGAAACAGACGTGGACGACCTCGCCTTTAAACTTCTGCTTGGTACAAACAAAGAAACAAATAAAAAGAGCTTCCTTTCTAGACAGAATAGAGAATCTTCCCACATACCTTTGCAGGATCTACATGCTCGAGAGGCGAACTGTAATCAACTGAATCCTCACCCTGCATATCCGATGAGAATCAAACAGATAAACAAAAACAAGATACCTTGAGAAACGGCATCATCGGCTGAATGGCGGTCTGGAAGAAATTGCTAGTGTAGTAGTTTTCCAAAGCTTGAGTGGTGAGAAAACGAGAAAAGAGACCATGCGTGTAGCCATTCCCGGGCCTCAAAAGCCGACCTTTTTCAAAGCATTTGATTCAGGGAAGAAAATATAAGATAACAAGGGAGATACCAGTTAAAAGGAGTGTGACATTTGGAATGGTGCCAAGGCTGTTGAGATTGTTGAGAATCAAAGCCTCGCTTTTTGGATCCCTTGCAAGGCCAGGCATCTTGAAGAGCACGGGGTGCTCCACAACATCAACCTCAAAGGACGAAGAAATAAGAGCTGCAAAGAATAAAATCGTTATAGTAGTATTGTTTGCAAACATCCAAGAATAATCGAACAAATGGCCTTACTGGAGAGGGAAAGTAGTACCAGTAGGATTTGAGAGGAACGCTCCATTCCCTTTCGCACGGACGTCTATTCCTAATTTTTCCCAATCCAGGCTATAAAAACAACTCCCTCGCGACCTGAATATGTCGGTGCTGGAAGTTTATTTTGATGCCACCCGTCGTTGCCACTTTGCACGACGCAATAAAAGACAAATCTATTTTTAAAAAAAAAATTTCTATCATCGATACAGTTACTTCCTTCGGATATAACTTGCAGTGATGAGCATAAATATAGAGAAATAGGAACAAAAAAAGAACGGGAAATAAAGATGGAAAAACTGGATCGCTACTCTGTCCACTCCGCGCCAGTCATCTTAACGAAGAATGACAATCGATCGGCAGCCTCGTCAATCTGTGGAGTTGGATCGAAACGAAAAAGTTAGCTTCGAAAGGAGGAGAAGGAAGAACGCGTACCATTTTCTTGGTGGGACGGCCAGCTCCATGCCCGGCCTTTGTGTCGATGCGAGCTACGATTGGATTCGTCTGGTTGCTTGATTTGGAGGATTTGACGAGTACATGCTGCAATGTCTGTGGACTCGATGGTTAGAACTTGGAAGCGCAGAAAAACTTCAACGTACTGCAAGGAGTTTTAGAGTGTGGAGTGGCACAACTCGATCGTCATGGTCTGCGGTTAAGAGCATCGTTGGTGGATACTGAACACCAAGGCCATCAGGCTTCTCCCAGGGTCTCAAAACGTTATGAAGAGGAGAGTATCTAGAATTTGCAAAGAGAGAGCAGTGAGTTCTAGTAGAGTGAGAATGAGGGAGGAGCTTACTTGATCAACCACTTGAACTCCTCTTCTTTCTCAGAGCAGCCATAGTCCGTTGTCCAGGCATGACCTGCGAATCAAGAGAGTAAGACGCGTCCGATGCGTGAGAGAAACTAAAGGAGCTCACCGATTGTAAACTTGTGGAACCTTAGCATGTCCATAACACCTACATGAGCAAGAGCACATCCATAGAGATCAGGCCTCTGCAAACAGTAGGGAGTTTTAGCTCGCAAATTTGATTAAAAGAAAAGGTAGACCTGGTTGATGCATGCCGCTACAAGAAGGCCACCATTGCTTCCTCCCTCGATACCAAGCTTTCTTGGTTGAGTGTAGCCTTCTTTGATCAAATACTCGGAGCATGCTTGGAAATCGTCAAAACAGTTCTGCTTGTTGCCAAGAGAACCAGCTCTGTGCCACTCTTCGCCGTATTCACCACCACCTCTGATGTTAGCAATCGCGAAAATGACCCCGCAGTGCTGAATAAGAACTATCCTTGAAGCACTGAAGGACGGGGTTATGCTGATGTTAAAACCTCCATAGCCATAGAGCAATGCCGGATGTTTGCCATCGAGCGCAATACTTTTCTTGGCAACAATAAACATGGGAACTTTTGTACCGTCTTTGCTGGGGACGAATACCTGCAAAACAAGCGTCAGAGATTTTTAACTCAGTAGTTAAGATTTTGCCTGTTTCGTCTCGAATCTGGTTCTGTCGAAACCTTTCACACTGGTTTCTTTGAAAACAGTAGGCTCCGAGTCCTCGGATAAGTCACAGCGATAGATGACCCCAGGCGTAAGGAAGCTTGTGAAACCATAGAAGATCTCCGCATCTTTTCTTCGTCCAGAAATCCCTGAAACCGTTCCAATATCCAGAGGAAGAGTTCTCAATAGCGTGCCATGTTCCAAATCTCGAACCTCAAGCACATGCTTTACGTCGCTGAGATACGATACTACCAATTGCTGGTGGTTCACACACTGCGCTGAGTCCAAAACATCCTTCGCTGACTCGGCAATAATGTCTGTCCATGTTTCCGGATTCCTGGTGTCCACCCGCGTTACTTTGTATCGTGGCGCATTTTTGTTTGTCCGAAATGTGAAGACATTGCCGTCGTTCGCAATCACCTCATACTTTGCGTCAAACTTATCCACAAGCCTCTCAAACGGTAGCAACTCATCCTTGCCTTTCCATCCCTGTAGTCCATTTGGCAGTGAGTCGAGTTCACAAAGATAAAGCCTGTTTACGGGATCGCATCCTTCTTCGATCGAAAGCACAAGGTACTGAAAAAAAAAGGAGAAGAAAATAAAAACCAAACGAAGAGCAAAAAAAAACACCTCTCACCTTGCCATCATCAGTAACTTCAGCTCCAAACATCCACTTGGGATTGTCAGAGTCTTTCCAGCACAATATGTCTTCCGATTGATCAGTTCCTAGAAAGTGATAGTAAACCTCCTGAGAAAGATTAAGATCTGTTTCAGTTCCAGCATCCGCATCCTTTCTGCGAAACTCGCACATTTAAGACCAATTGCAAGAAAATCCATCAACTTAAAACTTACATGGGAGTCGGATATCGACAATAGAAGAAACCTTTATGATCATGTGTCCAGGCAATACTTGAAAACTTGACCTGGATATACAAACAATTAGACTGGAAGTTGTCACGAGAAGCAAAAGCTCAATTTACCCAGCACAATACGTCAGGCTCGAGAGCCTTAGTAGCAACACGAAGAACCTTGATGGTAACCCAGTCACTACCACTGGCACTCAAACCAAAAGCTAGAAATTCCGCATTTTCACTGAAGGAATAGACTGATAGCGCCACAGTTCCATCCTCGCTAAGTTCATTAGGATCAAGAATAACCTCCGGTTCACCATCCAAGGAATCCTGCGGCACGAAAACTTAAAAACCGGGATACCAAATGATTTCCAAACTACCTGTGCGTACAACACGCTTTGTGGCTGTAGGCCTTTGTTGTGAAAGTAGAAGTATTTGTCTCCCCTTTTGAACGGGCACTCAAACTTGGGGTAGTCGAAGAGCTCGGTGATCTTGTTGTTCATTTTCTGCCGAACATCACAGGACTGCAAAACCGTGTCCATGAGTTTCACTTGCTCGGCTACGAAAGCTTTCACTTCCTCCGCGTCTGGATCCTCCAGCCTGAAAAGAAAGAAGAAAAAAACTGATAAAAGGAAATGGCCAAGAGACAAGAGTACCATCGGTAAGGATCAGCAACACGAACTCCATGGTAATCATCAGCGACGGATTCATCGCGACGAACATCCGGGTAGAACAGCACATCCGTCTCTGCGAGTGATCCCATAGTTCCAACACTCCTGGTGCACAACGCCGGCTTGTTTGACCGAGGCCTTGAGAACAGAGGCTTCAATCCGGAGTGGAAATTCCTCGACACCAATCTGGAAGGAATAGAGATCGGAATCGTCCTGGTGAGAAGGCTCAGCTTGTGCATTCCATGAATCTAGTCAGGAAAAGAAAGAAGAACACCAATCAGGCTTATAGCACACTCCAGTGAGGAAGAAAAGGACACAAATCCAGAATGTAGGACACTGCTACCACACAAAGAGAACTAAAAAAAAAGGATCCAGACAGCGAACACCAGAAAGCTGCCAGAATCTAAAATATGATGAAATTTCCAGACCGGAATCGGACAAGCAGGATCCCAGACCTGGAGAAGAGTCGCGCCGCCAGCCAGCGCCTCGATCGACCGATCCGTGCCACTGCGCGAATAAAACCCTAGGCCGCTCTTTCAATCTAATGCGGCCTTCACATTCCCATGACTGAACGGCCAGGCCACTTTATATAGGAGCGCCCATTCCTCTTGGCCAGTGTACGACAGCTCCAGCATTACGGGGCGGAAAGTCCAGGAGATGGACTGCCACCAGCGCCTGGGCGTTACAAGCCACGGACGGCCGGGATTCGTAACGAGAAGACGATAGCGACACTCCGGGATGTTGGGAGTAGAATATAACTAATGTCCTTCGTCTAATCGTCACTATGGTTTTTTTTAACTCTTCGTGCTCCGGATGCCAAGTTCCACCAAAGCGTCCCACGAGGAGAGAGCTTTTTAAAGTAGAGAATGGCTCCATTTGTGTGGAGAGTGTGTAGTCACTGATAGCGATCGTCACAAACTCGAGAGAATTGGATGTTGTCATGGGTGTCGACACTTTGGTTCCTTTATGTCGACACCCTTGTTACTTCCAATGCGTGCTTAACATGATCTTAGTGCGAATTCCACCACCTTGTCCCGGTAAAATTCCACCCCGGACTAAGAGAGTGGTGTCTCTTTAGAGTGATTTCTTCGTACGGGTTAAGTCCTGCCGATTCTGCGAGAATTGCCTTCGAGTAAAGTATGTAATGCTTACCTCATCTTCCGTGCACGACGAGAGGAGAAACTAGATTGCCTTCGTTTTTGAGAACTTCCTCTTGCTAGCTTTGGTTTACGATCTCCAGGATGGATGCTGTCGCCGCGTCTAGTTTTTGCTGCAAGGAGCTCAAAAGGCTGGCTTTGGTATCGGCTTGAAGACGGCTGTTGGTCATTTCGATTTCCATGTCTCTGCAAGAAAAAAAGTGTTTTTGGATGTGGAGTAGAAGAGATTTCTTACAGGGAAATCCGGTGTAGGATCTGCTGAACTTGGTCTTCCAATCCTTGGAGTTCTCCGTTGGATTCACGACTTGGCTGTTTGATCTTTCGTGGTCCTACATCGACACTGTTCAAGAACAAGAGAGAAGAAAGGTGAAAGACTAGACTACCTTTGGAAGACTCCAAGCGTCTTTTGAGCTCTCTGTTTTCGGCGATCATTCTCGCAATCGACTCCACCAGATTGTCTTCTTCTGAGTTGCTTTCCTCGTCCACGAGCTCCGTCTCCGGAATCACTCGCCGCTCAAAGTCTCGTGATTTCGAGTTTACAAGCTGGTCGAGTCTCGAAGAAAATGACGCGAATGACTCGGACATGTTTGCCTACGTACAATACAAGAAGAAGAAAATGGTAAGCTCGCTCAAGTTTGATTCCAATTACGTACCTGTGAATACTTGATTTCCCGTAAGAGCTCGAGGTGCTCGCAAGTCAGTATTGGACCGGACTGAACAAAAACTCGTGATTCATCGCCAGTGTCCCCAGTACGATTTGGAGCCAACTTGTCGGAATCAAGTTTCGGAGTTTCGTTCCCTTGTTTTGGAGCTGGAGCCGAAAAAAGATGGAGATTTACTGCTGCTCCAGCGCGAGTCATGCGAGCCAGACGGTCAGTCACAGTTTCCACTTTCCCTTCGCTCCCCTCCTCTCCAAAGCTCTGTTGTATGTCATTGGCAGGAACTTCGGGAATTCTTTCCATTTCTTTCGAGCTTTCCATTTCACTCAGCTGCTTCAAGGTTTTCCTCTTGCGGACACGAGCTACCGTTATATCGTATAAAGCCGCCAGCGAGTCCTGAATGAAACGAGATAAGAAAAACCAATCGAAGTTCGATGAGCTCAATCAAAGTGAACCTCGTCGTCATGATCCTTGAACATCAGAAGCCTTCTCCCTCCTTTTAGCATTCCTCGGATTCCATCTTCCAGTCCTGGACAAAGAAACTTTCCATGGAAAATTGACGAAGAAACAATCAATTCTTACCTGTGAAGTTTTTCGAACCGATTTCAAGTCTGATAGTTTTCTCTGGCACAAAAAACCCAGATTACACACGAGATTTTTCAAAGCAAACCTGGAGTGTCTCCATGAAAAACTAGCCCAGTGGAACACTCATTCCACGGTTTTGCAAGGAACACTTTACAAAGCACTTGCACCTAGATCACAAGAATTCAAGCAGCCGGAGCAAAGTATAAAAGAGGAAAAAATAGTGATACTCACCACATCGCCATCTTCGATCTCCCTGAAATTGTCTTTTGGACATACCACATCCTGAAAAAAAATCCATCAATCATACAGACTTCGATTGAAAGTGAAAGCGATACCTGGAAGACTTGTGCCACAGAGTGTTGTACGTGATAGCGAGCGTAAACAAAAACCTTAGCAAACTCCATCCATGTATCTGTGCTGGAGTACAAAAGCTAAGTTACAGATTATCATGTTGTCGCAAGCTTCTACTGAGAAGAAATAGAGAAAGAGGCCGACCTGCGAAATGTCGCTTCCACAATATGTTGGCTGGTCTCAATGGCAATCCGGCAATTTGCGTCGGGCTGCAGTGGAAGAAACGAATGGAAGATCTCATGGAAAAGGAACGAACACGAGGAAAGGGGCTGTCTACAAACCACTATATTTATAATTCCCGTGAAAGACACCTCCGCAACGACAATCTTGGCAGCGTTGGATACGACAATGCGTGAGTCCTGCAAAGGTAAAATGAAAAAGAGATGGCCAGAGGATTTAGAGTGTGGTTCTAAAACCTGTTGGTCGTGCGTCTCTGTTTTTATGATTTGAATGGTAGCATCGCCAACATTTTCTTGTCGACGACCTATTTGGACGCAATCAGTCCCTGCATGGAACAAGAAGAGATTCAAGAACTGTAAAAAATCGACATGATTCTCACCTGATGGAAGCATGAAAACAACGTTGGAAAGTTCTGTGGAGAAGAGGACCTGGAAAAGAAACACAAGCACAAATCAGTAGCTCAAAGTACCAGAAAAGAATCAGACCTGGCTAGAAAACGATGGTGCAAACGACACACGGGGCTGCAGCTTTGGAGGCTGATATTGAAAACTTGGATTGCCAACCTGACACGAAGAACAAAAACAGAAAAAACCTGTTTTTCGTAACTTAAGAGCAAAAAAAAAAATTCTTTACCTGAAGCTTCTGCTGCTCGGTCTCAAACAGCGCTTTGAGCTTCGATGCGCTGCAGCTCCTGCATTTTTCAAGTGCTTGGTTAGACTAAAACATAAAAATGACACTGGTGCTGCGAATCGCTTATACCCATCAGCTTCGTCCTCCATCACTTGCAAAAAACCCTAGCCTTGTTCATCCTGGTGTTTTCTATTGCCAAAAACTCTCAAATGCATGGATTTTTGTAAATCATTGTTTTCGTGTAAGTAAAGCTATCTCCTTTCTCAATGTTTATACTCTTGGTTAACCAGGTTTTGTTGGTTTGAAATTCAGAATATGTATATAATGTTTTTACATAAAATGAATTATAACTAAAAAGTGTTATATAAGATTATATTTTATTTATCAAGGAACTTTTAAACAAAAATATAAACTATGAGTGCATGGAATATGGGAAGGGAATACAGAAAATGTGAATATTAATTAACCCAAACTTATATATAAGAGCGAGTGGTCCAGATTTAAATCAATTTGATGTCAAATCCCACTATGCTAATATTAATATATGGCATTGTAACTATACACTTAGCCCTCACATCATTCCCTCCTCTCAAAATAATGAAAGACTATTAGAGTTCTTTTGTAAATGGGCCGAGATCTGGAAGAACATCAAGAGGAGGCATTAGCAGATCTGTAAGTGGTATTAATTGTTCATGATCCCTTTGTATAAAGCGTTTCAACCGTTGCACATGCACAATCTCTAGAGGATCGATTTGTTTGACATCATGTTGAACCTCATAAACTTGTGTCCAACTTGCTGCAACGCTCGATATGGTCTTTTTCATTGAACAAGGAGCCCCTTAGACAAACTATATACCGTAAAATAGGGAAAACAGACTAACACCAAATCATCCACTTTATACTCCACAAGTGAACGATGATGGAAGTTGTAGTGTCATTGTTGTCCTACTTGTACATGACCTAAGTGTTCGGTAAACTCTGCTTGGACAAGTGGAAGAATGCTTGTCAAATACAAATCCCATGACCTAGTATCAGCAATTTATGGCAATCGCAGGTAAACCCAACTTCTTTAGTAATATTGGATTATAACCATATAAGAGTTTATATGGTGAAGCACTAACAGAACTCTACACCTTTGTGACATATGCATACCAAAGAGATGGCAAATAACCATCCCAATCAGAATGCTGAAAATTCACATATTTCGTGATCATCCTTTTGAACGTGAGAACAAGCCATTCCACCAGACTTTCTGATTGTGGATGATAAACACTTGTGAAAATGTGGCGTATCCCCAACCGAGACATCAAAACGTGAAATGCCTCAGCTATAAATATGGGACCATTATCCAAAAGAATCTGTTCTAGACAAGAATGCTGAAACACCACTCGATTGAGGAGGAAGTCATTGCCAACAGTCAATTGTGAAAAAGGTCCTATATGCCCACATAGAATAGGAGAATCATGATAAGTATAGAAAAACCGCAGAATAAAAACAGAAGGCACTACCAGCTGTAAATGACCATCAGGATCCGTCCTCACAAAATAAAAAAGGTTGTATTTAAAGCAATATTGAGAATGTAAATGCCGGAAAGGCAAGTTATTAGCAAGTGATGCAGGATTCTCAAACCCATTTCGAAGTCTTCAAATCCACGGTTTAATTTTCTTAAAGAGAAGGTAGATCTTGCTCTGTGCCTTGTGGACACTGAACGTCAAGTACAGCAACCACTAGCAGCATAGAATCCTCATCTAGAAAATCCTTAGATGCTAGAATAACAAACTCGTCAAAAACATGAGAAGAGAGTGGAGAAGGAAAAGGAGCTCGAGAAAGGGCATTAGCATCAGCCATAGAACTCCTTAGGCAATGAACAACATCAAAATTATAGTTTATTGAGCGTAATGTGCTGTTGAGATGGTTGTTACAAAGCCAAAGACATTGTTCTTTGACAACCAATGGACAGAAATGTAGAAGACGAATAGGTAAACAATTTGAGAGATAGTAAGAACTCAAACGATTTCAACAAATGAACTACATGCAAATAAGCATTGATTGCTTTTATTAAAAAAATAAAAACAGTTTTCAAGGCTTTAAGTTTTTGAAACAATTTTGCACCCTAACGTGCTTTTGTTTTTAAGTGACGTAGCCACTGTAGAGCTGACTTTGCGTGTTTGTTTTTTAAGTGTCGTATATATAATTTTTTATTTTAAATAGTAAATATTTTATTTTCTCATAAAAGTATTACAAATTTACTAAACACAACTATATAATAAAATTCTGTGAATAAATATAGACAAATGTAAAGCCAGAAAAGATTTGATACTGAGAATCATGAGCTTTAACATTAATTGAGCAAAAACATTAATTATAAAAAATATAATTCATCAAAATGAAAGACAAGGTAACACTAAGAAGAAAAATATTAAATACATTTTTAAGGTAATAGAAAAATAATATATTTCTTTTAAAGTTCTGAATCCTAGACTACAATTACAAACCTTATAAACAACTATTTCCCATAAAAACACCATTAAATAGTTTATTTCCTGTTGGAAGAAACAGAATATTCAAATTCAATTACTCAAATCCTACTATAAATTACCATGTTAAAGTTAGTAATTTAAATAGCTTTCCCTTATTATATCTGAGTACCAAGTTCTTCTTTAACTTCAAGAACCTATTCTTATTTACAAATATAATATGAAATATTCTAACAATAATAATAGGTGATTTCAATAAGTGAAGAGTCAAGAGTTAAGAAAACTTATGTAAAGAATTTGATATATCCAATAAATAAAATATGAAATATGAAATAACAATCATATATGGATAATAATTATTAATTGCACAAAAACAAAAACATAGACTATGAAACAGTTTATATTTATATAGAGAAAATATAAAAAATTAAAGCAACCAAATTATTCTTTATTCCATCTCGTTCTTAATTAGTGAAGTAAGAAAATTAGCATTAAATTTGATTGCAAATGAATTAGAGAAGAGATTAACAAGAGGAAGCCACAACATGCTTGGATATTTTAAGTATATTCTTTACACCTTGTTTTCTAAAGCAAACAGAAGTTTTTCTACTGTTTTATTACATTTTTTAGCTATAATTTATTTGTTGTTCTTTTTCCATTTTATGAAACACAGTTTTATAGCTATAATCACATGATAATTCTTCTTTTTGACATATTTATTTATTTTATTATAGTTTTCCTTTTTATCGGACCTCGCCATGCAGCCTTAGACGAGTAGAACGATCGAGCAGAGGCATGATGAGGTTTTTTCATTGCTAAGAGAAAACTTTGCTCTCAGACGAATGAGATGCTGTCTTTTAATTTCAAATCATCAGTCAATCAAACACCCCGTCTGGAGATCCGTTCTTCGAGCGTCGTTGCACACAGCTTGTGTAGCAGCCTGGCATCGTCCAAGAACCTGCGTGTTCTCCGGAGAAGTTTTGCGACTGTGCCTGGAGAGGCCTGGGCTAGTTGATGAGAGCGTTGAAGACCATAACTTGCGAGACGAGGCCGCTCTCGACTGCCAAACAGTGGATCATTCAGTGCCGGCGCGACTTTCGAGCAGTATGACCCTGTCCGGTAAGCCTGGAGCAGCATGACGCTCAGCGTAATTATGCTTCTCCTCAGACCCACAGCCTACAAGCAAAGCCACTGACTAAAGGAAAAATAAAAGAGAGATCTTACCACCAGCTTGGTTGAATCTGCCTCGTCACTATGGCTTTGGATGCCCCAGATTAGAGGCGCTCCCGCTGAGTTATGTTGCTCGATCGGCCTTGAAGGTAAGGGAGCTTCTTGAATTTTTCGTGTGAACAATCAGCTGGTGGAGATCCAGAGAAGTAGACAATGAATGTACCAGAGACCACACCATTGCCGCAGACGTGATGGTGATCAAACCCGAGACTCTGGCTGCCATGACCCCAGAGGTGGAATCTTTTCTGCGAGCACAAGTAAGCCTCGAAAGGAAAAAGAAACAAGGATTATGATAACCTCTCGGCATCAGAAGTCAGAAGCAAAATGTCTCGGTTCAAAGCTTTTGCTTGCAACGGTGAAAGCTTCTGCGCAATTGAATCCCGTAATGAACAGGAAAGTTAGTTCCTACACATTCACTGCTAGCAATAACAGTCTCACCGTGGTTAAATCCTCCGTGATAAGACCGTGGAAATGTGATCACAAAGTTTCCAGACTCCTAAAAACAAACATGAATATAAAGATAAAGCACTGCCAACACAAACTTACCTGCAAAGTTGTGCAGACAGGCACACCTTTAGCCCGCAACACAGCTGGATTAAGCATCGTAACCAGTTGAAAGGGCATGTCCGGCTGTGCATGAAATAAATCTGGGAATGCAGATCGCATAGCCTGTCTGAAAGAAAGAAGTTTTACACTGCCAACTAAAAGAGAAACATTCTACCTCTTCAAATGCGTCGTAAGCACTGCCAGGCACACTATACCAGCATCTGCAGGAAAGAAATCAGTATTGAAAGCACACGAAACAAGTAGCATACCAGTGAAGATAATTCACAGAGTAGAAGCAATGATCTTCGTAATGCCAGCAAAACGAGGAGAAGAGCATATCCTGCTTAGCCCACTTTGGAACTGCATTCGACGGACGGGGAAATTCACTTCCATACACAGAGACGTATCGAGATCGCTTCCATATAGCACTTCAATAGGTCCTGTAGACGTCGGAAAGAGTCCAGCATGTGCCAGTTGCCTTGAGAAAACGTCGAGGCAGTACCACCTCCCAGAGAGCATTTTCGACAGAGGAGGGGACAGGCAATACATATGCCACGCCCGGTCACAGGTGATCATAAGCTGCTCATGTGCTCCGCTGCGGCATTGCTCACAGGACTGGTCCCCAAGCCTTTGCTGCATGGAGCTTCATCGTCCGATTTAGTTCGTTTCGCGGCTCCACCGACACACTGACTTCATCTTCACCCAGAGATCTCTTCCTCCGAATCTTCACGTCCAGTACTTCACCATTCCTGACGTTGTTAGTTGCCTGCTTCCCGAAGCCTTCTGCATGATGGCGCTCATATTCCAGCAGATGTTTCTCGTATAGGTGGCACAGGTTCGCAGGAGCGGCAGTAGGAAAGGAGGCACTTACGTCCGGCTTCTTTCCCCCACTTCCGCTGCACGATAACCTTCTCATAGCCTCCATACCTCTTGACGCAGTTGTAAGCCGTAAGCCTTGCAAAGGTCGAGCAAAACTGACGCCAGCTCTCAAGAACCCGCCCCTGTTACTCGAGGAACCTGTCGTACTCGAAGCGAAAGGTGTAAGGCCGGCAACCTCTCCTGGAGCCTGAAGCTTGGTCGGGAAGGAGAAAGGCTGGAGATATAGAGCGAACGGAAAACTTTGAAGGAACTATCCGCCCGTACGAGAAAGCTTTGCAGCCACTGGCGATGGCGGGGACCATCACCGCTACCAGTTTGGATCGCAAGCATGCTGGCGATGGCAGCACTGGGAACAAGCCGCGATAGACACGATTCGACACGCTTGCTCGATCTCCCCTTGCTTGCAGCAGTGGCGGACGAGAAGAGCGTAAGTCACAGCGTCGGGCCAGCACTCGCGCCTCTCTCGCATCTCCCCCCAAAACTTTGCCACCGCCTCCTCCGATCGCCCGTCGCAGCACAAGCATCCCAGCAGCGCGTTGAACGAGAGTGTCTGGAGCACCCGCTGTGGAGGAGCTCACCGAAAACTCGATAGCCGTCGGCCGATCGTGCTCGCCCAAGTAGCCGTCGAGCAGCGTGTTGTAAGTCACCCGCATTCAATCCCTTCCACCTTCATGCTCCGATAAACATCTCCCGCGGCTTCCATGTCTCCAGACTTGGCCAAGGCATTGAGGACCATGTTGAAAGGCAGCGTCGACCCCTTGCTTTCGATCGTCTGCTTGACGAGGCCGAGAGCTTCGTGTGACCGCTGTTGCTTCGGAGATGAGGATCGTAAAGGTGACCGCGTCGGGGTGGCAACCATGCCGGCTCATCTCTTGGAAGAGCTGCTTGCTCGCCTCCAACCTTCCGAGCTTGGCTACCACCTCTCCAGCTTTGCAGACCACTCACCACCGACAGGGACAAGGCTCTCTTGCTGTCCCCGCTCGGTGCGCCCCCCGCCGGATACTCGATTGTATCGGCCGGCCCTCCCCGGACCGGGCCATCGATGATCGTGTTGAAAGTGAACTCGTCCGGAGCAACGCCACATTCGTCCTCGATACGCCTCACCACCGCGTCCGCCTCACCAACTTTGTTTCCTTGCACAAGCCGTGGATCATGATGTTGAAAGTTTTCAAGTTTGGCTTCCGCTCATCATCTTCTCGAACAGCCTCGATGCATCCCCTCCTTCAAGTGGCCGCTTATCAGTGCAGCACAACGTCCGGGACACACCCGACCTTGTCCATGACCGCGAGCACGTTCTCGGCGTCGACAGTCCGCTTGGCTTTGCACAAACCGTCCACGATAAGCCCGAAAGTTAGCTCGTTTGGAGACACACCATCTCGTCGACAAGGTCCAGAGCTTCCTTGAACATCCCAGCTTTAGACAGGGACTGGATCACGGTGTTGAAAGTGAAGATGTTCGGGACGCGGCCCTTGGCTTTCATCTCTCGAAACAGCTCCATTGCTCCTTCGTTTTGTCATCGCTGCTTGGAGCAGCGATGACAATGTTGTAGGACATGGAGCTGGGCACTTTCATCTCTCGAAACACGGCCATAGCGTGGTCGTACTTTCCAGCCTTGCACAGGCCACCTATGAGAAGCTCGTGCCGCACAGGGGCTTCTCGGTCTCGCAGTGCCACCGAGAGCTTCTGGCAAGCCTCTTGGATCCTGCCGGCCTTGCAAAGCCCGTGGAGAAGAACGTTCTACGTGAAAGCGTCAGCCTTGAAGAAGCTCCGGCTCATCTTCTCGTAGAGCTTCATGGCGTCCATCATGCCATGGACGAGCTCCGCCGCGTCGTCCACGAGACCGGCCTTAGCGAGTCCACCACGTCTTGACATCCAGAGTTGCGATGCTCTGCATCGCCTTGAAGAGCTCCAGAGCTCGCTCCATGCGTCCCTCTCAACAATGAGCCAGCACGAGAATCCGGTAGCTGATGTCGTCGGGATTGCATCTGTTGGCTCTCGCGGTCTGGAAGAACTCGTAAGCCTCATCGCATTTGCCGGCCACGCGAAAGGGACTGAGGATGGAGTTGCAAGTCACCAGGTCCGAGCAGAAGCTACCGCCGGTGATGATGGGAGCTCTTCCTCCAGTTCGCCTTGCATACCCAAATTCCCGGTCAAGACTTATAGCAGCGCAGCTCCATTCGAGAAATTTCCGTTCAAGCCCTAGAATAAATTGAGAATATTCTAAATTCAAATTTTGTCTTGTTTGACCCATCATCACCAGAGTGTGATGTATAACAGAATGGCCTTGGCCTTGGGAATCCAGGGGTTCTAGAGCTGAGGAAACTTCGCTACCATGGTTACCAATGTCTTGTATCTTTGTTGGAGGACTGCCAATGCTGAGGACGAAGGAGGAGGTTGAGCCCAAGGTGCGAGAAGCATTCGAGCGATTTGGGCACATCTTGGATCTGCAGGTATGAGCTCGAAACTCTTTTCTTTGCCATCAGGGCGCGCGCTGCCGTGTTTTCTTACTTTGAATCTATTTATTCTTTTGTTTTCCAGATCCTGATGGGTCCTTCTTCTTCTTCGAATGCCCACACCACGCTCGGCTTCGGATACATTATCTATCGAGATCGGCGAGAGGCTCAGACAGCTATCAGCGAGATGGACGGGTGTGTTTTGTTCGATCGAGAGATCGTGGTCGACCGGACGGATCGTGGATATAGCCGTGGCAGTACGTTTGCCCCCGGCCATCCCTAGTAGGGAGTTTTTACTTGGACATGGAGACCAGAAGTGTATTCTTGTTGTTTCAATTCTTGTTGATCTATAACAGCACTGTCTTCCTAAACATTCTTTTATGCAGCATTGTCCTCTAAACATTCTTCTATGCAGGGCCATCACACAAGGGCTGGCTTGATTGTGCCGGCTTGATTGACAGCAGGGAAACTTTTTAGAAGTCTGATAACAGGTTTGTCCTGCCTAGGAGAGCAAATGCACACTGCAGGCCAAAGAGTGGATACAGAAACATAAACTAGCACCTTACCAGTCCCACGGTGTTTTGGAGGATCCTATATCAGACTCATCTCACTCGTCCATAACTGTCAGTTGAAACAATTGGCAAACCTGGTAAATCAATAATGAGATCAGTTGAGATAGGAACATCACAGACAGCCACTAGACTAGAACTAGCCATTGTTCCTTCGAGCTGTTGGTATCCATCAGCGTGTACATGCGGAGACACAATTTAGTTTTGCAAGCACCGAATTCAAAAGAACTTGTTCTTACGCAATTGCCAATGTCAGAAGAAGAGCTCTTTCCGGCCTTCTGATAGTTGAGGTTGCCGTTAAGGTCCCATTGCACAATACAGCACATCTGGAGTAAGGTTTTACCTGTATTGCCAAGTTGAAACACAAAAAAGAACAAGAATATTTAGAATTTACCAGCTGCTGTTGTGAGGCTCACGGCCACTGAGCCAGGTATTCCACTTGCGACGCTAGGATTTGTCGATGACTACACTACAAGAAAAAGATAGATAAGCAAAAACATAATCAGCTGGCAAAATTTTCTCCTACTGAACCTTTTAGCTGGTACTCTTGTGAAGATCCTGGGCTCCAAGGAAGAAATACAGTGCCCGCACTTATTTTGCATCTTCCAAGTCGCGAAAAAAAGTGAGTTCAACCAGAAGTCCATGAAAACAAAAAACATACATACCTGATAAAACGTTCGAGTGAGGTTTCGCCTCGGCAACAGTCGAGACCAAAGTATCCTCGAGCCCTTCCATTCTCGGTTCCACTATATTCCGGCTTTCTTGTCCACCACTCACTCATCAAACAACGTATAAATCAGATCCAATCCTGAAAAACACAAAAACACGAGAAAAGATTACGAGAATTGTACAGCCCAAGTCTGTACCTTGTCCTCCAACTGTATTTGCGTATCAATGTCTGCAGGGACTGTCTTTGAGAGGAACGTATGTTTGTCGCAGCCACCATCGGTTGAAAGATGCTTCCTCAAAAATTGCTACATTGCCTGGAACAAATAAATCGATCGCAAACTAAAGAATATCTAAATAAAACATTTTAAGCTACGATGAAAAGAAAAAAGAAAAAACTAGATCGAGTACGGAATGGAGTTACCTGAAGGTGTGTCGATGACAGAAAAGCCTCCAGCAAGGTGACAAATGGAAACGTTCGACAGTGTATGCTGCCAGCCGCTTAAGCTCACTGCAAAGGAAAAATACTCCCAGATGATAGAAAGACGAGAGTAAACATCTTGTGTGCCAGGTCATGCATAATTGACACGATCTCCAATATGCATAACTGGATTACGTGTCGAGACACATGCCCCCACAAAAACCTGGAGAAATTCTGTTAAAAGCAGAAAAGCTATATCACTCACTGTACCAGGACGTAATCCGCAATGCCGATGTTCTGCTTTCTGATATACAGGCTATGAGAATGATCGTTAGCATTCGAAAGTAAAGAGAAGCATTAGCTGCACAACAATTGTTAGAGTCGTTAGAAGCCTTCCCAAAGGGAGGAATATTTTAGTACCTATATTGTCGCGCGCATTAACAGTAAAACCCCAACAGAGAGTTTGGTCTTTTGCGCCACCTGCGTAAACAACGACTAAGCGCAAAAGAAATTAAAAAATCAGATATGTACCTCTGCAACCCTCACACACACAGCAATCTCCGAACGGGCAGCTTCTCTGTCTTTTGCATGGATACAGCCAGCGTCCATACTGTCAGCTGTTTTAAGAAGTCCATCATCTATACTAAATATGTCGCTACCGTCGTCAGACAGATCCGAAATAACAGGCAGGCTTGGGAAGTCGTCGAAATAGAGATCTATGACCAGGAGGTAATACAGAATGTTAATGACAGAAAAAGAAAGAGCAGAGTTAGAATTTACCAGCCCGACTTCAACCAACAGACATGCGAATTACTGGTTGCTCAAAAAGGTTTCGAGGCGCGTTCACACTTGCGACCATACACAGTCGCCGGATATATCTCCGCAGCCTACAAGAAAAAAATAAGCAAAAACATGATAAGTTAGTAAAACTTTCTAATACAGAGCCTCCTCTGGCTTTTAACTTTCTGTGAGAGTGACTGGGTTCCAGTCCAAGAATGAAATACAGGGCCGGCACTTATCCAGTGTTATCAGAGCAGGGGACAACAACTGCTTGCTGAAGCTTCGGCACCTGCAATTAATGCAACAGGAGAAGTCACCTTCGCATCATAGACAAGTTTAGCTACAAAGGTTACCTTCAGCAGCGTCGCATTTTGCCAACATCTTCGGGAAGTTCCAAAGCTTACGTGAGTCAAATCGGTACTCTGTTGCATACAAAACTTAGTAAATAAAGAAGAAGGATGTTTTACGACCGGGGCGCGAGTAAAGTCAAGAGCTGTACTTACTCTGACGTCGTCGGCAATGCCATTCGCCAGAGCCAAAACTTTTGCAGCAATAAGAGCGCTGTGTTTGTCAACGGAAGCAATCGCCTCGTACTTATAATCTGCCGAAGGCAATAGAATCTCTGTCGCGAAAACACGTGAGTTCAACCAGAAGTCCGTGGAAATGGAAAACGTCCTTCAACTCGAACCAAAAGCTCGCTCCTACCTGGAATAATGCCCCGCCAACAAGCTCTTCCCTTCTCGGTTTCACAAGTCTTCTCTCCTGTCCTTCAGTTTTCGAAAAACGTATAAATCAAAGATCCTCCAAAGCCCAGAAAAACACACAAACGCAAGAAAAGAAGAGAAATAAGTGTGTACGTTGTCCTCCAATTTATGTCTCCGCACATAGAGGCACAGAAGAGGACCCTGTAGCAAGTTTTGAGGTCCCACCTCCAATATGCATTGGAGAAATTCTGTTAAAAGCGTACAATGGTGAAATATTGGTCAAACTCCTGTGACATACCTCTGCTTTCACTGCAAGTCCTAGCTCGGCTGCAATCTTTCAGCCGCGCTGGGGGCAGCTATAGCGGCTGCTGCCAACTGACCGACACCTAGTTCAGCGTTGTAATCTAGCATAACATGAGAGCTGGTTAGCATTGACAGGAGAATCAGGATTTATGATAACCTCTTGTTTTCCTGCGGCAGCGATCTCGGCTGTATGCCCCTCGACCTGATACATCAGAAGTCAGAAACAAACAAACAAGTGAATCCGAACGAACTACATACATTTCCCGAAACAATTACATGTCTGGTTCATGGATGCATGCCTTTTTAACTGCCTCACCTTCTTATCTGGCAAGAGAGACTTCCATCCCAACGCTGAATATCCAAAACGAACCTACTTTGTCTTTGTAGACGAATGAACAGGGCTTTAACAACTGCACGTGGGAAGATATGAGATCATACAAAAGAACAAACTCATACTTTGTAGGTCTTCGTTGTGATCCTGTGAAGCCGTTTAAGAATAGACAGGAAGTAGAATAAAAGAAAAGCCTTTAGAGTTCCATGAACTCTAAATTCAAACCAAGGAAAGAGCCAAGGAATGAAGAGTTCATCCAAAACTTCGGTTATCTGGACGAGAACTTGGAAGCTCAGGTTTTTTCTCAGAGAAGTGGATTTATACTCGCAATCCCAAGTGTTGGCAACGTGTTTCGTGGGCTCAGTACTGCCAGGTACTTTCTCCTCAAGCTTTTCTTCCGGTGATTTTTCCATGCTGATAATAATGAGACCTTCACTCCATGACTTCAGTTGTAAAAAGCCAAACTACTAAAGTATGGTTACTTGGTTGGGGTCCAGACGGTGAGCACCGAAGAAACCTTCGCTGCTTGTCTCGTGCTCCGCGACAAGAGTTCCTCCAGGCTCGATTCCAATTTTTGTTTTCCATCTCGCACTTTGGAAAGTACTTGGGTGGCTTGTCTCGGTATCCCAGCCGGTTCTTCCGACAAGTTAAATACTCCAAAGAGTTTGCGTTCGTGTGCTTGATCTTGTAAAGGAAAAAGCCAGGAACAAAGATTGAGTTTTTGAGTTGAAGAATCAAAACGAAAGTGGGAATTTCTCTCCAGAGCCATGGAAGGATACGAAGCTATCATCCTTTAAACACCGAGGTTTCATCACTGGCGGCGTCGCTTTCACCGTCACCTTCACCATGAAAGCTTGTCACTGGCTGAAATCTTTCACCCGTCATGGCCGTTTCTACGGACCATCACCATCACCACCACTTGTTGGAAGCACGATGTTTACTTATCTCAAGCGAGTCGGGCTCTCGAGCTCATGGAGGAGCTTCAGCTGTGTCCAGCAATGTCTTTCCGGTACCTGAGAAGAACGATATTTCCTCTGCAAGCTGCGATCTTGCTTGTACTTCTTTTCGGCCCCGATGCCGTGACAACGCAGGTCGTTTTGTTGAGGCTGGTCTCGATGTCTTCGTATTTCTGCGACGAAACTGGTACCAAAAAGAAAACTTTTAGAAGAGTATGAACGACGAACAGTAATCCGAAAGCGAAAAAAGCGTAAGAAATCTAGCAACGAAGAGAAAGAAACTTCTACACACAAAATCAGAAAACTACCACAAAAACAATGACAATCCATCTACGCAGCGAATGGATGTGATCAGCCAACACAAACTACGTGGCACATAATGGTTTCGCTGGGATTTAGTGGGACTTGAAATACCCTAGCCCTAATCTCGGAGGGAATGGGGCATGGTTCGCGTCGCAGCAGCAGGGTCGATCCGGACTTTGACGACTGGCGCTCAGGCAAGCACTCTTATTCGCAGTCAGACCATCCTAGCACACGCAGGAGGGCCAGCCGCAGGCGCCGTAGGGACGACGATAGGCATAGCAGCAGTCCCAGGCGCAGGACTAACAGCAGGAGTGACGATGGAATGGATCCCAGGCCCAGGACCAAGGAGCCTAGCAGCAGGGACAACGATGGAATGGATCCCAGGGAGCCTAGCAGCAGGATGGATGCCAAGAGGTCACGCTCCCCTGAGCGCAGGCCTAGCGGCAGCAAGCGTCCTTGCATGGAGGAGAAAGCCACTCGTCCATGCACAGAGGAGGTGGAGGACGAAGCCATTGCCGGCTGGGCCCCCATTCCAGGCAAGATCCACCCGGCGATCGGACTCAATGAGGTGGAAGCCAAGAAATATGGCTTCTTTCCAGCTCGTGAGAAGGACACTCTTCTAGACGAGGATGGAATGAAGAGTGACCTCTTCTACTGTGACAAGGCTGCCTACCAGGTGTTCAACGACGCCCGTCTCCGAGGAACTGAGCTGGGCGCATGGGTGGAAAAGCGTCTCGGCCTGGGTGTTTTGTTCGTACACCACAATTACGACAACTTACCGGGCTGGAGGGTGATCACATTGTTTGGGCGACACAAGGCAGCGTTGCCAACCCGAGGAAAGAAGGTGATGTTTACAAGTGTTTACTCGGAAGGTTTGTACCGGCTGATTATTCTTTTACTTGCAGATTATTCCTGAATGGCTCAAGGTCCATGGCGAGCAGGATGATGCTGAGTGTGTAGCGTCGGCTATGCTGTTTGCAGAAGCAGCCACTGGTTTAGACGTGAAGGGCTGCTCCTTGAACAAAGTTTTCGTGTCTGGCAACACCAAGTTTGTGGAGCTGCTCAGGAAAGACTACGCTGGTTTGCAGGAGCTTTTTGTGCAGCGCTTGGCAGTGGACAGGCCTCGTCACGTTCCATTCCGGGTGTGGCACGTAACGAGCCAGAGCTGCTCTCAAGCCGAGGAAGAATGCTTCAACGAATCGAGGCGAGGCTTCTCGTATCAGGGGGAAGGCTGGGCGTGTCTGAGGGGGATTGGAGTGCCATCTACAGTGCCTGCGTGGAAAGCTGCCGTTAGAAGTTTTCTGGAGCGCCGCAAATAAATTTTAGCTGCACTTGCAAGATCGACAATAAAGTTGAATAAAGGTTTGTCTAAAGAAAAAGACTCTTCTGCAATCCTTTTGATCTTTTAGCTCGTCAACGCCTGAAAAATTCGTGTCCACTTACAAATGCCAAAACAAAAAACAAAGCAGACTGTAAGGACTACCGCGTTGCACCTCTCGGTTGTTAGTAGCGAAAAAAAAAGAGCTTTTTCTTGCAGACCTGTGCGATGTTTATCACATGACGAATCTCTAACTCATTGTATTCATGGAAAGCTCGGATGAGAGGCAAAAGCTGCCGACGAAAGGAATCAATCTGCTCAGCGTGCTACGCATGGGAACTCTTTGATCCATCTCTCGATGTTTTCCATTACCTGCACCAGTCGAATAAGAAAAAAAAGAAAATCGAACCGAAAATATCTTCGCTTCTCTCTTCCGAAATACCTGGAGGGAGAATATGCGTAGTAAATTCGATGAGCTCCTTGAATCGACCTTTGCGCCGCAAGACATAGTGACGCTGGTAGCATCTTGTGCTCAGACGATCTGACCTCCGCCTTGCCTTGTTCTTCAACCCCATTCAGAGCGATCTCTTCTTCTGCGACAGGGCTGCGCAGATACCAGGTGTTCAACGATGCTCGTCTTCGAGGAACTGAGCTGGGCGCTTGGGTGGAAAACCGTCTCCGCCTCGGTGTCTTGTTTGCACACTACAACTACGACAAGGTGCCGGGCTGGAGGGTAATTACACTGTTTGGGCAACACAAGGCAGCCTTGCCAACCCAAGGAAAGCATGTAATTTTAAAAGTGTTTAGTTTCTACTTCCTGATTATTAGTTTCCTCACAGGTATTCCCGAATGGCTCAAGGTGCATGGCGAGCAGGATGATGCTGAGTGTGTAGCGTCGGCTATGCTGTTTGCAGAAGCAGCCACTGGTTTAGACGTGAAGGGTTTCTCCTCGACCAAAGTTTTCCTGTCTGGCAACACCTAGTTTATGGAGCTGCTCAGGAAAGACTACTCAGCTTCCAGAGAGCCGTAGCAGCAGGAATCCCAAGCACAGGCGTAGCGGCAGGGCCAGGTAGCAGCAAGGAGCCTTATAGCAGCAGGATGGATGCCTATAGCTCGCGCAGGTCCCCTGAGCGCAGGCCTAGAAGGCGTCCTTGCATGGAGGAGGAAGCCACTCCTCCATGTCCTCCTCCATGCACGGAGGAGGAGGACAAAGCCATTGCCGGGCAGGGGAGCACGTCACAGGGCGGCGCGACTAGAAGAACTTATATTGAAGTGTAGAAAAAGATACAGTTTCCTCCGCTAACCAGAAGCAATCATGGATCAGATGCGCACCACCATTCCGCTGTGTGTAACCGTAAGTCACGTAGAGTCTTGGCTGTTATCACTTCTTTTCAAATTCCAACACTCCTCTCAGCCGAGACGTCACACCTTTTCTTTTCTTTTCTTTTTTTTTTATATTATTTTGCTTCGTCCTGCACCATACCAAGCATCCCATGTAACCTCACAAAGTTTCACTTCTCCAAAGGTTTTGTGAACACATCAGCAATCATGTTGTCACTGCAAATATGAACAGGTTTGATCTGCAACCTACTGGATTATGAGCCACATGAATTGCAGAACTATTATCACAAAATATTACTGTAGCTTCAGGTTGTGTAGTTCCAATATCAAACAAGAGTTTCCTAAGCCAAAGAGCTTCTTTTGTAGCGGATGCCAAGGCCATATATTCTGCTTCACAAGTAGATTGAGCTACCATTTTTTGTTTCTTGCTGCTCCATGTTACTACTCCCCTGGCAATCCTAAAACACCAGCCTGTTGATCTACGATCATTCAATATCCCCAATATAATCAGCATCTGTGCAGCCGACTAAACCAACAAGTTTCTTTTCATGGCCAGAATATTTAATTCCCAGCTCTGTTGTATCTACCAAGTATTTCACTATACGAAGAGCTGCATACCAGTGCCGTAAACCAGGATCTTGAATATACTGGCTCACTGAGATAACAGCATTGGATATATCTGGCCTGCTTACTGTGGCAAGGTAGAGCAGATTGCCCACTAACCTTCGAAAAGGAAATTGTTTCATTTCTTCTCTCTCTTTGTTTGAACTCGGAGACATTGTCTTAGACAAACGTTGAGCAAGTGAAGTTCCAGCTGGAGTGCTTACTCATTGAGAATTGTGAAGATACTTATTATATTCTTGCACAAGTTTTGTAGTATATTTTTGTTGATGTAAAAATATCTCCTTGAATTCTCTGTTACGTTTAATTTGTAATCCAAGGCAAAAACTCATCTCTCCCAAGTCTGTCATGTTAAAGCGGCTAGTGAGTTTTGCTTTTAAAGCCTTAAGAAGAGATGAGTGCGCAGCTAGCACCAGGTCATCAACATATACTGCTACAATAGCAAGCAGATTATTAGCCTCTGTTAACATATACGTTCCAGTCTGCTGTTGATCTTACAAAGTCTAGTGAGGTAAAAAACTCATGGAGTGTGTTGTACCAGGTTCTTGGTGATTGTTTCAGTCCATACATAGCTTTACTAAGGAAACATACAAGGTCCTCAGGCCCATTCTCCTCAAAACCCGGCAGTTGCTCAACATAAATCTCTTCCTCTAGTTTCCCATGGAGAAATGCATTTTTCACATCCATTGCATGAAGTTCTAAGTTCCATGCACAAGCCAGTGCAATGACAATTCTCAACTGGAGAGAAGATCTCAAAATAATCAACACCATGTGTTTGATGAAAGCCTTGAGTTACTAAACGTGCTTTAAAACGAGAGATGGATCCATCAGCGTTATATTTTAATTTATAAACCCAGCGGACCGGAATCACCCTTTGATGCTTGGGTTGAGGCACAAGAACAAACGTCTGTGTTGCCAGCAAGGATCTAAACTCATCAACCATACCAGCTATCCATCTGTCAGCATGTGAAGACTGGAGTGTTTCGTCTAATGAGTTTGGTTCTCCAGTTACTGTCATTGTATTGGCTTCATATTGTTTTAGATATCTATCATTCGGTTTCCATCGCCGAGCTGAACGACGTAGTTGAAACTCTTGTCTTGGTAGTTCATTTTCATTTCCTAGCACTACTTGATCATTCTGGTTTGGCTCTGGAAACACAGGCACAGCAGCGTTTTGATTTCCTAGTGGAATTTCTATTCCCGGAGGTAGTACTGAATTTTCACTGTTCTCATTATCAGAATCATCATCCTCGTCTGAGGAAAAGACAAGCTGGATATTCTCAATAGAATGCTCTTTTCCCTCTTCAAAAGGCTCTTGGTATGTTCCTATCTTTGGGAGAGCTTTCTCGTCCAGCTTAACAGTTCTTCGAATAAAGACATTTTGTCTTGTAGGGATCCAGACCCTGTAACCGTCTTTGGTCTCATCCTCATATCCAAGGAACACACATTGCTCTGCCTGACTTGCAAACTTAGAGTCTTGCTCATCTTTATGTATGAAGGAATATCCAGGGTTTCAAACACTCGTAAGTGTTGGACTTGAGGTTTGGATCCTGTCCATAGCTGGAATGGCGTACAACCATTTAATGCTTTTGTTGGAAGCATGTTTTGAAGGAGGAGATTGTGTCCTACCTTGACGAGGTTTAAGCAGCTGTTTTAATAGCTTCGCCCCAGAACTTTGGTGGCATTGCTTGCATCATGCAGTGAGCAGAATCTTTTAAAGTTCTCATTTTTCTTTCAGCGGTTCCATTTTGGCCATGTTCATATGGTACAGACCTTTGATGGGATATTCCTTTATCACTAATATAATCATTAAACTTTTCATTGATAAGTTCACTTCCCCTAATCATTTTAAGCTGGACACTAAGCTCAGCTTCAACTTTCTCATGAAAAGCTGCAAGGACCTCATCTTTGCTTTTGGCCCATACTTTTCTAGAGTAATCATCCACAATATGGAGAAAGCACTGAGCACCACCAAGTGTTTTTGTTTTCATTCCAAAAGATACATCCAGGTGTACCAATTCCAGAGGTCTACTCGTCTTATGCACTGAGCACTTACTCTTAGTCATTTTTCCCATTGCACAGCCATGGCAGAGACCACTCTCTTCTGAGTTTATATGAATACCATCAGCGAGTGACAACATTAGTTTCACCTACGAGAGCATGCATGTCCTAATCTTTGATGCCAAATATCAAAATTTTGAGATACATTTGCCTCAGATGCTAGCGACTGCACCTCTTGAGTGTCCTGATGAGGTATGAAGTAGAGGTCCCCTTGTCTTCTAGCGAGTGTAACTAGCGATCCTCCTTGAGTGATCCTGGCGTTTAAACTGTCAATGTGAGTGTGAAAACCAGAGTCAGCGAGTTTGCTCACAGAAAGTAGGCTTCTAGCTAAGTTAGGAACATATAAAACTCTCTGAATATGTGTTTTTAGCCGTGGTATGAATGTTGTGCCGACACCTTTGATCTGTAGAGTGGATCTAGAAGCCGTCCCAACTGTTGCTTTGTAGTCTCTCAGTTGCAGCGAGTTGAACCGTTCCCTTTGTTGAGTCATGTGATGTGTGGCTCCTGAGTCCAGCCACCAGTGATCATCAAGGAGAGGCCCATGACTTGTGAGACTTGCTGACACGTTGAAATAGTGAGGATAGGCCTCCTCTTGAAGAAATCCAAGAGGATATTTTCTTGAAGAGGAGGCCTATCCTCACTATTTCTTGGATCCTATATATCTAGCCTTTTCAGCTTCATTAATCTCAAGATTAGTTACATCAACTGTAGAGAGATTTGCTGTTGGAACTGGTATTGCTGCAGGTTCTTCAAGATAGTCTCGAACTGCTCCATGGTATTGACCTCGTCACGTACTCCACGGCCTCGTCCACGTCCACCACGGCCTCATCCTCGGTTGTATGGAGCAGGAGCTTGGCGTTGCTGGCGACGATCAGGTGCTGAAAAGTCTTGAGCAAGATGTCCAACTCCTCCACAATTGTAGCAGCGGCGCTCCAGTATTACCTCAGTTCCAGTATTGAATTGTTTGTTGGCAAAGAAGGCACTTGGCTCTCCTGACTCCTTCTTCCTCTTCATCGTGTTGGCCTTGCGGCTGGCCAAGACACTCTCCCGCTCCCGAATAGCTTTTTCAGCTTCTGGGAATGTTGGCAGGTCTCTTGTGAACTTCCAGCTTCGGACCACGTCAAACTCCTCACCCAGTCCAAGAAGAGCTACCTCGGCAAGAGTTTCGGTGGGTACTGGGTGGCCCATACCTGCAAGCTGATAAGAATAAAGCTTGAGGCGTTCAAGGAACTGAGACACACTCTCATGTGGCTCACGCTCGGCCTGGTTCAACTTCCCCTGAAGTCCAACCTTGCTGACGAAGGACTTCTCAAGGTAGAGTTTCTTGAGCTGGTCCCAAGCCTCCGCCACAGAATCAGTGCGAGCAATTGTTGCCTTATCACCTTTGTCCAGCCAGGCATGATCAAAGATTTTGCCCGTGCCTCGTGAACTTTGAAAACCTTCAGTTCCTTCTTGTGAGAGTCGATCTCACCCTCTGCTGCTTCAGCCGGTGGTGGGGAGGGCTTGTTCAAATCTGCATTGATGATATCCTAGAGCAACCCACCATCCTTGCTGCAAAGCTTGAATTCCACTTCTCGAAACCAGATGAAGGTGTTGTCCATTTATAGCTTGGAGATGGATTGCTTGAGCTTGAGATCTTCAGCGGCCACAATCGCTGTCACGCGAGTCAATAAAAAAATAGAATCAGAAGATAGCAATCGTCACAGTGTGTGAGTACAAACAGGATCACACACATCTGCTTTGGATCACTAGCTCCGATACCATAGAAGAACTTGGAGAATTTATATTGAAGTGTAGAAAAAGATACAGTTTCCTCTGCTAACCAGAAGCATATATACCTGTAAGAGCTTACCATCATGGATCAGATGCGCACCACCACTCTGTTGTGTGTAACCGTAAGTCACGTAGAGTCTTGGCTGTTATCACTTCTTTTCAATATTCCAACAGCGACACAAGGGGGCAGCGCAACGCAGGGCCATACAACGAGGAGGGTGGCTGCCTCCGCCTCACGGATGACCATTTACCAGACGACTTGAGCACACCTATCAGTTTGAATGTAACCCAAATATCTTTACAATATATATTATAAAATCATACAGCTTTCATATATTTATTATATATTACAAGATTTCCATATTTTTTCATTTTAAGGAAGCATTGAACATCTTTTTAACTAGTTTTTGTTTCCAAAACTACTTTTTTTTAATAATAAAGTACTAAATTACAATCTAATTGCATATATAAAATATATAGTTGATTAGGAGATATTAGAAAATATCCACTGTAAAGAATTGAAAAAAAAAATGGTTCACTTTTAATGCAAGTTTTATAAATTTTTCTTAATATAAATATATTGAAGCAGGAAGATAAGTTACAAAATCATTTAATAAATAATTTCTTAAAAGCTTTATAAATTGTTTTGCTAGAAATTTACCATTATTATGCATATAAAGAGTAGGGAGTATAATATAAAATATAACATAATATCTGAATATTTTTTTACATCAAAAGCACTAATTATGACCATCAAAACTTTATCTTTAGCATGTACAACTTTAGATACTGAAAATCCTATTAAAGTTTATTTCTTTTACCTGCTTGTGTAATAAGTTGTAATATAATAGGTATTTTAATTTTTTTTGTCTGAATTGAATTGTTATTACACCTTTAGGATTTTGATAAAATATAGATAGACAATGTGAATTTGAAACTAAAAGAAAATTAAAAAAATTATTTATTTTATTCATTATTTAGTTTGAAATAATTTAGTAAATTTATAAATTTATAGAAATAGTTTTGGTTTAGGGTTATTCTTTTGATTGATTGCTAGTTCTTCTGGGTCTGGTGGAGATCCTACAGTCTTTGGTTGTTGTAGGTACTCTTTTAATTAAATGAAAATATGATTGAAATTCAATGTTTACTGCAGGTATATGCTTGGTATGTTTGCATGGAGGATCCGGGATAGGCTTGTTTTGCACACTTTAATTAACCAAGCGGAATTGGTTCAATGTTTCTGCCCATCGTTGGTGCAGGGGTTCCCAATTGCGACATATTTTTCTCCTCTCATGATCTAGCTTCTAGAAGATGCTGTTGCAATGATGCCAGATCTGCAGGACATGTGCAAGGATCTTCTCTGAAGATCTTTTATTTAGAATCAATGATTTTTTAATAAAATGTCATTTTTAAAATTTATATTGAATATTTAGGTTTTTAATTATGTACTTATTTTACATGTAGTAGCTTTTAAGGGTAAGCAAACTAAAAAGTAAAAATAGAATATATAAATTAAATTTTTATTTGAAGTTTGCTTAAGTATCTAAAATTTAAGTCTAAGTGCCTGATGTTACATTTGAATAAAAATTCTAATAAGCAACACCTATATTTATATTCAATCTTTTACTTGCACAATTGTATCAACAGTTTAAAGCTAGATATGGGATAATAAATTGCAACTTTATTGAAAATAATAATAAATTTATCAATATATTTATTTTTCTCTACTTTAGGTAGCTTTCTAAGGTAATGTGAGTCATAAATCACAACCATATAATTTCAAAATAAATTATAGATATTTATTATGTATAAAGAATTCTCATCTGGTCATCTATTGTATTTTTTACAACCTTAAAAAATTATAATTCCAAACTATATTTTAGTTATTTTAAAGAAGAATGTGTATATGGACTTACACTTGCTAGTTGGATGACAAGGGACTTTAAGTTGCAATATCAGCCACCACCCCAAACCTGTTCATCATCTTGAACATCCCAGCCTGTTCTACAAGACCATGTAAAGATCCCACCCAGAACCTCCATTTCCCATATAGATTTCCTCCAGTCCTCTTGGTCACTGCCTCCTTCTAGTAGAGACTTGAGGACATCCTCTGATGGCTTCCAAACATGCATTGTCCTTCCATTTTCGATGATCAAGCTCCCATTATTTAAGAAGCAAGAAGTACTTGCCATTTACAATGATCAAACTCCCTTGTCCCTTGTCACAAGATGACAAGAAGTGGAAAAGCATGTGTTGCACGCGCTTCTGATGACATCCCAACTGTTAGACTCTCATTCTATATTGAAGCTTTGCACAACTCTTGGCTCTGGATATTTCTATCCATGTGTTGCTCACTTTGCAGTAAATCATGAGGCTCTAGAGGAGCATGTTGTGCTTGATGAGATCCAGCTGGACACATTTGCATGAAAGGATTCAGTTAAAGATACTATTGGAGCTAGTGTTACAATAGTGGGGGGACAAAAGTAATGGAAGCAAAGGTAGAAGTAGAGGGATGAAAAGGTACAGAAGTGAGAAAAATGGATAAAACATAAGGAAGTATGAGACACGGGGAGAAGCCTCAAAGTCACATTTGGCATCATTGCACTGCAACCAATCCATACTAAGGATGAGGTCAAAAGCTTGACTCGGCACCACCCACAATGACTGCAACTCAAGCTCGAGATCGCCCACACGCATAACTAAGTCCACCTCATCCCGTGCACATGCATGTGGACGGCCGTTGCCATAAAGAATGAAAACTGGTTCCACCGCACGACACAAGTGTAGACGGCAATGTGTGGCAATAAGTCGAGTAATAGAAGATAAACTCAAACCTGTATCAACCAATACGCAGAGAATAATAGGAGACCTCTTGTTATAAAAACAAGCTTGGAAAGTAAACACTAGATGAACCGGTGCCGAATGAACCCTCTTGATGATACTCCTGAAAAAAAGATGAAGGGGTCACTGACTTATTCGTGCAAGGTCCCTCCGTTACTCGCGTGTCTCCTCATTTCCCAGATGCATCTCGGTGTCTAGACTTTCCACTGTAGCAACACCAACAAAACATTGTTGACGCCAAGGTCTCCACCTTGGAAATGGAAGTCGCCAATCCGAATCATCCTGATGAGGAGATGTTTGTGAGACACAAAATCCCTAGGCCCCCAAAGTGGAGCTGGAAAGGGTGCCATGTGGTAGTGGCCGAAGCGAAAGCCAAACGAGCATAACACGTTTGGACTAAAAGCTCCGACTTGGAAGGTCGAGAGCGGGAGTGGAACTCCCAACAAAGTGCTCGAGGAGCAAGCACGAGGCAACCAATAAGCAAGGCTCCAAAAAGGGACCCAAAAAGGACCAACACATGACACGTGGAAGTGTCCGAGATGGAGTCTAAGTTGGAGTCCGAGATGGAGTCCGATATGGATCCGAGATGGACCCGAAGTGGAGTCCGATATGGAGTCCGAGATGGACCCGAAGTGGAGTCCGATATGGAGTCCGAGATGGAGTCCGAGATGGACCCGAAGTGGAGTCCGATATGGAGTCCGAGATGGAGTCCGAGATGGACCCGAGATGGAGTCCGAGATGGAGTCCGAGATGGAACCGAGACTGGGACCGAGACTGAGACCAAGACCGAGACCGAGTCCGAGTCCGAATCCGGGACCGAGACCGAGACCGAGTCCGAGTCTGAGTCCGAATACTAATATAGGCAGTTGGGTGAAAGCCCAAAGCGATCGTCCCCCAGGGGGGGGGGGGGGGCGGGGGCTGCGGGGGGTTCCAAAAGTATAGTAGGGAGAGTGTGGGGGTTGGAGCCCAGTGGAGCCAGTTTGGCCCAGGAAGGCTAGACCCAGTGTTGGGTGATGAGCTGACCACTGGGAAGTCCAAGACTAGAGTGAACACGGACCGACAAGCGGGGTAGCTTGGTGAAGTGTTCAAGAGCCGGCTCTAGTTCCCTCGGGAGATCGACTGGCCGATGTTCCCAGTCCAAGTGTGGGTGGCACTACCTACTTGGATACCAGGCGTGGCTCAACGGAACCTCGCTCTAAGCCTATGGCTAGAGCACCCAAGGGCGGAAGGCGGGGAGAGTACCCAGGTGGCTCGCATAAGGCCACGGTGTTCCGAAATGTTGTCCCAAAGGCCCAGACTGTGGAAAGGAAGAGGAGCAGTCCTCTGGGGTAGTGACCAAGGACACAGTCATGTGGTGAGGAAGTCCCAGAAGACCGTGGGACTTAGTGGTTGAGCCTGTGGGCCTCGATCCAGTGGCAGTGTTGGCGAACACGGCCATGGACGAAAAGGGACTTAGTGGAGACTGGAACAGAGATATTGGGGAAGGCTAATCCCCATGTTGGTGGGCATCCTAAGGATGCTAAGGAGTGGATATGGGACGATCACTCATGGATGGATGGCCCAGTCTTTGAGTGACAGGACTGGGATGCAGGTGGTGTCAGACCATCGTTGTGACCAAGGTGAATGGGCATGGCCTTAGCGTAACAGGCTGATATGTTGGTGGTACCTTGGGGTGTCGGTCATGGGATCGGACACGTGGAGCACTTGGACCAAGTGCACAAAGTTGAGTGGCGGGGATGCCATTCTCGTGGCTAGTAAGCCCAAGTCCAAAATAGGACTTACGGAGGTTGTGAGTGAGACTCCTCCCAGTGGTCGGAGGTGCGGTTAAGTGACTAAAGTAAAATGGAAAATTTAGTCGCTTACAATTTGGTATCAGAGCTGTTCCTTAGTCCGACTTTTATTGGTGCTCAAGTATATCACTATTGATAATGGCATTGGAAGGTCCTAGGAGTGGGCTTATCCTTGAAGAGTAGCATGCCGAGAGGACATGGCTCTCCACTCAAGTTCATGTGTGACTTGGGCGCGATGTGGTGGATAGAAAAGGGGCCGGTAAAGGAACGACTTTGGGATCTTGGGAACAGTATATGGTTTTCCTCAAAGAGTTGAGGATGTGATCTAGATGAACGTTTGACTCAGTAAATGGCTAATGTAGTTGTGGTAAACAACTAAAGTTGGGATCACAGGAAAGATAAAGACTCCAAAGCAATAAGGGAGTCACAAGATTATCCTCATATAGTTGAGGTTGATGCTCATGAATGTGAGACTAGAAGTAATAACCGTGGGAGGTCAAATACGGAAGAGGACTCAAGTCCTTGAAATGGTAGCCGGGGCTACCTTTAATAAATGCTGGAACAACCCAAGGAGTTGGGGGGTGTACTTAGAGATGAGTTGGTATTCTCATCACATGGACAAGTAGTCCTAAGGGGGCAAAGGTTGCCCTAGAGAACAAAAACAAGTGTCAGAGTAACACTTGTGAAAATAGTCCTTTTGAGTAGGACAGGAATGCAAGAAGTGTATTCTAGTGAGCTAGTGCCTCACAAGTGGGACCTTACGGGTCTGTGGATTAACCAAGTCCAAAACTGCTGGATGACTCAAGTAGAGTCAAGGAATGGTCCTAAAAGGACTGATGGAAGCATTTGGACTGAGGTGTGTTGTACCCCACGAAGGATGGGGGGGGGATCATAGGATCCAAGGATGAGAACAGAGGGTATCTCATCGATGGCAAAATGTGCCATGCTAAAGTCGTGGGAAAGGTGTTCCCAAAAAGAAAACAACTTTGACACAAAGTTGTGTGTGACCTCTATGGTGTAGTGCTAACAAATGGTTGGCATGAGAAAGAGCGGTATTGGTCTTGGCAGAGACTTAGACACAAAGAAGACACTTTGTGTTGAGAATGCTTGTCCCTTGAGCTGCCATTGCATTGTAAAGGTGAGATGCTCTAACTCATTATTGTAAGTATGGTTTATGTACTTTTTTAATAGAATATCTTGTATTATGATTTAAGTGATTAAAGAACTATACTTATAAATTATATATTGCACAATTAAACCATAATATTTTAATTTAACAATATAGTCTTACTTTATAGTTCTTTTTTGTGAAATGCTAGATTTATAGTAGTCATTTAAAACATTAGTTTTTATTCATATTAATTAAGAATGAAATTTGTTAATGCTTAAGATAGAAGAAAAACCAGATTATTTTCACACCAAAATAAATAGTAACAAAATGTTTGATATATTTGCATTTTATTTTAAAAGGAAATAAAATATTTAAGTGCTATAAGAAGTTAATAATAACTTTAATTTAAGGATGTCAATAACTTTATAAAGTAGATTTTACACATAAAATTTTAATGTATGTTATAAAAGGAATAATGTTGGTACTTTTAATATTATCAAGTATTAATGTATTAAAAGATCTCAGTCTTGCAATATTATATTATCCATATTTTAATATTAAATTATAAGTATGGTATATATATATGAGAGAAAAAAAATAAACATATAAAAACTTTTTTAATTCAATTAAATATAAAAAAATCAATTGTTAAGGAAGCTAATGTTACAGTTAGCCTCGTTTTTTTTGCATTTTGTGCTATTTCCTAATGCTTTTGATTTCTGACAAAAACAAGTTCAACAATGAATCTTATTTATATAAATTCTTCGAACTTAAGAAAGGTGCATCAAAGTTAATTTTCTAGGTAACTTAATTATTAAATGATAAAATATAATTTCTACCCATTAACATTTATAATAAATTTCTCCCATCCTTTACATATAAATTATAGATTAACACACAACAAACTAATTTAGAAGTCTATATCTCCTTCTGCTATTTAGAGCTTTCTCTTTGTGAAGTTATAAAGATAAAGATAATGTCATTATTAAATGGCACACACACACACACACACACACAACACAATATACACAACAAACTTGAACTTGGAATACACATCTAACACATGATAAGCTGTGTTACAGATTATCATGTTGTTGCAAGCTTCTCGTCAGAAAATTACAGAAAAAGACCAACTTCGAACTCTCACTTCCACAATATGCTGGCTGTTCTGGCAATCCGGCCATTTGAGTCAGGCTAAAGAAAACGAATGAAAATTTCATGTAAAAAAGAACGAACACGAGGAAGGGGCTGGTAAGTTTATAAATCAACAACTAGAAAATTTGACATGATTCTCACCTGATGGAAGCGTGCAAGTAACGTTGGAAAGTTTTGTGGAGAAGAGGGCCTGGAGAAGAAACGTTAGCATGACAGAAAGAAAAACTTGTCTAGATCGATGGAGCAAACGGTGCATTTTTGGCGGCTGGAAAAGCCAACCTGACACGATGCACTGCAGCTCCTGCATTTTTGGGAGTTCACGGGCTTAGTGTCTGTATCTTGAGACCTTCATGAGCTCCCACTGGAGCTCGTGTGGAGATCTGATCAGATCTGCACACGAGCATGATGATCAGAGCTCTCGCCATGGAACCTGCTGAATCGTTGCAAATGTAGCCTCTTGGAACTCGATAATGGCGACCTACAACCAAGACAACGAATTTGAATCGTCCAGGCCCTGGGATCCCAAACGTGATCTCGATGTCTCAGCTGGATTCCCTCGAGGTCCATGATCCTCGTTCAAGCGATCATGATCAGTGACGCTCGTGAGCGTGATCGATACTTGCCCATCGTCACAGCCGTGGTCACAGCGCTCCGAGCTAAAGCTAGAGGATCAAGAAGAAGTAGCCGAGAACTAAGATTTGAAAAATGCGACAAAGATTCCCATCCAAAACGCCATCGTGGACCCTATTTTAGGCTCGTGGCATCCACGTTGGCATTTAGGGTTTGTGGGAGGAGCGATGGTGAAGAGGAAGGCAGCCAAGGTGAGCGAAGAGGTAGAGAATAGCAGCGAAGAGGCCCCGGAGGAACAGAGCATGGACGTGAAGCCAATTGGCGAGGTGATCAGGAAGACTGGCCGCGGGAGGTCCGAGCGTAAGTTCTACAAGGAATTTGAGCTCGATGGTGCTCGCTACTGCCTGGTAAGTGTTTTCTAGTTCTAGAGTGATGCTCCATTTCCTCTAAAACTCTTCTCAACTTCTAGTTTTCTTCTAGTTTGCCTTTAGATTCCTCCGACTCTTGGTCTCCCAGCTTATCTCGTTTTTGTTCTTTTCGTTATCGCATTTCTTCCGTTTTCTTTTCCAGCGCTTTCGGAAATTCGCTTTTTTTTTCGAACCTTGTGAAAGTCTTCTGTATTTTATCTACTTTGCTTTTCCTTATAGAAGACGCTTATGTGCAGGAGGATTCCGTGCTAGTAACACCAGAGGAAAAAAGTCAGAAGCCATATGTAGCGATTATCAAGGTGCGTTTTTTTCAAACTTCTTGGCGGCTTTGTTTTCCTTATCGCATTCACATCTTCCAGGAAATCAAAGAATACAAGGATGGTTCCATTGCTGTGACTGGACAATGGTTCTATCGGCCTGAGGAAGCTGAAAGGAAAGGTGGAGGTAGCTGGGTGGCCGACGATACTCGAGAACTGTTTTACAGCTTCCACAGGGACGAAGTTCCGGCGGAATCGGTGATGCACAAGTGCGTCGTGCATTTCATACCGTCGCACAAGAAGTCGCCACCTCGGTCCCTGCATCCAGGGTTTATAGTTCGCAAGGTTTATGACACCGTGGAGAAGAAGCTCTGGAACTTGACGGACAAAGACTACGAGGATGCAAAGCAGAAGGAAATCGACCTGCTTGTGCAGAAGACACATAAGGCACTGGGAGGTCTTCAGGATGCCGAAGTCGAGGAAGTGATTGCGGTGACTGAGAAATCCGACAAACCGGACAAGCCTGTGAGGAGGACACTGCGAAGAAAAACGATCCCTCATCCTCCAGCACTAACTGTTTTGAAGGAAGAGATCGCTGCCATGGAGGAGGGAGGCGACACTCCAGGTGGGAAAGCCGAGGAGGTTGAAACACCTAGTGTTGCTAAAGTCGAGGCTGTAACTCCTGGTGCGGACGGAGACGTGAATGCGATGCTTCGGCAGATGAATGTGCTAACTGGGAACATCAAAAGGGACCGCTGGTTGGAGAAGATCATGTCAAGCATCAAATCCTTCTATATGACCACACAGCAAGAAGGCTCGGAAGCTGCAGGAGAAAAGGTGGTTTTCTGTATTATTTCATGTTTGGATTAACTTGTTCTGCATTCAGGACCCGCAATTTACTCCCGAGCAAGCGGTCTCGGCGGTTTCTTCTCTAGAAACCGCAGCTTATGAGGCGTTAGACGAGCGCAAGTTCAACCTGAAAATGCGATCTTTAGAGTACAACCTTAGGGTAAGTTTCGTGAAGTTCGCTTTTTCGCCAACGCGATTTTCTGTTGCAGAACGGTCCTGTTTTGGCTCGTAGGCTACTTGCGAAGGAGTTACAAGCATTGACTGTTGTTAATATGACGCCTTCGGAGCTAAAGGTCGGAATTTGTTCTTCTTCTTTGTTTTCTGTTGAGATACGAATGCCTGTTCTCGTTCCAGGATGGAATGACTGCAGCTGAAAAGAGTGCGCAAGAACCCGAACAACCTCAAACTGTACAGGTAACTGGCCATAAGTTTGAAGGTTTTCCTCATCGAGGTTTTCAAACAGATGGCAGACGTTCGCTGTGCTCTATGCGGAGAACCTCAAGTAGGAGTTAAGGACATCATCAACGCTCCCCACGGGGATAGATACCAGGTCTGGTTTCCTGTTTGTATTTTGTATGCATTGACACGGTTTTTGTTTCAGCTGGAGTGCCTGAAGTGCGGCCATAGCTGGTATTCGGCTCGGGATTCTATATCTTCTCTCACCATAGGGACTGTCAATCCTAGTCCGACTGTTGGCATTGCGCCATGGGCAACATCCAAGTTCGAGGAAGTTCAAAAGAAGATAGAGGGCAGTGAGAAAGGAAAGGAGAAGGAGAAGGAGAAGGAAAAAGAGAGCGAGGCGGAAGAAGGTAATGGCGACAACAAAAACGATGAGGCAGGGAACGACGACCATAATGACGCAAGGGGGGCAGAAGAACTGAAGCCGAACGAGCCTGTGACTCTGGAAACGAATAAAGAAGCTGCGGGCGATAGTGAAAAGCGAGAGGGGGCGGAAGAAACTCCGCCTTCAACAAGTGGTAACGAGGAGAAACGAGATTCCGTAGATGCTGTTGACGGAAATCCAGCTGCTGAAAGTGGAAAAGTCTCAAGCTTTGCCATGGACACTGAAAGTGGAAAAGTTTCAAGCTCTGCTGTGGACACTGACGCTGGAAAAGTTTCAAGCTCTATCGACGCTGCTGAAGTTGGAAAAGTTTCAAGCTCTATGGACACCGCCAAGGACACTGAAGTTGGAAAAGTTTCGGACACTGCCATGGACACCGTAAACGCTACAGGTAATCGAGGACTTACTTCCTAAGGTCTGTCGTCAGCTGTACGTATATAAACTCCATTTAGCAGGACCAACTTAACTTGGTGCTCACATCTCTGGCTGCGAGATGAGCCTCTCTCCAGAGCCATGGAAGAGGTCCCAGATCTGCACAAGACGCAAGAGATCTCGGTCACATTCGACGAGCGTGGTGGTGCTCCCTGGAGGGGCACCCGCAGGTTTGGTCGCGAAATGCTCGGGTCGGGGATGGAAAAGAAGATTTGGAGAGGGAAAAAGCTTCTCAAGGAAAAATGCCAGGCGATGGAAAAGCCTCTTTGACCTTCGCCGTTGGAGCCCCAAATCGGACGGTGGACAGGGCAGTTTTAGCTGTAATGAGAGTAAGATGTCAACGATGTAAACTATGGTTAGCATTATTATTAGTAGTATCTTTGATGACATAAGTTAGTTGAGCATATGTCTGGAAGCTTACGAATAGATATCAAGCTTGATGAACATGTCCTGCCAAAATATGTGGTTGAACGATTTCATAATACTACCTAAAATTACAAACTTAATATTTTTTCTAATCAATATATTTGGTTATGTAAATGATTTTTTTCAACAAAATTATAGCTAAATGCTATATATTATTTTTAAACACTTCTTTAAATATCTACATTTCAGATGTTAAATTAAATATTTCCCAATGAACACAAAAAAATTTATTGTATGTTGCATGCAGCAACACTTAGTTTGCTTAATACTAGTATTATTTATTAATACAATTGATCAGTAATTATAAACATATTTATAAATTCTAAATACAAGATTAATCTAAATGAATAACAATGGTTAGATAGTAGCATATCCCAGAAGATCCAAACATATTCTAGGTATACCCACTACCACATTAAGCAAACCAAAAATTATTTGATAAAATATAATAATAATAATAATAATAATATATTAATTACTAATTAAATTATAATAATTCTGTAATACTTAAATAATATTATGGAATAAGTTAATTAAAATATCAGTTTTACACCCATTTTGTACTTATTAATATATGTCATCCAAATTCTTGCCCCCTGCTCATAGGCATGGTCTCGATAAGTTCTTTCCCAATCATTCAATTGTAATGCTCAATCCCAAGTTATCTATTGTGATTGAGTCGTCATTCAAAGAAATGTTAAAGAGAGTTTATAATGCTAGGTATTGCTTTAGAAGTTTTATGTTGTTATTTGAGGACTTTATGTTGCACTTTAGGCTTGAGTCCTTGTATGAATAATGATATCATAGGCTTTTCATCTATTATAAGCCTCTACATCAAACACTTACATTAAAGCTTCTGGAACTACTTAAATGGTGTACTCATCAATACTCTCTTGCATGAATGAAAACAATTTTATATAGAGTTATTAGCTGGTTTTTCCATTCTAAATTACTTAAGGGACTTATCTATCATCATAACTAGAAATTGTTGCTCATTTGGAAGAAAAAATGATGCCCTATTTGCTACTTTTCCCTTCAAGAATTAAAGGAAAGCCACAACATCTTCAGTGATCTAGTTGTACCTCAAGTAAATTTAAAATTGGTTAATATATTCCTAAGCTGAGACACTAAAAGGTCCATTGCTCTATGGAGGAAGTGGATAATAGCTACTATTAGTGTAATGTTCTAGTCACTCTTCTCTTTGGAATCCACTATAAATGACAAAGACTTGTTTACCAACACCACTAGCTAGTAGTCAACATTGCCTAGAGAACTTTCCCTTGAACCAAGTGAGTGTATTGAGAACTTCTATGTGACTAGCACTTAAACAACAAATATAAACAAGTATCAACCTTCTGAGATATGCCAAATATCATATTTAGGTTTATGTTGAAGTGATAGTCCAAAGTTGAAAATACTCAAGTCACTGAGTTTTGTGATATAGTATCATTCATTATAACACATTATAGTCTTTTGTCTGCTCATTGTATACAAGATCTTACTCTTGTCTCAATCAAGAGTCTCTTAACAAAAGGAGATGATCAAACGTGAGGGATGATGCAGCTAAATACACTTTAGGGCACTATGAATCAATATCAAATTACACAATAGACCCTCAAACTTTTTGTAAACAACTCCAAAAATCATGAAACAGTAGAAAGTTAGAAACAAGCATTACAATCTCACAAAAAAGACAAACTTAAAAATCCCACTAGAACAAACTTAAAAACTTGAGCACATACTTGAATGAAAAATCATTAAGATCTTATGGCTGTTGTGTTCTCAACCTTATTAGAAAGATCTTGCCAAGAGCTATTCAAAATCCTCTTCAGTTGCTTAGATTTGTATAAAAGCTCCCTAAACTTCCTTTATACTTAAATTAAAGAGCCTAAAAAGAAAGCTCAATCTTAGGGCAAAATCTGTATGCAAGGAGCCCATGAGTAGATCTATTTGATGGGACCAAGAATTATTGAAATGGTTGAGTATATTGTGTTCACCAAGCTCTAGAATGACTGACATGCACACCATGAAGAAACAATGGCTGCATATAAAAATCTTTGTATGGATTTGCAAATTTTTTTATTCTAGATACATGTTTAGCCTGGATCTGCAAACCCAACACCTCCATTTTCCAAAAAGATCAATGAACACACACAAGATGAAAAACTTTATCATCATGAGCAAGAAAGCGAAAAATATAAGAAGACTTCAAAAGATTTGGCCTTGGAACATCCTAAGACATAGAGGAGCTCTTGGGCAAGCTCCTCTACATCCTAGGAAGACTCCTTACATCACTAGAAAGAAGAAAATCCAAAGGAAAACCAAAAACTATAAAGGAGGATCAGTAATCCTCCCAATAGATTTAGCAAATGTTGGGTTAGGAGTGGGAGCTTTCAATGGTGGAAACATGCTTAAACTCCATTCATCCTCCAACAAACCTTAAGAAGTATGGGAGAAAGGGAATGTACCCCTCTTTTGGAATAACCCTCACACCCCTAGAATATTCTTATATTGTAATATACAAAAAAGGCTAATAGTTCAATGGAACAAACCAAAGGACTGATGGCCCAAGAACAGATAGAAGAAGCCAAGCAACACCATCTAGAAGACCAGACTGTGAAGAAGCTTGGGATGTTGCAAACATGATTGTAGAAGATGTTAGCAAAACTTTAAAGATGACAATGTAGTCAAAAAGAGGATCATATTAACATTTCCCAATATGTGAACAAGGCTTTAGAAAAACTAATCATCCAAGCTAATGATATTGTATGACAGGAAGTGTATATGCATATGTTGCATATGGCAAATCCTGTTGTATATGATCAAAGACAATTAACAGCTCCTTATGACCAAAACAACAACCAACACAAACACTTAAATTAGGATACAGTGACTTTTATAAACAGCTAGATCAATCAGTGAAAATTGTTTATATATATAACAATATTTATATATATAAGTTATCAAATTGGGAAGAAATAGCAATATGATAAAAACTAAAAGACCTTAGAATCTAAAACAATTATAACAATATTTTCTTATCATTACATCAAAACACTTCTACATAAAAAATATAGAGCCTAAGAAATTGCAAATTTAGTAACTATCAAATTATGAGTTCAAGATTTAACTAAAGGTAAAATTTGAGATAATATTATTTACAATGTAAAACCAAGTGGCAATGTGTTTTATAACATTGATAAAAGGTTTCTAGTTGCAAATACAAAATATCTTGATATTCATAGTATTAAATATAGATAATGAGCAGCTTAGAACGTTAAATTTATTTAAAATATTTTTATTTCTATTCAAAGGGGAATTGTGTGTTTACAATCATAATTAGTTTAAAATTTAGTTTAGAAATTTTTTGATACATATAATTAATATCACAAATATTAAATAGTTTTTTATATTTTCTAAATGTTTTCGTAATAGGATTTTATCAGGATAAATTTTTTTAGTTATTATGATCCATATGAATTAAAAAAATGTATTTGAAACCCAAATAAAATATGCCAATAGATGGGTACTAAACTATTTTTGATAATTTGAATATAAAACTAAATTATAATCATCTTGCACAATCAAATGTGTATTTAGAAAACAATGAAGATATTTGCAATTAGTACTAGATGACCAAATTGCATATCTTTTACCAGAATATAAAACTAAGTTTCCATCCTCTTGTAATCTTAAAACACAATAAAAATCCTTAATTAAAAGTTTTATTAACCATAAAATTTTATTTTTAGTATATAGTATTAACTCACAAAATATATCTAGATATGAATGTGATTTTTGACTAAGAAATGTGTTTCTAATAAATATTGATGTGGCTTGATGCAAACTGGTTTCGACACTGACTTGACTTTGCAGAACACTCTCCTGAGCATGTATGGGAAGTGTGGAATGCTCGACGAGCTACACGACATGTTCTGCATTATAGAAGCTCCAGATGCTGTCTCCTACAACTCGATCATCTCGGCTCTTGGTCACAACTCCCAGCCAAGGCAAGCTCTCTTTTTCTTTCGGTGCATGCTGCTTGACGGCAATCTATCGAGTCTAATCACATTCATCTCTGTCGCTCACGCTTGCGGGTGTATAGGCGACCCTAGGCCAGCTGTGGCTCTCTGTTCGCTGATTCGAGAGTGTAGCGGAGTCACGACCAGCGATTTGGTTTTGAGATCGACTATAGTTGCGATGCATGGAAGATGTGGAGATGTGGAAGCAGCAAGGGAGGCTTATGAATCTTACGCAAAGGACGAGCTAAGCTGCACGTCAATGGTTGCTGCGTACGTTCAAAACCAGAAACTTTAGACGTCTTTTGTTGATAGCCAAAACCCTTGCCAATAACCTTATTCTAGCGGTGAGAGTTCGGTTTAGGGTGAGGGTATTGTTGGAAGGCGAGGGCGGCGGTGCTGGGGGAGCTAGAGATCGATCGATCCCAAGATCTAGCCTACATTCCAGGTGTCCAAATGGGTAAGATTCTCTGTCGCATGGATTTTGTTTCGGTGAAAATGGATGCCTAGTGAGGTTTTTAGTCTTTGGTCTGTCTCTTGGCTTTTGTTCATCAATGGGCTGCTTATCTGTGGCATCTACTTGAGCCGCCGATCAAGATCCTCAATAGGAAGCTCAGGCGCGGCATTTCCTCTTTCTTTTGTTTCTCACAAAAGGATTCTTTCTTTTCATTTCAGGCTGCTTATGGCTGCTTTTTTTCATAGATGCACACCCGTGAAGGGGTTTTTGGTTTTAGTTTTTACTTTGGTTTAAAATCCGATTGCTTATCTTTGGCAATTTTTCAGTGATGCGCAGAGCCGCCTCGGCCAAGGAAGACATCGACGCATTTAGTGATGCAGATGAATGGGAGTGTCTCGAGGATGGAGATGACAAGCCATATGTATGCAAGCTCGAGAACGTCCTTGCTCACCCCCTAGATGGAGTTTGCGATCAGCAGTTTTTCAATAAAGCAGCTCTGAATCAGCGTAGGATCAGAATTCACAACCATGAAATCGTACGTTTTTTGTATGTTTTTCTTTTCTAATATTGTTTTTTCCAGTTGACAATGCTAAAGTCAGGAAATGGAAACGGGAGGAAGACTAAGCAGGAGTCCTCCTCAAGGAAGTACCAAGTGCAGAAATTTTTTTCCTCAAATCTCATTCGAATTTTTATGCAAATTTTTGTTATGCAGGATTTAGAAAATCAGGTGCAGAATGAAGTGCTGCCACACAGACTGGAGAACCAGAAGCTCAAGCTTCTGAACATGAAGTATAGCCACATCAAGGACGAAGAGAGCCGAAAAATAAAAATCCTGCAAGGTATTAAAACGTGGAAAAAACACTACACGGAATTGATGCTGGCGAATGACAACAAGAAGCAGGATAGACAATTACGTGCTGCTCAACATGAGCAGGAGCTGGTAATTTTATTTTATTTTAAAACAGTTTTACTCTGTTTTTTCTGCAGAGAAAGAGGAAACACGAACTAAGGAAGGAGCGAGAACAAAAGAAGAAAAAGACTGAGCCTTTAGCTCTCGTTATTGTGCAGCAAGAGCATGAAGAAAGAGAACTAGAAACTCTAGTGGAGGGAAAAAGCCAAGAACAGCAAGAACGAACTCGCGTGGATGAAAATGCGAACAAAGAAAAGGTAAAGTTTTATGTTTATTTAGTTACTCGTCTTCAAATAAACTAAAGACTAACCACTATTTTTAGAGAGATGACGGAACAAGGAATGATAAGGAGGAGCGACAACGATGTGAGCAGGAAGTGGTAATTTGCTTATTGCATAAACTAGTTTTTGTTCTTATCTCTTTGTATTGTGCAACAGGAGCATGAAGAAAGAGAAAGAGAAACTCTGGTGGAGGGAGAAAGCCAAGAACAACAAGAAAGAACTTGCGTGGATGGAAATGCGGACAAAGAAAAGGTAAATTTTTATATTTATTTAGTTATTCATCTTCATAGCTAAATACCAACCACTATTTGCAGAGAGATGCCAAGGAAAATGATGGAATTAGGAAGGAAACTTTGCCAAAAAAATTCTTCCAAAGGCTTAAAAAAAAAACTGTCAAGGGGAATGACGACGAGCAAGAAGTTGCTACTGCATGTGAGCAAAAGAAGGATAAGGATGAAGCTATGGGTGACAAAGCGGATGACTAGGTAGACCTTAATCCAAATGAAAAGCTAAAGACTAATTGCTAAATGCAGGAAAATGCAAAATGCAAAAGAGTAAATGTAACTCAGATGAGTCAGGACATTTTGAGGCTTTGTCCTAGCTTAGATTTTTCCACCCGGAAGGCACTTCTACAAAGCATGAAAGCTTACAACAAGATTCATGGTAAGTTCTTCAAAGAAAAGTTTAGAAAAACTGATACGTACATGAGCATTTTGAGCTATGTTCGAAAAGTAGTCTGTAAGGCTCATCCGTTATAAAGAGATAACCGTCAGAAACCTGAAGCTGGCTATCAACAAAAGACGTCTAAAGTTTAAGAACTTATGCAGCAACCATTGACGTGCAGCTTAGCTCCTCCTTTGCGTAAGATTCTTAAGCCTCCCTTACTGCTTCCACATCTCCACATCTCCACATCTTCCATGCATCACAATAGCCGATCTCAAAACCAAATCGCTGGTCGTGACTCCGCTACACTCTCGAATCAGCAAACAGAGAGCCACAGCTGGCCTAGGGTCGCCTATACACCCGCAAGTGTGAGCGACAGAGATGAATGTGATTAGACTCGGTAGATTGCCGTCAAGCAGCATGCATCGAAAGAAAAAGAGAGCTTGCCTTGGCTGGGAGTTGTGACTAAGAGCCGAGATGATCGAGTTGTAGGAGATAGTGTCTGGAGATTTTATAATGCAGAACATGTAGTGACTTTTAGAATTTCATATCATATCTGGTTTCTAAGCATGATTTTCTTGGAGGAAAGCTAAAAAAACCCAAATTTAGAGACCAATACAAAAAAAAAATTATCAACATACCATTTTATCTACAATCTCCATCACAAGATTATCAGGAGATTTCTTTATGAATGTCTCCATGAAGTGCATTATGTAGACTCCACAATCCACAGCATTGCTTTGCTGCGGAACCTGGAAAATTGAACAAGGTCAACTGATAAAGTAAAGACCAATGTAAAATATACCTTCAACTCTAAACCCTCAATCATGTCTTGTTTTTTTTCTTTATTTATTGATTTTCTCATAAAAACTCATCATGTCACTTCATCTATTACTATAATTACTCTTAAGTCATTTTAAATAACGTTTTGCCCACCCATATAACACTCACTATAGTTGCATAATTCAAGCTTCTCATTATATATTTATTTATTTAGGGATATCATTTTATCATAAACCTTATGTGAATGGTCTTTGAGCAATCATTAGGAACCCTAGGATTTAGGCATAAAACTTTAGGGTTTAAATTTAGTAAATGCACAATATATTGAGAAATGTTGTGAGATAATTGGTCACAATAACAAAATATTTTAGTTAATACTTTGGTCATTTGATAGACTAATGGCTCTAATGAATTGTTACCACTTAAAAACTATAAAGGAAAGCCAAACTTATTATAGGGTTTAAGGTGCAAACCCTAGGGTTTACCCTTTAGGGTTTAGGGTTTCCTAAGTTATGGTTTTAGGGTTTAGCATTTAGGAAACCCTAAACCCTAAACCTACAGAGGAAATCTTAGAGGGACAGATTGCTCTCCTACTACATGAGCCTAGAAAAAAAAATTCACCGTAGGACTATAGTATAAGTGGATAATTAGTTGCCTCATATAAAATAATTGATTTATATAGTAAAATGAGTATTACCACTCTTTAATGGCCAAGAACTTAACTTAAAGCTAGTGTCGTAAAGAAAAAACATTGCCATAGCAATGTTGAGCACAAGCACTTAACAACCTTAAGAAATGAAGATTAAATCAAGGCATAAGTATGGACATATCAATGTCAGAATTATGGGCCATAGCTAAACCTTAGAAACCCTAGTAGGAAATGGTGGCTTGTAAACTACTGCTCAAGGCTTTTTTCAGCCTTCTGTAAGTCAGATTTTTGAGGTCAGAAGATGGAGAGGGGTCAGATGTACAAGCCTATTCACTCAATTTACCAAAAATACAAACATGTATATACATTCCATATATCCTTAGGGACTAATTACAAAAAAATTGGGCAAGCTGATCAGTACTTGCTCAGTAGGAGGGGAGCTGGACATTGCCGATAGAGTGTGTCCCCTCCCCAGGCTGCTCAAAGGATTGTATCTGGTGTTTATGGTTAGAGTAAATGATTTTCTTGTTGTAAGTCCAAAAACTCTCCTAAACTTGGAATTTCCAACCAAGTAAATTGTGTGCAATCATAGCATTGTTTAGGCTTGGAAGTGTCATTTCTTACATTCTTTTTTACATGGACAATGATCTAATGCTGTCTGCAAAGTTTGATAAGCTTTCAAAGCTACTTCTGCTGCTTCTTTCATAGCTTGGCAAGAAGGACAAGTGCCGTGCTCACCTCCATGCTCTTGTGCTGCAGCCACAACAGCCACTTCAGAACCAAGCCTTCTAGATAATTCCTTGACTGCTTTTGCACCCCATTCGTTCCATTTCACTTTTTTCTCACTACCAAACCTTTGTGCCATCCATTGGAGGTATCCATTGTCTACATCCTCTAGTTTTTGCCCTGCATGCTTCCCAAAGTCAAGGATGGGCGATGAAATTTCACAAAACTGGAATGCCTCCTCTAATTTTCTTGCTGGCGATTGATCTGTGCAAGAATTGATTAGAACAACAGTATCATCCAAGAGAAAGAATAATTCTAGTGCCAGGACGCAAACAAAAGAGGAAGAAGAAGCAGATAGAAGATAGAAGCAGGAGAAAGAAAGAAAAATGGGAGAAAATAAGTGGCAATGCAGATGCCAGGCTTGGCTGCAAAGAAGCTTTGAAACCATGAAAAAAAATGAAGAAAAAAGAATGTGGTGGTCATCTTGATCAAGAGTGGATCTTCGCTGCTCCAGCGCTTCCATGATGCAAAGCGAGCCGTCAGTGGCAAGCTGCGGCCGAACGCTGCTAGCGCTGGTAGTCACTAGTAATTGGGAAAGAATGTGAACGAGTTGCTCCTCCAGCAGCGTGGCATCTAGCACACGCACGAATCAAATCACATTTCAAGCTGCCAGCGAAATGGACCTAAAATTTGGGAGAGAAGAGGAGAGATTTTCACAAACCAAATCGCATTCTGTTCTAGCTCCCTTCTAGTGCTGCCGCCCTCGCCTTCCAACAAGCTCTACGAAATGCCCTCACCCTAAACCGGAATTATCTCCCGCCGCTAGACGACTGGAATAAGTTAATGCTAAATAGTTAATGGTATTTGCTATGAGTTTTGGCTATCAACAAGCTTTAGGTTCCTGACGGATATCTCTTTACAACGGATGAGCCTCACAGACTACTTTTTGAACATAGCTCAAAATGCTCATGTACGTGTCAGTCTTTCTAAACTTTTCTTTGAAGAACTTACCATGAATCTTGTTGTAAGCTTTCATGCTTTATAGAAGTGCCTTCCGGGTGGAAAAATCCAAGCTAGGATAGAGCCTCAAAATGTCTTGACTCATCTGAGTTACATTTGCTCTTTTGCATTTTGCGTTTTCCTACATTTAGCAATTAGTCTTTAGCTTTTCATTTGGCTTAAGGTCTACTTAGTCGTCTGCTTTGTCACCCATAGCTTCATCCTTATCTTTCTCTTGCTCACGTGCAGTAGCAACTTCTTGCTCTTCGTCATTCCCCTTGACATTTTTTTGTTGACGCCTTCGGAAGAATTTTTTTGGCGAAGTTTCCTTCCTTATTCCATCGTTTTCCTGGGCATCTCTCTGCAAATAGTGGTTGGTATTTAGCTATGAAGATGAGTAACTAAATAAACATAAAAAATTACCTTTTTGTTGTCCGCATTTTTATCCACGCGAGTTCTTTCTTGCTATTATTGGATTTCTCCCTCTACTAGAGTTTCTCTTTCTCTTTTTTCATGCTCGTGATGCACAATATAGAGAGATAAGAACAAGAACTAGTTTATGCAATAAGAAAATTACCACGTTTACCGACAAGTAACTAAATAAACATAAAACTTTACCTTTTCTTTGTCTGCATTTTCATCCACGCGAGTTCTTTCTTGCTGTTCTTGGCTCTCTCCCTCCACTAGAGTTTCTCTTTCTCTTTCTTCATGCTCGTGCTGCACAATACAGAGAGTTAAGAACAAGAAATAGTTTACACCATAAGAAAACTACCACTTCCTGGTCACATCGTTATTGCTTCTTCTCCTCATCATTCCTTATTGCGTCATCTCTCTGCAAATAGTGGTTAGTCTTTAGCTTGTCCGAAGACAAGTAACTACTTTAATATAAATCTATACCTTTTCTTTGTCCTTCGCATTTTCATTCTGCTGCATGCGAGCTTTTGCTTGCTATTCCTAGTCTTCTCCCTCATCATTTCTTATTTTGTCGTCTTGCACATCTCCTTGCAAATATTTTAGTTGTTAGCATGTTCAAAGACGAGTAACAAACTTAAAATAAAACTAAATGATTTGTCAATTTAGTTTTTCTGAGTTTTTGTTAGCATCATAGATACCAAGAACTAGTGTTTGTATCTCCTATACACTTTAAGCACCTTCTTGGGCTTATTGACAGAACTTGCAGCAGCTTTTAGAATTTCATATTGTATCCGGCATCTAAAGATGATTTTGTTCGAGAAAAGCTACAAAACACCCAAATTCAGAGACTAATACAAATATTTTCTTATCAACATACCATTTTATCTACAAACTCCATCGTAAGATTGTCAGGAGATTTTTGTATGAATGTCTCCATGAAGTGCATCATGTAGACTCCACAGTCCACAGCATTGCTCTGGTGCGGAACCTGGAAATTCGAACAAGGTCAAATAATAAACTAAGACCAACGTAAAAGAAACCTATAGTTTCTTTACGCCGATTTTGATCATGGGCTTTCCACCATTATAGTATCTCCACTCACTTTCCAGGTACTCCCTGACAGTCTTGAAGATTTCGCTACTGTATCCAATGAGATGCATGGAATCTAAGTGAAAGATTGATGTTGACAGTCTTGAAGATTTCGCTACTGTCGTGTCCAATGAGATGCATGGAATCTAAGTGAAAGATTGATGTTTGGTTGGCCCTGAGAGAAATGACAACCAAACTCTAGTGGGCTCTAATAAATGGTTTATAGTAAGTTAGAAGGCCAAAGAATAAAAACAAAAGAAAGAAACTTATGCTTTGAAAACGGGCAATAATAGACACTTTTTCTCAAAAATATTCAGATGGTTCTTCCATTTCCTTATTTTTTCGTACTCCTGAAAATTAAAGAAAAAATACATAAAACTTCAAATTTCAAATTTCAAACTCTTACTTTTTGACACAAATACGAATAGAAGAAGCTATTGAAGACGTGTTGACCTTGTTTTAGATTCAGGTTCCTGAAAAATGTGTTAAAATAAAAAAAAGAAATAATTAAATATCTTACTCTAAGCAACCAAAGGGAACGACTCGAGAGACGATCCATAGGGGTTCAAATATAGAGGGAAAGGGCCCATGAATAAGAGTGCACCCCCTTTTCTAATCGGTTAAGGGTCTTGGGATATTTGGGGTTAAGCGTCCTTGGGTTTGAATAGTACTGGGCTGGGTGACCTCTCGGGAAGTCCAAACTCAGGAGTTTACATTTGGTATCAGAGA